>NC_134397.1:167021899-167621899 GCF_050003625.1 Haematobia irritans | reverse complement strand
CAAAATTTTCTATGAAAATAAAATTTTTACAAAATTATCTATAGAAATAAAACCTTGACAAAATTTTCTATGGAAATAAACTGTTGACAAAATTTTCTACAGAAATAAAATTTTGACAAAATTATCTATAGAAATAAAATTTTGACAAAATTATCTATAGAAATAAATCTTTTACTAAATTATCTATAGAAATAAAACTTTTACAAAATTTTTTAAAGAAATAAAATTTTGAAAAAATTTTGGAAAGAAATAAAATTTGGACAAAATTTTCTATGGAAATAAAGTTTTGACAAAATTATCTATAGAAATAAAATTTTGACAAAATTTTCTATGGAAATAAAATTTTGACAAAATTTTCTATGGAAATAAAATTTTGACAAAATTTTCTATGGATATAAAATTTTGACAAAATTTTCTATGGAAATAAAATTTTGACAAAATTTTCTATGGAAATAAAATTTTGACAAAATTATCTACAGACATAAAATTTTGACAAAATTATCGATAGAAATAAAATTTTGACAAATTTTTCTACAGAAATAAAATGTTGACAAAATTTTCTATAGGAATAACATTTTGACAATATTTTCTATGGAAATAAAATTGAGAAAATTATCTATAGATATAAAATATTGACAAAATTTTCTATACAAATAAAATTTTGACAAAATCTTCTGTAGAAATAAAACTTTGACAAAATTTTCTATGGAAATAAAATTTTGACAAAATTATCTATAGGAATAAAATTTTGACAACTTTTTCTGTAGAAATAAAATTTTGACAAAATTTTCTACAGAAATAAAATGTTGACAAAATTTTCAATTGGAATAATTTTTGACAACTTTTTCTGTAGAAATAAAATTTTGACAAAATTTTCTACAGAAATAAAATGTTGACAAAATTTTCTATAGATATAAAATTTGGACAGAATTTTCTATAGAAATAAATTTTTGGTGCAAAATTTTCTACAGAAATAAAATTTTGGCAAAAACTTCCATAGAAATAAAATGTAGACAAATTTTGGAAAGATATAACATTTTGAAAAAAATTTTCTATATAAATAAAATTGTGACAAAATTTTCTATAGAAATAAAATTTTAACAAAATATTATATAAAAATAAAATTTTGACAAAATTTTCTATAGAAATTAAATTTTGACAAAAAAAAATTGCGTTGTGAATAAGTTCTCCTGTAGAAGTAGTAACTTTCCCCAAAATCAGTAATAATATCGTAATATAAAATACATTTTTTCACTAACTACAAAAATTTGATCCAAATTTTAAAAGTAAGATTTTTCAACTTCATCACACTATCACGCTTGAATTCCATCCGTAATAACTTTTTTCTGAATACAGTAGATGAAAAGCTTCAATAAGCTTGTAAACAATACAATGAACTGTCGCTGAAATAAATCTATTGGTTATGAACTAATGAATAAGACGGTGATAGGGTATTTCATTATTTTGTTATTGAAAAATTGTTTTTTTTTTCTCGGACATTTCAATACTCCTTCGGTGATCATCTTCATGTAACCAAAGTTCAAAAGTTTTTTAAAATTAAATTAATTTAAAAAATCATGCCGAAATCGTTTGCATTACCTGAAGATCTGTAATACAAATCATTTCATAGCTGAAAAAGATTTAAATCTTGCAGATTTTCTAGCTTTATATTCCACCCGTTGCTGCTACCATTATTGTCTTTTTTAGGTTTGATATATTTTTTAATTTATTTGTATATGATTTGCAGATTTTTTTTTATTTCAAGAAACACAATGTATTATTCGACCCATATGTAAATCCAAATATATCTATATATTAAAAAAAATGAAACGAGCTTATTCTCATATCTCTATAGATAATTGACGGCAATAAACAAAGGCGCGCTTTTAAATATTAATCAGTTTTGGGTTTTATCACAAGCATTTTATACAGGCTTAAGCATGCATGATACACATGTATTTATATCGATATATAAGTCGAATAATATACACATATGTACTATATTCTAGACAGTAACGTCAATATGATTTGTTTGTTTGTGTTCGTATGGCTACTGTGATGATAGAAATCTTAGGCCCAGAAAATAGCAATAACGTGAATGAAACTCATGTTTCTTTATTGCCTATCCATTTGTTCGACGTTAGCTTATAATATATATTTTTATAGCTTTTTTTTCTATACGGTAGCTATCTATAGGTTGCATTTATTAACACACCCATTAGGACTAATAGGAAAAAAGTACAAATACAAAAGCAATAACCTTATTGGTAGTTTCTATCACTTTTAATTAATAACATAGTAGAAAGGATTATCTAGATAACTATTGGTGGAGAGATAGAAATGCATAGACTCATATGTGTTTAACAGATATGAGAAAAATGATAAATAAGATTGGAAATCGATTTTAAACTCGAATAACGATGTCTACCATACATCGCAATGCGGAGATTTGTATTTGAATTTTATCAAACATTTACAAAAAATGGAAGATAAATTTAATTTTTTAATTCAGAATTTCCATTACAAATTTTATACACTTTACGAGGTTTCACTCAATCCATTTAATTTAATATTGACCGTCACACTAATATTAACCAGACCTTTTGGTGTTTGTTTACCACTACGTTATAGGTTTCATTTCATAGAGTTGATATCGAATTAAGATTTTGGCAATACTACCAGTATCATTTAAACGATTTATTTTGCTTTGTTTCCGATTATGATTTTCCACCAAATTATAATGACATCACCCTATTACGCATGTATTCCATCACGAGTAACTTTCCTTTTAAATAAATTCGGGTGCTTTTGGCAACTTATTAGCAATATAACAAGCTGTAATTTCTAGCTTGATCGATAAAAAAAAAGTTTGGGAAACGTGTATCGAAAGAAAAAAAAATCGTTTGTTACGAAATTTTTATTTTTTCAATAGAAAAAAAAAATATTTTTTAACCAACAACATAGTCCATTTCGTTTATATCAAGCACTGTTTTTATACCCTCCATCATAGGATGGGGGTATATTAACTTTGTCATTTCGTTTGTAACACATCGAAATATTGCTCTAAGACCCCATAAAGTATATATATTCTGGGTCGTGGTGAAATTCTGAGTCGATCTAAGAATGTCCGTCCGTCCGTCCGTCTGTTGAAATCACGCTAACTTCCGAACGAAACAAGCTATTGACTTGAAACTTGGCACAAGTAGTTGTTATCGATGTAGGTCGGATGGTACTGAAAATGGGCCATATCGGTCCACTTTTACGTATAGCCCCCATATAAAGGGGCCCTCAGATTTGGCTTGCGGAGCCTCTAACAGAAGCATATTCCATCCGATCCGGCTGAAATTTGGTATATGGTGTTGGTATATGGTCTCTAACAACCATGCAAAAAGTGGTCCACATCGGTCCATAATTATATATAGCCCCTATATAAACCGATCCCCAGATTTGGCTTGCGGAGCCTAAAAGAGAAACAAATTTCATCCGATCCGCCTGAAATTTGGTACATGATGTTGGTATATGGTCTCTAACAACCATGCAAAAATTGGTCCACATCGGTCCATAATTATATATGGCGCCCATATAAACCGATCCCCAGATTTGGCTTGGGAAGTCTCCAAGAGAAGCAAATTTCATCCAATCCGGTTGTAATTTGGAACATGGTGTTAGCATGTGATCTTTAATATGGCGCCCATATAAACCGATCCCCAGATTTGGCTTGGGAAGTCTCCAAGAGAAGCAAATTTCATCCAATCCGGTTGTAATTTGGAACATGGTGTTAGTATGTGATCTTTAACAACCGTGCCACAATTGGTCCATATCGGTCCATAATTATATATAGCCCCCATATAAAACGTTCTCCAGATTTGACCTCCGGAGCATCTTGGAGGAGCAAAATTCATCCGATCCGGTTAAAATTAGGAACGTGGTGTTAGTATATGGTCGCTAACAACCATACCAATATTGGTCCAATCACACAAAAATTGGTCCATATCGGTTCATAATCATGGTTGCCACTCGAGCCAAAAATAATCTACCAAGATTTTATTTCTATAGAAAATTTTGTCAAAAGTTTATTTCTATAGAAAATTTTGTTAAAATTTTATTTCTGCAGAAATTTTTGTCAAAATTTTCTTTCTATAGAAAATTTTGTCAAAATTTTTATTTCTATAGAAAATTTTGTGAAAATTTTATTTCTATAGAAAATTTTGTTAAAATTTTATTTCTGTAGAAAATTTTGTCCAAATTTTATGTCTACTTTGTCAAACTGAATTATATACGTATTGGATCGATCGTTTTTGATTTAATATATACCACGTATGGACTTACATACAATTTATAAGATGGTGTTAGGAGGTTTTAAGATACCTTGCCATCGGCAAGCGTTACCGCAACTTAAGTAATTCGATTGTGGATGGCAGTGTTCAGAAGAAGTTTCTACGTAATCCCATTCAACCGTCGAACTGAACGGACGTGTTTTCTAATAGCGGAGTATTTCATCGTAATAAGTACTTATTACGAATTTCATGTGTGGTGGAAATAATAAACCACCATGCAGCGAAATTCAAAGTCATCCACTGGGTTGCTAACTTCAGGGCCCAGTGGACGGGTAACGACTGAAGTTATAAATTTGGGCAGCGACCAAGAGTCAGGCCCAATTAGTCGACCTGTAGACGGGTCGACTGGCGGTGACACTTTGGCAAGTCGAACCTTTTCTAAGGTGACGACATCAAAAGGAGGCAATCCCTCTCGAAAGAGATTCAAGGAACGAAGAAATGCTTTGTTTATCCTAAAGAAATTGGGATCAGTCGACCCAAGCACGTTGTCGGCTAAGCAAAGCGATTCCTTAAAATGGGCTCAAGGAATTCTTGAAGCTGGAAAAAGGGAACGATCGCCGGATGAGCTACCATCCTCTAAACGGGATCAAAGATCGTTTGCCTCAGTTGCAAAAAACAGCCTTGTGATGGCTATTATTAATAAAGGAGCATTGGACGGTATGATTCCAAAGCAAAAATGGGGGGAAATTGAGAACGCGATGTCTGGTGTCTACTCAGAGGTGCGAAAAAAGTTTCCCGGACCAAGTCCTCGACAGCAAGATGCTGGATGGTATCAAGGACGATATAAGTTAATAGCTTTTGCAGACCAGAGGTCTATGGATTGCTTTAAAGCTGCATTGATGCTAATTGGTGAAGTTTGGGAAGGAGCCGCTTTGGAGTTAGTCGATAAAAAAGACATACCGGCTAAACCTAGAGCACATGCATGGATACCGGCAAACCCTCCTGATCCTGAGTCAATACTAGAGAGACTAAAAGAATGTAACCCAGATCTTCCAACCGCCGATTGGAAGGTTGGTCGTTTGGATGAGGTGGATGGACCAAGACGACATGCGGTGTTTATATTAAACATAGAGTCGCTGCCACATCTAGCCCAGACCCAAGGACGCGTAAGTTATGGCTTTCATGATATCCATATGAAGGTATACAAAAGCGATCAGCCAAAGGATACCGAAACGGACAAGCCACCGGTAGAGTCAGCAGTGAAAAAATCTCCTAGCGAAGCCGAAGGAGACATAAAACCAGCAGACTATGGCGAAAATCATATGCGGAAAGTTTCTACAGGCTCAAGCCTCACCAAAGCTGAACCGCGGACTGTTGCGAGAGTCACCGAGATCTGTGAAGAGGAAGCCCTTGATGACTCAATTGAAGCGGCTGATGTGACGGTGGTTGAAAATTTGGATGGTTCTACGGTTCCTCCAGATAAATCTTCACCATTGTAAGGCCGCTTGTGCTGCCTTAAAAGTTCTCCTGATGAAAGGAGACATAGATATAGTTCTTATTCAAGAACCATACATATATAAGAACAAGATCTGTGAATTAAGCACTCCGGGTTTCAAACTTTTGCATAATACCGGTAACGATATAAATCGAGCATGTATAATTGCTAAAAACGAACTAAACTTGTTTCTGCTTCCTTCATTGAGCAATGCAGATACTGTCGTAGCCAGTCTAGAGATATCCACATGCAAATATTGGGTATCTTCGGTCTACATGGGACATGATAGGGATATGCCACCCTGTGCCGTTAAGACCTTAGTTGAGGAGTCACTAAAAACAAAGACAAAGCTCATTATGGGATGCGATGCAAATGCACATCATAGTATTTGGGGAAGTAGTGATACTAATGCAAGGGGAGAGTCGCTAATAGAGTTTATTTTGCGTACTAACCTGGTAGTTTGCAATAAGGGAGATGCACCAACCTTCGTCACCAGGAACAGACAAGAGGTTTTGGACGTAACGTTGACCTCTCCGGAACTGAATGATAAGATATCTGAGTGGCAAGTTTTGAGGGAACATAGCTTCTCAGATCATCGCTACATCAGTTTCAGATTGGCTGTTCGTACTTCAAAGACCATATTTCCGCCAAATGTTAGGAAAGCTGATTGGAATAGGTATAGGGAATCGTTCAATTTGATGATACCGGAAATGCCGGAGACAAATATGAGCACTGTGCAAGATATCGAACAAGCAGTGGAGCGGATTACGAAGGCCTTCAACATTTCACTGAAAGCTGCTTGCCCTAGGGGAAAGCCAAGGGGAAAAAATCGGCCGCCATGGTGGACTACGGAGTTAAGTAATATGAGGAAATCCTGCAGGAAGCTCTTTAACAAAGCAAAGTCCACAAGAGCTCCGGAGGATTGGGACACTTACAAGATGAATCTGAGAGAATATAAACGAGAACTGAGAAGGTCTCAACAAAACTCTTGGGATGATTACTGTAGCAGTATTGAGAATACGTCAGAGGCTTCCAGACTACGGAAGGTACTAGCATCCACTAACACCGCTCCAGGTTTCATTAAAACATCGGAGGGAAATTGGACAACGTCCAGTGAGGAGACGTTGGAGGTACTTTTGGACACACACTTCCCTGGAAATCAGACGGTTGAACCATGTTCCGGCGGTGTAACAGAGGCTCGGCGATCACTTCCTATCGAGGAAATTGTGTCGGAATCTAGAATAAAATGGGCTTTAAATAGCTTTGGACCATTCAAATCCCCCGGACCTGATGGAATTACTCCGGCGGAGTTACAGGCAGTGGCTGAAAGAATTATCCCCTGGTTGACGGTGATATATAAACAATGTGTAAACTTAGCATATATTCCAGAAAAGTGGAGGGAAACAAAAGTCGTCTTCATACCTAAAGCAGGAAAAGCCTCTCACTCGAGTGCGAAGGATTTCCGACCAATCAGCTTATCCTCATTCCTACTTAAGACCCTGGAGAGGATGATAGACATGTATCTTAGAACTAGCGTGGATTCAAGTTTGCTCTCGAAACGACAGCATGCATACTCGAAGGGCAGGTCTACTGAGACCGCATTGCATGAACTGGTCAGCTTTATTGAAAGCTCACTATCTGTCAAAGAATACACAATCGTGGCGTTTCTAGACATCGAAGGGGCGTTCAATAATGTCCATCCGAGCTCGATATTAAATGGACTGACAACTCTCAATGTCGATCCAGGTATACTTAGGCTGTTAGACGAACTTCTAATAAAGAGACGTATTTCAGCCGCACTAGGGCAAGCAAACATACAAAGGTATGTGAACAGAGGCACTCCCCAAGGAGGAGTTCTATCACCTCTTCTTTGGAATGTTGCTATAAACAACCTTCTGGTTTCTCTAGAAAAAGAAAGGATAAAAGTGGTGGCATACGCAGATGATGTGGCGCTAGCAGTCAGGGGAAAATTCCCATCCACAATCAGAGATATTATACAGAGAGCTCTCCGGATGACTGAGAAATGGGCGAAAGATAATGGTCTTGGTGTAAATCCAGCAAAGACAGAAATAGTCATGTACTGCAAAGATCGCAAAACTCCCACGGTTAGGCCCATTTCCTTAGGGGGTACTGAAATTCCCTTTGGTGAGTGTGCAAAATACCTTGGCGTTATTTTGGACAGGAAGCTGAATTTTAGGCTTAATATTGAAGAGAGGGCGAGAAAAGCCACGGTAGCTTTGTACTCGTGCAAAAAGGCAATAGGGAAAAAGTGGGGACTAAGACCAAAAATTGTGCATTGGCTATACACGGCAGTGGTTAGACCTATAATGCTATATGGTGTTGTAGTCTGGTGGCCGGCACTTCAGAAACCGACTTGTTTAGATAAAGTTCAGCGTATGGCGAGCTTATGTATCTCAGGCGCATTTAGTAAGACAGGAACAGACTCCCTTAATGTCATGCTACATCTATTGCCTTTAGACATTTTGGCCAAACAGTCAGCTGCAACAACGGCTGTGCGGTTGCGCGAGCTATCGCTGTGGTCGGAAAAAATGTACGGTCATAGTTCGGTCCTCAAAGTAATGCCAGATGTGCCTAACGTAGTGGATTACACCCTGGCAAAACCACTTTTCGACAAAAAGTTTGAAACTCTAATTCCCAACAGTGAGGCGTGGTGTACACAGACCCCGGGGAATAAAAGATATATAGATTTCTATACTGATGGCTCCAAATTGAATGGACAAGTGGGGTTCGGAGTATATTCTAAAGATCTGGAAATTCGAATAGCGAAAAGATTACCTAATCACTGTAGTGTTTTTCAGGCTGAAATATTGGCAATAAGAGAGGTGGTGAATTGGCTGAGAAGTAATGTTCCAACAAATATTGGCATTAATATATACTCAGACAGTCAACCTGCAATAAAATCCTTGGACTCTGTGTTCCTTAACTCAAAAACGGCCATAGACTGCCGCAAATCTCTCAACGAGATGGCTGAGCAGTACAATATTCACCTAATATGGGTGCCTGGTCATAGGAACATACCGGGGAACTGTGAAGCAGATGTGTTAGCAAGGCTAGGAACTACCTTACATATTCCAGGGGAACTAGAATCTGTTGGTATGCCTCTGGCCACCTGCAAGCTCTTACTGCGTGAGAAGGCTGTTATGATGGCCAATACTCGATGGGAAAATTGCAAGGGTTGTAACGACACCAAGCAAATATGGCCCCATTTAAACTTAAACCGCACACTAGATATGCTAGTGTTCTCAAGGCGTCAGATAGCACTCCTAATATCTGCTATAACGGGTCGGTGCCTGATAGGCGAATTTGCAAAAACTATAGGTGCGAAGTATAATGACTATTGTATAAGCTGTCATGACGTGGAGGAAAAGGAATCAATTAAACACCTCTTGTGTGAGTGTCCTGCTTTTTGTGTAAGGCGTAAGCGAATTTTAGGAGCATATAGCTTTAGATTACTGGCTGACCTGGAAAACGTTAACTTAAGCAGTTTGTTAATGTTTTTGGAGCAATCTGGTTGGTTCCACAAAAGTAAATAATAGAGAAGGTTCAGTGGTTAAGACTAGAAGTGCCCATATGTAATAGGTACTTTTAGTTAAATGTGGTATCACAATGGACTGAATAGTCTAAGTGAGCCTGAAATTTAATCGGGCTGCCACTTTAACCTAACCTAACCTAACCATGATGGAGGGTACATAAGCTTCGGCCTGGCCGAACTTTCGGCCGTATATACTTGTTTTTTACTAAAACATTCTTGAAATTCAATAAAATCGTGTTGTTGACTATGGCTTTTACAAAATCGAGATTTTCTTCCCGCATGAACTAGTCTGTTTTGCCAAATTTGTAAAAGACTATTAGCAACTAAGTTTGTTAAAGACTTTCACAAAATATTAAAATATTTTGTTGACTATATGTCAAAACTAGTGTGCCATAAATCTGATATCGTCTCAAAAATATCTACACAAAAAGCACTAAATCATTCGCGGTGATAATATGGTACTGACTGGGGTAAAAAAGTATTGAAAAAAGTACTATAATACTGCATTTTCCATCCCTGCCCCACAGTCGATAAATATGCCGCAGTCCATCGACGACGCTTGAGTTGTGACCAATCGAAGGTGCACATTTTCGCTGACTTTTTTGCAATTTTATTTGTTCACAAACTGTGAAGCAACTCCTTGGCTCTTTCCAGTCTACATTTCTTTATACGTAGGTGAGCTCTTGCACTACTAGGAAATTCAATGGCTTTGGTGCAATTTCATTTTCAATATGTGTTGCAGCCATATCTGTTCATCTCACGAGCTATTTTTCTACCACTGCGGCGTAGATTTCGAACTAATCTTGCCTTAATTTTATCGATCGTTTCTTGTGTTGTAACCTTTTTTTGTGTCCACTTTTTGGAAGCGATGCAGGACTCTAGTATCCTAGCAATTTTACAAGAAACAAACGTTTTATTCACATTTTAATTGCTTGGGGGCTTTAACGATAGTCATTTGTGGTTTTCCAGTCAAATATAAAGCAATCGCACTATCACGCTTGAATTCAACAACGAATTTCGTTATTTCTGAATGCAATTGATCAAAATACTTTTTTAAGCTTTTAAACAATAACATAAAATGTCACTGGAATAAATTTACCAAATGGCAGATTTGCGGTTTGAAAATGACGGCACCTTCAATTCTATTGCAATACATATCCACCCCCCTTGTAATACATGGGACAAATCTGGCCTACGAAATCTTTAAATCACATCAGCAAGAGATACCAAGTATTAGGGGGATCTATATCTTTTTCCTCTTAGCGATATATGTTTTGCATAAAATTAGAATAACCTGTGTGATGGTGTAGGTGGTTTTTGGCAAGCAATAGACCTTGAATTTTTATATTGAGTAAATATGTGTAAATCTTTCAAAGAATTGTTCGAAATTTAAAAAGGATAAAAAGCGGAGAGGGAAAATTCACAACAATAATATGTTAATGTGGTTATGGAGCATGATGCAAAAGGAGAAAAAAGAAAAGAATAAATCTTTTTACGCCAAGGGAAGAATAAAAGATATTTACAGTATTTTAATAATTTATTGCTTTCTTTAAAAGCTTTGTTAAAAAGGGGAAATATTATACCCAAATAAATTTTTATAATCAAAATTTATTTACTTTTTTTGAATAAAGAAAGTATTAAATATTCATATTTTAATTAGCCATCTAACTATTGAATCTATTTGTGCTTTAAAATCGAACTATGATTAAATTTATATTTATATAGAAATTTTCCATAAAATATATTTGCCTTTCTTTTTCTACCTTAAAGAGGAATCTATTTCAGTTCATTCCTTATTACCTCAAACTCTCTATGTATCTTTACTAAGCCAAAGATGACTTAGACAACTACAGTTACCTTGACGTATTTCGGTATGGAAATAAATAGCTTCTTGCCTCTTTGTAAATATGTATAGGTACCCCTACCGTCCAACCTTCTCCTTCCTTATATATTATAATCCAACTGATGATGTTATTATCCACAAAAATCCTGAAAGGAAAGAAAAGACTGCTTCATACGGCATAAGTATGAAAAGACTTCCTCTTTTGGCTTATTATTCACATGCAATCATGCCATTGATAATATTTGTTGATTAAATCACTTTGAATGAATAAAGCCGACAAGCATTGCATGAAGAAAGAAACCATTCATGGGAAAATCTACTTTCAAGGCATTGGTGAGGCTGTGCTGCTACTGTACGATGAGGTGGAGACATCATAAAGGATATGTCAAAAGATGGCCTGTAGTTTGCCCGAGGAATGTCATGAGACTTCATCTTCTTCTTCCTTCTGGCGTATTTGTCTCTTTCATTCTTGGGATTCTGCCATTGATTTCTATAAGACACATTATAAGATTTCTTTTATTTAAGTTATTTATCTGCCACTGTCTGTTGTCATGTGTATTTTGTTTAAAGATGAATGGAAAAGAAAAAAAAATTGAAGTACCATATCTTTTGGTATTGAATGTTTTCTTCACAATGCTTCGTTTATACTTAATCAGTTTACATATTATGCATATACTATGTTATGTATGTATTATTAAAAGATATTCCAAAGAAATGGTATTTATGAAAAAAAAATAATAGCAATACAAAAAATTGCTTAATGTTTTTTATATAAGAAAAAAGAGTAGATTTTTTCTCAAGTACAAAATGAGAACCGGTAACACTTGCCGATGGCAAAGTATCTTAAAACTTCCTAACACCGTAATATATTCCACATAGTCCATACGTTGTATATATTAAACTAAAAAAGGCCGATTAAATACTTATATAATTAAGTTTAAACTTTCTATAGAAATAAAATTTTGCCAAAATAAAATTTTGACAACATTTTCTATAGAAGTAAAATTTTGACAAAATTTTCTATAGAAAAAAATTTTGACAAAATTTTCTATAGAAATAACATTTTGAAAAAGTTTTCTATAAATATAAAATTTTGGTAGATTTTTTTTGGCTCGAGTGGCAACCATGACTATGAACCGATATGAACCAATTTTTGTGTGATTGGGGATCGGCTATATATAACTATAGACCGATATGGACCAATTTTGGCATGGTTATTAGCGGCCTTATACTAACACCACGTTGCAAATTTCAACCGGATCGGATGAATTTTGCTCCTCCAAGAGGCTCCGGAGATCAAATCTGGGGAACGGCTTTTATGGGGGCTATATATAATTATGGACCGATATGGACCAATTCTTGCGTATTCGTTAGAGACCACATTCTAACACCACGTTCAAAACTTCATCCGGATCGGATGAATTTTGCTCTTCCAGGAGGCTCCGGAGGTCAAATCTGGGGATCGGCTTATATGGGTTCTATATATAATTATGGACCGATATGGACCAATTTTGGCATGGTTGTTAGAGAACATATACGAACACCATGTACCAAATTTCAGCCGGATCGGATGAAATTTGGTTCTCTTAGAGGCTCCGCAAGCAAATCGGGGGATCGGTTTATATGGGGGCTATATGTAATTATGGACCGATATGGATCAATTTTTGCATGGTTGTTAGAGATTACATACTAACACCATGCACAAAGTTTCAGCTGGATCGGATGAAATTTGCTTCTCTTAGAGCAATCGCAAGCCAAATTTGGGGGTCCGTTTATATGGGGGCTATACATAGGAGTGGACCGATATGGACCATCTTTTGCTTGATTGTTAAAGATCATATACTAACACCATGTACCAAATTTCAGGCGGATCGGATGAAATTTGCTTCTCTTAGAGGAATCGCAAGCCAAATTTTGGGGTCCGTTTATATGGGGGCTATACGTAAAGTGGACCGATATGGCCCATTTGCAATACCATTCGACCTACATCAATAGCAACTACTTGTGCCAAGTTTCAAGTCGATAGCTTGATTCGTTCGGAAGTTAGCGTGATTTCAACAGACAGACGGACGGACATGCTCAGATCGACTCAGAATTTCACCACGACCCAGAATATATATACTTTATGGGGTCTTAGAGCAATATTTCGATGTGTTACAAACGGAATGACAAAGTTAAGTTAGTTAATCGTATGGTGAAGGGTATAAAAAGAACATCGAATCAATAAGAACATTTTTAAATTGAAATCAAAATTTTTTATTTGACTGTAATTCTTTAATACTCCAAATAAGAGTATGTTTTTCATATGATCTAGTGGAAACAAGTATATACGGCCGTAACTTCGGCCAGGCCGAAGCTCATGTACCCTTCACCATGGATTGTGTAGAAGCTACTAAATACTATCATCCACAATCTAATTACTTGGGTTGCGGTAACACTTGCCGATGGCAAGGTATCTTAAATCTTCTTAACACCGTCTTCTAAATTGTAAGTTAGTCCATATGGGGTATATATTAAACAAAAAAGGCCGATTAAATACGTAAATAATTCAGTTTGACAAAATTTTTTATGGCAATAAATTTTGACAAAATTTTCTATAGAAATAAAATGTTTACAAAATTTTCTATAGAAATAAAATCTTGAAAAAAATTTGTATAGTAATAAAATTTTGACAACATTTTTTATAGAAATAAAATTTTGACAAAATTTTCTAGAGAAATAAAATTTTGACAAATTTTTTTATAGAAATGAAATTTTGACAAAATTTTCTAGAGAAATAAAATCTTGGCAAAATTTTCTATAGTAATAAAATTTTGACAAAATTTTGACAAAAAAAATGTATATTAAACTAAAGAAAGGCCGATTAAATACTTATATAATTCAGTTTGAAAAAAAAATTTCTATAAAAATAAAATCTTGACAAAATTTTCTATAGAAATAAAATTTTGACAAAATTTTCTATAAAAATTAAATTTTGACAAAATTTTCTATAGAGATAGAATTTTGACAAAATTTTCTATAAAAATAAAATTTTGACAAAATTTTCTATAGAGATAGAATTTTGACAAAATTTTCTATAGAAATAAAATTTTGACAAAATTTTTTATAAAAAAAATTTTTCACAAAATTTTCTATAAAAAAAAATTGACAAAATTTTCTATAAAAAAAAAATTTACAAAATTTTCTATAGAAATAAAATGTTGACCAAATTTTCTATAGAAATAAAATTTTTACCAAATTTTCTATAGAAATAAAATTTTGAACAAATTTTATATAGAAATAAAATGTTGGCAAAATTTTCTATAGAAATACAAGTTTGGTAGATTATTTTTGGCTCGAGTTCAAACAATGATTATGAACCGGTATGGACCAATTTTTGTGTTGCTGGGGATCGGCTATATATCGTATAACTATAGACCGATATGGACTAGTTTTAGCATGGTTGTTAGCGGCCATATACTAACTCCACTTTCCAAATTTCAACCGGATCGGATGAATTTTGCTCCTCCAATATGCTACGGAGGTCAAATCTAGGGATCTGTTTATACGGGGGCTATATATAATTATGGACCGATGTGGACCATATACTAACACCATGTACAAAATTTCAGCCGGATCGGATGAAATTTGCTTCTCTTAGAGGCTCCGCAACCCAAATCTGGGGATCGGTTTATATGAGGGCTATATATAATTATCTACCGATGTGGACCAATTTTTGCGTAGTTGTTAGAGACGATATAATTACACCATGTACAAAATTTCAGCCGGATCGGATGAAATTTGCTTCTCTTAGAGGCTCCGCAACCCAAATCTAGGGATCGGTTTATATGGGGGCTATATATAATTATGGACCGATGTGGACCAATTTTTGCATCGTTATTAAAGACCATATATCACCAACAATCAATTCTTTAATCGAACTGAAAACACTAAATCAGTTATAAGAGTAATTGAAAGTAGTTACATTATTAATATAAAAATTATTTGATTTGTGCAATCAACATCAATTAAATTTTTTAATGAAACAATTAAAAAATTAATTGAAATTTACTAATGAAATAAATTAAGTTTTCAATCAACTACTTTTTTTATTCCCAATTAAAACTGTGATTGATAGTATCATTTTCGTCATTGAAGACATTTCAATTAAAAAATTAATTGGATCAATTTCGTGATTGAATCAGAATGTTTTGTTTTTTTTTGTGTAGGGGTATGGTACAAAAAGTCTTGGAAAACAGTTTTTCACTCGAACTACTTATCCAGTTTTTGTTGGGTATATAACCCATTTTCGTCTCTGATCGGTTAGTATTGAGAAATTTTCATATAATTATAGACCGATATGAACCCATTTATGGGTGATAGTTAGGACACCAGTAATGGCAACCAGATCGGGTGAAATTTAATCTTCGCTGTGGACCCAAAGAACTCAAATTGGGGGATTGGTTTATATGGGGACTGTATATTATAGAGCGATATGGGAAATTTTTTGCAAGGTTTTTCGAGGACATAGCCTAACATCACGTTCCACATTTCAAATGGAACGGATGAAACGCGCTCTTGCTGGAGGCTCAATCTATCAAACGATTAGTATATAAATATGGTATATAATTACGAATCGGTATTTTTGCAAATTTGTTAGAAGAAAGCAGAATTTTAACCGGATCGGATGAAATTCGAATTTTTTCTCTTTGGGATCAGAAATAGTGAATAGCAATCCGATAGTGAATATAAAATATAACAAATCAAGTAAAATGACATAGAGCTTAAAAATATTTCCATGAGCTGTATTTAAACAATATTTACTTTTCATTAATTCGTAGAGATACAAAGAAGAGTTGACGGACATATAAATGGCACAGTTTCAACAAATTTATAAACATATAATAAAATAAAATGTAGAAGGCAATACAAAATTGTTTTTAAATCAATTGCAATAACAGGTAGAGTAATAAAAATTATTTGTTTATGAAAGTGTGCATATGTATATTTTGCAGATAACATTTCCAGTCAATATTATTTTATTTTTCATATCTATGTGTTTCATTAAATTCTGGTTCTTGAGAAAATTGCCAACTCTCGATTGGAGTTTTATGTAAATATTTGTATGGAATATATCTGGGTTTGTTAGAAGAAAATTAAAAGCTCATTTGATATGTTTGTCGAAAGAAAATTGCATGTCGAATAAATTACAGTTTTATATCGTGATTTTTTTATACCCTCCACCATAGGATGGAACGGAATGACAAAGTTAATATACCCCAACTTTGTCATTCCGTTTGTAACACATCGAAATATTGCTCTAAGACCCCATAAAGTGTATATATTCTGGGTCGTGGTGAAATTCTGAGTCGATCTGAGCATGTCCGTCCGTCCGTCTGTTGAAATCACGCTAACTTACGAACGAAACAAACTATCGATTTGAAACTTGGCACAAGTAGTTGTTATTGATGTAGGTCAGACGGTATTGCAAATGGGCCATATCGGTCCACTTTTACGTATAGCCCCCATATAAACGGACCCCCAAATTTGGCTTGGGATTGCTCTAAGAGAAGCAAGTTTCATCCGATCCGGCTGAAATTTAGTACATGGTGTTAGTATATGGTCTCAAACAACCATGTAAAAATTTGTCCATATCGGTCCTCTTTTACGTATAGCCCCCACATAAACGGACCCCAAATTTGGCTTGTGATTGCTCTAAGAGAAGCAAATTTCATCCGATCCGGCTGAAATTTGGTACATGGTGTTAGTAAAGGGTGATTTGTTAAGAGCTTGATAACTTAAAAAAAAAAAAAAAACGCATAAAATTTGCAAAATCTAATCGGTTCTTTATTTGAAACGTTAGATTGGTCCATGACATTTACTTTTTGAAGATAATTTCATTTAAATGTTGACCGCGGCTGCGTCTTAGGTGGTCCATTCGGAAAGTCCAATTTTGGGCAACTTTTTCGAGCATTTCGGCCGGAATAGCCCGAATTTCTTCGGAAATGTTGTCTTCCAAAGCTGGAATAGTTGCTGGCTTATTTCTGTAGACTTTAGACTTGACGTAGCCCCACAAAAAATAGTCTAAAGGCGTCAAATCGCATGATCTTGGTGGCCAACTTACCGGTCCATTTCTTGAGATGAATTGGTCTCCGAAGTTTTCCCTCAAAATGGCCATAGAATCGCGAGCTGTGTGGCATGTAGCGCCATCTTGTTGAAACCACATGTCAACCAAGTTCAGTTCTTCCATTTTTGGCAACAAAAAGTTTGTTAGCATCGAACGATAGCGATCGCCATTCACCGTAACGTTGCGTCCAACAGCATCTTTGAAAAAATACGGTCCAATGATTCCACCAGCGTACAAACCACACCAAACAGTGCATTTTTCGGGATGCATGGGCAGATCTTGAACGGCTTCTGGTTGCTCTTCACTCCAAATGCGGCAATTTTGCTTATTTACGTAGCCATTCAACCAGAAATGAGCCTCATCGCTGAACAAAATTTGTCGATAAAAAAGCGGATTTTCTGCCAACTTTTCTAGGGCCCATTCACTGAAAATTCGACGTTGTGGCAGATCGTTCGTCTATTCATGATGAAATGTCAAAGCATACTGAGCATCTTTCTCTTTGACACCATGTCTGAAATCCCACGTGATCTGTCAAATACTAATGCATGAAAATCCTAACCTCAAAAGAATCACCCTTTATATGGTCTCTAAAACCATGCAGAAATTGGTCCATATCGGTCCATAATTACATATAGCCCCTATATAAACTGATCCCCCGATTTAGCTTGCGGAGCCTCTAAGAAAACCAAATTTCATCCGATCCGGCTGAAATTTGATACATGGTGTTCTCTAACAACCATGCAAAAATTGGTCCACATCGGTCCATAATTATATATAGCCCCCATATAAACCGATCCCCCGATTTGGCTTGCGGAGCCTCTAAGAGAAGCAAATTTCATCCGATCCGGCTGAAATTTGATACATGGTGTTCTCTAATGACCATGCAAAAATTGGTCCACATCGGCCCATAATTATATATAGCCCCCATATAAGCCGATCCCCAGATTTGACCTCCGGAGCCTCTTAGAGGAGCAAAAATCATCCGATCCGGTTGAAATGTGATACGTGGTGTTAGTATATGGTCTCTAACAACCATGCAAGAATTTGTCCATATCGGTCCATAATTATATATAGCCCCCATATAAATATATTTGACCTCCGGAGCCTCTTAGAGGAGCAAAACTCATCCGATCCGGTTGAAATGTGGTACGTGGTGTTAGTATATGGTCTCTAACAACCATGCAAGAATTGGTCCATATCGGTCCATAATTATATATAGCCCCCATATAAATCGATCCCCAGATTTGTCCTCCGGAGCCTCTTGGAGGAGCAAAATTCATCCGATCCGGTTGAAATTTGAAACATATAAACCGTTCCCCAGATTTGATCTCCGGAGCCTCTTGGAGGAGCAAAATTCATCCGATCCGGTTGAAATTTGCAACGTGGTGTTAGTATAAGGTCGCTAATAACCATGCCAAAATTGGTCCGTATTGGTCTATAGTTATATATAGCAGATCCCCAATCACACAAATGGTCCATATCGGTTCATAATCATGGTTGCCACTCGCGCCGAAAATAATCTACCAAAATTTTATTTTTATAGAAAACATTGTCAAAATGTTATTTCTATAGAGAAGTTTGTCAAAATTTTATTTCTATAGAAAATTTTGTCAAAATTTTATTTTTATAGAAAGTTTTGCCAAAATTTTATTTCTATAGAAAATTTTGTCAAAATTTTATTTCTGTAGAAAATTTTGGGAAAATTTTATTTTTATAGAAAATTTTGTCAAAATTTTATTTCTATAGAAAATTTTGTCAAAATTTTATTTCTTTCTTTAGTTTAATAGATACCCCGTATGGACTAACTTACAATTTAGAAGACGATGTTAAGAAGTTTTAAGATACCTTGCCATCGGCAAGTGTTACCGAAACCCAAGTAATTCGATTGTGGATGACAGTCTTCAGTAGAAATTTCTCCGCAGTCCATGGTGGAGGGTACATAAGCTTCGGCCTGGCCGAACTTACGGCCGTATATACTTGTTGTGTGTTTGTCTTTTTTTTTTTTTTTTTTTTTTTTTTTTTTGGAGAAAATGTTTTTTTTAATTGTGTTCTATAAAGAAAATATCAAGAATATTTGGTTTTGTTTTATTTAGATGAAGCCAAAATTATTCATTTCTTGTGAAAACACTTTGAAATGCTTTTTTAAAATAATATTCGTGTGAACATTTTCACTTGGCCATACCATTAACTAAAATTCTTTGTGTTTGTTTGTATCATTGCAGGTTCGTGTTCATTATAAGGAATATTATCTATGTGATGTTTAATTTCATTTAAAAATAAGTAAGTACATCAAATAGTAGGGCGGAGGCGAGTGTCTTATAAAGGCTGAAATTCAAATAATAGAATAATAAAATATTTGGTTTATTCGCATTAAATATTACAGAAAAAAAATCTTACCAAAAAAGCTGGTTAAATTTTAAGGGACGATTTCACGGTACTCAATTTTAAAAGTATCGACAGGACAAAGTATTTGTATGGATCACAATGTTTCCAACATCGGACCAAAATTCCCACCAACGGGCCTATTTTAAAATGTCAAAAAATAGCTTTTATCGTGGTGGCATATATTAAAAAACCAGGGAAATAAATATGGGATTTTTCATTTGTTTATTGTTCTACATATCAGGAAACCTTGATTCAAAAGTTTTCACATAAAGTTGCCGTTGAGTACAAATTTTGTACATGAACCTTTATAAGTATCACAAGCAAACAAAAAAGCGAAGCAATTTGAATAAAAAACGACAAATATCTTTTTTCAAACTAAAACTAAAAAGATTGCTATGACTGAAATGCACATCTAATATACCTCTTAAATGCACAAGAAACCCGATTCCTCCAAAAAAATATATAATATGCAAAATGATGAAAAAAACATCTGAATAGCACATTTTTCCCATTTTTTTTTTTGCAAATATAGTGGTTGTATCTGAAAAGATACAGTACTCATTAAACTAAGTTTTTGTTTACAAATAAACGATTTGATTGTAGAAGAACATAGAGAATAGTTTTTTACACTACACAATTTTATTTTTACTAACATTCCTGTTATTTCTAGTAAAAAATAAATATTCTCTAATTTGTAGGTTTTATTATTTTCGGACAAAATTTCATTTCAATTTTCATTCAATTTTGGTTTCAGTTTACATAGAAGTACTATAGAAAAACATATTTTTTTTAGACTGCACTGTGATGTTTTAAATGCAACAAACTTGAATTCGTAGAAAACGGTCAATATTTTAAGACGTACGATTTTTTTCTGCTTGTATCTTAAAAGATACAGTGCGCATTTAAGGGTTAATGCATGCAACAAAAACAATCTCAATAATGGACAAGTTTTTATTTCTTCATATTCCTACACTCCTATCTTTATTAAAGTGCTAAATTTATTGATATTTATTTTTATTAAATATAAAAGTTTAAAAATCTCCCATTTGCCTTACAATGGATTGGGATATTTGAAGTGTTGGTATTGACTATGCAAGTCATTGATGTTTTCAGACAAAAGTGACACATTTTCAAGCAATTCAATTAAGTTTTTTATTTGGGTTTGTTTTCTCACCTTTTCCAATTGATTGGCGTCTGAGCGATTTTTATTGTCATATGTAGTTTTATTTTTTTTTATAATAGAACTTGGGTGTATCTGGGCTTTTAAGCTACGGAAAACAATAAGGATTAAAACCACAAGAGTGTTGCCATTGCCGTTACCATTACCACAACCACATGGCCATATGGACTTTAATAAAGTTATTAAAAATCCACACCTCCCATAACATTTTATGGCCATTAATCATTATTGTGGCGGGCTATGAATATTGGATTTATGTATTTTTCCATATAGCCTGTATGTACATATTTATTTGGACAAATATGGGAATGTATGTGTTGGTCTAGAAGATATTCAAGCCATATTTACCGTCCATATATACAAATCCTATTGAATGACTTTATTAAGTTTTTTTTTTTTTTTTTTTTTTTTTTTTTTTTGTTTCTCGTTCGTTTTGTTTTATTATACAGTCAGCGGAAAATTAAATGGGATATTTTTTATGGATTCTCATAATAATTATAATTGACACAATAACTCGCTCACCAGTTATAATAGCTTCTCCACCAAAACATCGACTCGATAAAGATGTTAATAATGTTCTCGTATAAAATTTTAATGTAATAATTTACTTTTATATTTGTTTTGATTTCTGGCTGATTGACTGAATGGTATGAGTTTGTATTAAGTCTCAATTCTTTTTAATTCGTTTGTCTTGGCGTTGAAAAAGCTTTAAAATCTTTATGGAATATTATACAATACCATTGTGGTCACTTGTTTTAATTGCCCCACGGTTATAAATCGAATCAAGAATCCCATATAAATGCCGACTAAAGACAATTTGATAGAGAGAACAAAAATCAGAAATTCAATATGAGGAAGAAATAATGAAAATAACACACAAAAGAAATTTGCTTTAGTCATAAAATAAAGATTTAAAAATCTGGAATATTATTGTGCAGAACACAGGCACAATGGTGCTTAGTTAGATAATGTGTACGGGTGGGCTAAGATAAATGCAGAAAATTTTCATCTGACTGTGAAATTTAATTTTTTGGATGATGCTATGTGAGCTGGAGAGCTTAGCTACCTACCCCCATTCCAGAGAGGATTTCTTTGTAGTGGTCACGAACTGAATGCATGTCTAATAAATGCTTAGTTAATTTTACGGTTAACACAATCTTCTCGTATAGATTTCAACCAAATGTGGTAGATTTTTTACTGTTTGGTAGATTGGTAGCTTTTTAAAACATTTCTCTCCAACTAAGGGGTACTTAAATTTTCTATAAAAATAACATTTTTAAAAAATTTTCTAGAAATGAAATTTTGACAAAAATTTGTACAGAAATAAAATCTTGACAAAATTTTCTATAGAAATAAAATTTTTACAAAATTTACCAATAGAAAATAATTTATCAAGCTTGAGATCGTTTTTTCTATGTATTGGTTTCTTTATTTATACATACAAACGATCTCAAGCTTGTTTAATTATTTTCTATTGGAAAAAAAGAAAGATCTATTAAAATCAAAATTCCTAAATTTACCATGAAAAAAATTTTCGAATTTTTTTTAAATAACCACAAAAATATGATCGACAACTTCAAAGAAAAAATTTTATAAATTGGGTCGATTTATGGCAATTTTTTTGGTAGATTATTTTTGGCACGAATGGCAACCGTGATAACATAGATGTACCGTTGGTCAAGTGGTGAACTAACTTTTTGCTTTTTTAATAAAATTAAGTTATATGGGGTCAAACCAGAAGAAAAACGCTGGAAGGTCGTAGTATTAGTTGACCAACTTGTCTCTGGCGTGTCAAGAGACTGGTGATATTTCAAGTAAAAAAAAAATATTTTTTGCGACGAAAGCGGCAATTTTTTATTTAATTTTCCACCAATTAAGCCCGCCAACTCGGTACAGTAAAGCCCGCGACCAACTGTTTCTTTTTTTTTGTTTTGAAAATAATATTAAAAAAATTCTATAGAAATAATATTTAGACAAAATTATCTATAGAAATATTATTTATTTATTTATTATTTAATTTATTATAATTACAAATTACAACAAACTTAATTATACGGGCACTAGCAACTATAGGATATCGGCCTATCTATAGAAATTTGACAAAATTTTCTATAGAAATAAAATTTTCACAAAATTTTCTATAGAAATAAAATTTTGAAAAAATTTTCTATAGAAATAAAATTTTAACAAAATTTTCTACAGAAATAACATTTTGATAATATTTGCTATAGAAATAAAATTTTGACAAAATGTTCTATAGAAATAAAATTTTGACAAAATTTTCTACAGAAATAACATTTTGATAATATTTGCTATAAAAATAAAATTTTGACAAAATTTTTTATAGAAATAAAATTTTGACAAAATTTTCTACAGAAATAACATTTTGACAATATTTGCTATAGAAATAAAATCTTGACCACATTTTCCATAGAAATAAAATTTTTATTTTTTTTTATATAAAATTGTCTAAAGAAATAAAATTTTCACAAAGTTTTTTATAGAAACCAAATTTTCTATAAGAATAAAATTTTGAAAAAAAATTTGTATAGAAATAAAAATCGAGACAAAATTTTTTTATAAAAATAAAAGTTTGACAAAAATTTCTGTAGAAATAAGATTGTGACAAAATTTTCTATAGATATAAAATTTTGAGAAAATTTTCTATAGACATAAAATTTTGAGGAAATTTTGTATAGATGTAAATTTTTGTCATTGTTGTATAGTTGACCTTTTAGTATAGTTATTTGTAAATAAAATCTTAGTTTTTATAGTGTTTTATATTTATTTTCTTTCCAATATTTCGAACACCGTCGTTGTCCGTCTTCAGGGAAATTAACTTGTGTTAAATTTTCTACGTTTGTTAAAGCTAATTTCCCTGAAGATGGACATAGATGGTGTTCGAAATATTGGTAAGAAAATAAAAATAAAACAGCATAAAAACTAAGATTTTATTTTGTTTAATTACAACATGACCTCAAGCTTTACAAACTCTATAAACAAAAAATTGATAAAATTTTCTATAGAAATAAAGTTTTGATAAAATTTTCTATAGAAATAAAATTTTCACAAAATTTTCTATAGAAAAAAAAATTTGACAAAATTTTTTATAGAAATAACATTTTGACAAAATGTTCTATAGAAATAAAATTTTGACAAAATTTTCTATAGAAATTAAATTTTGACGAAATTTTCTATAGGAATAAAATTTTAACAAAATCTTATACAGAAATAAAATTTTGACAAAATCTTCTATAGAAATAAAATTTTGACAAAATTTTCTATAGAAATTAAATTTTGACAAAATTTTCCATAGAAATTAAATTTTGACAAAATTTGTTATAGAAATAAAATTTTGATAAAATTTTCTATAGAAATAAAATTTTGACAAAATTTTTTATAGAAATAAAATTTTGACAAAATCTTCTATAGAAATAAAATTTTGACAAAATCTTCTATAGAAATAAAATGTTGACAAAATCTTCTATAGAAATAAAAGTTTGACAAAATTGTCTGTAGAAATAAGATTGTGACAAAATTTTCTATAGATATAAAATTATGAGAAAATTTTCTGTAGACATAAAATATTGAGGAAATTTTCTATAGAAATAAAATTTTGACAAAATTTTCTATAGAAATACAATTTTGAGAAATTTTTCTATAAAAATAGCATTTTTACAAATTTTCTATAGAAATTAAATGTTGACAAAATCTTCTATAGAAATAGAATTTTGACAAAATTTTCTATAGAAATTAAATTTTGAAAAAATTTTCTATAGAAATAAAATTTTGATAAAATTTTCTATAGAAATAAAATTTTTACAAAATTTTCTATAGAAATAAAATTTTGACAAAATCTTCTATAGAAATAAAATTTTCACAAAATTTTCTACAGAAATTAAATTTTGACAAAATTTTCTATAGAAATTAAATTTTGATAAAATTTTATATAGAAATTAAATTTTGACAAAATTTTCTATAGGAATAAAATTTTTACAAATTTTCTATAGAAATTAAATTTTGATAAAATTTTCTACAGAAATAAAATTTTAACAAAATTTTCTATAGAAATAAAATTTTGACAAAATTTTCTATAGAAATAAAATTTTGACAAAATTTTCTATAGAAATATAATTTTGACAAAATTTTCTATAGAAATAAAATTTCGACAAAATTTTCTATAGAAATAAACTTTCGACAAAATTTTCTGTAGAAATAAAATTTTGACAAAATTTTCTATAAAAATAAAATTTCGACAACATTTTCTGTAGAAATAAAATTTTGACAAAATTTTCTATAGAAATAAAATTTTGACAAAATTTTCTATAGAAAACAAATTTTGACAAAGTTTTCTATAGAAACAAAATTTTTACAATTTTTCTATAACAATAAAACGTTGACAAAATTTTACAATATTTTCTATAGACATAAAGTTTTGACAAATTTTCTATAGAAGTATAATTTTGACAACATTTTCTATAGAAATAAAATTTTGACAAAATATTCTATAGAAATATAATTTTGACAAAATTTTCTATAGAAATAAAATTTTGACAAAATTTTCTATAGAAATAAACTTTCGACAAAATTTTCTGTAGAAATAAAATTTTGACAAAATTTTCTATAGAAATAAAATTTTGACAAAATTTTCTATAGAAATAAAATTTCGACAAAATTTTCTATAGAAATAAACTTTCGACAAAATTTTCTGTAGAAATAAAATTTTGACAAAATTTTCTATAAAAATAAAATTTCGACAACATTTTCTGTAGAAATAAAATTTTGACAAAATTTTCTATAGAAATAAAATTTTGACAAAATTTTCTATAGAAAAGAAATTTTGACAAAGTTTTCTATAGAAACAAAATTTTTACAAATTTTCTATAACAATAAAACGTTGACAAAATTTTACAATATTTTCTATAGACATAAAGTTTTGACAAATTTTCTATAGAAGTATAATTTTGACAACATTTTCTATAGAAATAAAATTTTGACAAAATATTCTATAGAAATATAATTTTGACAACATTTTCCATAGAAATAAAATTTTGTCAAAATTTGCTATAGACATAAAATGTTGACAAAATTTGACAATATTTTCTATAGATATAAAATTTTGACAAATTTTCTATAGAAATAAAATTTTGACAAAATTTTCTATAGAAACAAAATTTTTTATAGACATAAAATTTTGACAAAATTTTCTATAGAAATCAAAATTTAGACAAAATTTTATATAAAAATAAAACGTTGGCGAAATTTTCTATATAGAAGTAAAAAGTGGGACAAAATTTTCTATAGAAATAAAAATTGTGACAAAATTTTATACAGAAATAAAACGTTGACAAAATTTTTTGTAGAAATAAAATTTTATCAAAAATTTTTATAGAAATAAAATTTTAATAACATTTTTTTATAAAAAGAAAATTTGGACAAGATTTTCTATAGAAATAAAATTTTGACAATTGTTTTTTTAGAAATAAAATTTTGACAAAATTTTCTATAGAAATAAAATTTCTATGGGCATTAATTTTTGAAAACAATTTGTGAAATTGTGTTTAAATATTGTCAATGACCAAAATCGATGGAAGTTATCTTATACCCAAAAATTCGGGTAAAATATCAATCACTTGATTTTTTAAGGAAATCCACAATTGGAAGAAAACCCACCAGAAAAATTATATTCAGACTTTTGGTAAAGTTTTCTTTAAATGTTGGTCGAATTTTTTTTTGCCTCGAATTGCGACCGCGATCGTGTATCAATGTCAATCGGTTTAACCCCAATTTCTACGGAGTACCAAAACGTTTCTGTAGATATTTCTGAGTGTGTGAATGCTTTTCACCATAATGTGAAACGACATTTGAACTTCGCTATAAAAAGGAGGTCGCTACCAGAATCACAATGGTAGCACAATTTTCAATTGACTTGCTAAGAGTCTTCAATATCATATTATTGGAGCAATTTATGACAAGCTTTTGCCCCCAATGTGCCTTAAACATTTTGGCTCATATTTATTTTACGCATAAAAAACACTTTTCTCCAAGATATTAATTTTTGTTGGTTAGTCAAAATACTTCTACGTTTTCAGATTACGGTTGACGATGATTTTGTCTTCTTCTTCATTGTGGCCGTTACACAAAACCAACAAATTTGAATTGCAAATGTATTTTTTCTTTTTCTTGCTACAAATATGAATAACAGCAAAATAACATCCAATAAAAGAACAAAACAAGCCGAATAACAAAAAGGTCCCACTCACAAAAGTAATCGAATCGAAGATGGACATCATCAAGCGAAAAGATGACGTTGATGAAATTTTATTGGGAATCTGTGGCATATTTTAAATATGGATGTAAATGCTAATATCAAATAGCATAGACAATAATGTATACGATTTAATTTGCCATCATTTGCAAAAGATGTTGTGTTTTTTTTTCTTTGTTTTCTTCTTCGTTTTAGGCGGGGTCATTTGTACAGATGTACGAAATGAAAGAAGAAGGGAGTGATTTGTTCGATTTGTGACCATATTGAATGGAATATTTGTATGAATATTATTTCTTTAGGCAGACAGAAAGGGGCCAGCTAGTGTTTTGTCATTAATGAGACAATATTGATGTTGAACCCTATATGGAATGTAGCTACAATCGTTGCTAATATTAAAGAGCTAAAGCTTTGATGTTGAAAAATATGACTGTAATGGAAACCCTTGTTTCCCAATTTCAGAGCATCGGTATTTGAGTCTGAATTTTAACTAGGTCAAAAATTTACATCCCGAGTAAAAATTAAGAGATCTGATTTGATTACTCAGCATATAATTATTCCAAAATGGCGTAAGATATAAGAGCTTGGGTTCGCCCATATTGTTTTCTCAACACCATTTTTATACCCACCACTATAGAATGGTGATGGACCGTAAAAACTTTGCCATACCATTAGTAACACATCGGAATATTTATTTCCGTTATTCATGATGAGGGACAAATTCTAAGACTATTAACGGTGTCCGTCTGTCTATCAGTTTTTATCACGCAACAAGTTTCAATAATGGCGCTATTGTCCTAAAATTTGGCATAGATTAATTTCTGGCCTACAAGAAGGCCAACTTCTAAAATGGGCCATATTGATATAGTCCCCCAATAAACTGACCTCTCTTGATTTGACTTTTTTGGCTTCTAGTTATCGCAATTTTATCCGACTCACAATCAGGGCGGTACGAAAATGAAGAATGAGCCTCAAGCAATCGACCCCAAAGCAAAATTTGGGTTCATTTTCACTTTTCCTTTAACCTTCCAATGCCTAATCCCGCCTTTAGGCGGGCTTCGTTAAATCAGGAAGCTTTTAGTAAAACACACCTTAAGACAGGAAAAATGAGTAAAATAAAAACAAAACTTAGTTAAAACTGTTCAAGAGGCTTTGCGGCATATATTGAATTTTACCGTATAATTTATTCTTGTTTAGTTTTCTTGCTTTTGTGTCGTTAACATTGAATATTTAATCAGCTGGCAAAAAAAAATGGGGCATTAGAGGGTTAAACGACTGTGTGGAAGTAAGCTTATATTCCCGTTAGTCCACTTTGGACTCTGTTTATTGAAGAAAGTCGGCCGTGGACCGTCTCATTTGACCATTTTATAATCGCTTTAGCCCACTTTGGACTCTGTCAAATAGGACAAAATCTTAATCCCCGCCGAAGGCCGGCCACTTATATTACTATGGAATCGTATAAGCCCTCTTTGGGCCTATGAATATGGGCCTTATGAAAATGCACTTAAAAACCTAAATGAAGTAGGACCCAACAAATTATAGGGAAAACAGAAACACACGATTGAAAATTAATCCAAATATTTCATATGAATATTAACTTCAATTTCCTTTCTTCGATTTCATGTGGGACCTATTTTTTGGGGTGTAATTTCATTTTACATTATCAAAATAAACCTCAATATTTCAAATTAATTTTCTTTCTGGGATTGTCCTTTAATTTCAAGTGGGTCAATTTTCGCTTTCTGCGTTTTGACAATCATAGACCATTTTGTTGTTCCGAATAACTACAGATTTGCTTGGCTGACCTTCGTCCGGGAGTTCAGGCTTTCCCCTATGGACGGACTTCAAAGTGGACTATCGCGATTTCCAAGTGAAATACTTGGCAAGTCCTTGGAAGGGGTTTAAAATTCTTCTCTTATGGAGAACCCACAGTTCGAATTTCACACAGCGAAAATGACCTTTAATTTTGCTTTGGATGCGTTTTGCATCCATTATGAAGCGTGGTCCCAGATTTGGGACCATGTTTCATTCGGGTTTTTGGGCGCATTTTTCTGGGATCCATTTTCATACCACCTGTCCAAACGATCCTTGTCGTTTTAAGTTCGCGTTAGTCCACCTCGCCATCCATATCAAATATGTTGCAAAACAATGCTTTTCGGAAAGGGTGTACAGTTGCCTTCATTGTCAAATGTCAGAAAGCAAAAATCGACTGAATAGTCTAAGGCTCACTTAGACTATTCAGTCCATTGTGATACCACAGTGGTGAACTTCTCTCTTATCACTGAGTGCTGCCCGATTCCATGTTAAGCTCAATGACAAGGGACCTCCTTTTTATAGCCGAGTCCGAACGGCGTTCCACATTCCAGTGAAACCACTTAGAGAAGCTTTGAAACCCTCAGAAATGTCACCAGCATTACTGAGGTGGAATAATCCACCGCTGAAAAACTTTTTGGTGTTCGGTCGTAGCAGGAATCGAACCCACTACCTTGTGTATGCAAGGCGGGCATGCTAACCATTGCACCACGGTGGCTCCCAAAATTTGGAGTTGCTTTTGTTCACATAATTTGTTTGTGGTTTTGAGACTCATTTTTAGGGGGCCCGTATTCATAGCGGTCACAAACAGGCGTGCTAAATGTAGTGTGTAACCGTCCATGTTTTGGTATAGTCCCACACCCAGAGAAGGAATATTAACCTCGACATATATCAAGAGCAAAATGTTATGTTCGCCGATAAATGGACATTTTTGCGACAAAAATATTCCATGTTGACCGTCTAAAAATAACATTTTGCTATTGAAACAGATTTGTGGTGATCGTATTGCTTCTCTGCGTTCATATAGTGCTATCTCCCAATTTGATTTCAGGTGCAACTAGATAGCGATTTTCCTGAAATGAAAAACTTAGACGTATTGGAATATGGGTTGTAAGAGGTTGGCTGATAAGTCCCTGGTCTGACGCATAGATGGCGTCCCTAGTTTAAATGCATATTATTTTTATATAGTACCACCCTTCAAATGATTCGTGTCAAAATTTGACGTATGTAAGTCAATTAGTTTGTGAGATAGAGCGTCTTTTGTGAAGCAACTTTTGTTATTGTGAAAAAAATAGAAAAAAGGAATTTCGTGTTTTGATAAAAATACTGTTTTCTGAAGGGAAAAAATACGGTGGAAGCAAAAACTTAGCTTGATAATGAGTTTCCGGACTCTGCCCCAGGGAGTGCAAAAATCAAGCGTGGTGAAACGACCACGGAGGACGGTGAACGTAGTGGACGCCCGAAAGAGGTGGTTACCGACGAAAACATCAAAAAAATCCACAAAATGATTTTGAATTACCGTAAAATGAAGTTGATCGAGATAGCAGAGGCCTTAAAGATATCAAAGGAACGTGTTGGTCATATCATTCATCAATATTTGGATATGCGGAAGCTCTGTGCAAAGTGGGTGCCGCGCAAGTTCACATTTGACCAAAAACAACAACGTGTTGATGATTCTGAGCGGTGTTTGCAGCTGTTAACTCGTAATACACCCGAATTTTTCGGTCGATATGTGACAATGGATGAAACATGGCTCCATCACTACACTCCTGAGTCCAATCGACAGTCGGCTGAGTGGACAGCGACCGGTGAACCGTCTCCGAAGCGTGGAAAGACTCAAAAGTCCGCTGGCAAAGTAATGGCCTCTGTTTTTTTGGGATGCGCATGGAATAATTTTTATCGATATGCTTCCCCACGTACCGTATTCTCCAGATCTGGCCCCCAGCCACTTTTTCTTGTTCTCAGACCTCAAAAGGATGCTCGCAGGGAAAAAATTTGGCTGCAATGAAGAGTTGATCGCCGAAACTGAGGCCTATTTTTGAGGTAAAACCAAAGGAGTACTACCAAAATGGTATCAAAAAATTGGAAGATCGTTATAATCGTTGTATCGCTCTTGAAGGGAACTATGTTGAATAATAAAAACTAATTTTGACAAAAAATGTGTTTTTCTTTGTTAGACCGGGGACTTATCAGCCAACCTGTTATTGCTTCATTTTCCAGTCCGGTTTCCTGATTTGACTTCTTGGGTTTCATAAAACCGCATTATTGCCGATGTATCTGAAGTAGGACACCTAATTGACCTATGACGGTCAATGAATTTTGTATAGCCGGGGGATCCACGTTTTGAATTTTCGGGTCCATAGAGAGATATGTCAAATTTGGTTTATATCGGTAAGAGTTGAATATAATTCTCGATTCTTGAGGGGATAGAAAGCGCATTGATCCTCCAAATTGCTAGTAGAAAAATAGGTCGTTTTGCTTCCCGTGCACATGCAAATAAGTGGAAGTAAAACTCTACATTTCACATCATATGAAAGTCTTAGTTTTAGAGGATTTTCTTGCACGCTTAGACCAGATACTTAAGATTCTTTCCCAAACCGGTCTTACGTTGATATATACTTGTTTATTGTGATCTATATATATAGATGGACATGTAATAGCCTTCCAACATAAATGGGGTTTACATTCATAAGGTAAAGCTAAATTATTTTAGCCACCTAAAGCTATCGTGTGAGTTTTAAATATCTAATTATACCATTATTTTTCGAGCTTTATGGACAGATATAGATTAAGGAACATTTTAAAACAAAAATTCCAATTGTCAAATATTTATATTGAATAAATATCACATTTATAAACTGGTAAACTATCAAAATGTATTGCTTCTCATGACTTGAAATATACAGACAAATAATTAATAAAGGAATTTTGAATATATTTTTCCCAAATTAATAATATCAATTTAAGTCAAATTTATCAATACGCTTAATAAATTTTGTATCTTTTATTGTTATCAAAAAAATTCGAAATAGCATTCCGAAATATAATCTATAGACTAGATTTCTCAACAAATCTTTTTTTGAAAGTTCTTAGCTCCCAAACTCAACGAGCCTTAGATAAATATCTATAATTTGCCATAAAACATATTTCAAACGCCTACACTACCATTTTTATGTCTTTCAAAAAATTTGCATATGAATGCTGATTTAAATGGCCAACATTTTTTTCTTGTTGTTGATAAGCTTGTCATTAAGACCAAACACAATGGTTTGTTATTGCTAATCGCTAGGTATTATCTCACATTTGATGACCATTGTCTTAGGCCATATTATAGATAGGTTTTCGATTAATTTTATTTTTTATTTTTGCAGAGAAACATAAAATTTGTTAACAACATGTTATAAATAATTTCTTAATATTTCAAAACACGCACACACTCACACCTGTTTCTAGTCTTAATAAATTTTGTTAAGTTTTATACGGGTGGTTATTTCGTTATGGAATTTGTATAGGATTTTTCACGTAAACAACTTAATTCCCAGAGATATCAATGGAACAAACAATGAAGCACAACAAAAAAATATATAAAAATTCAATAAATCTCAAAATACCAAAAATGACAATCTGTCTGGCAATACCCACATATGGTTGTCTGTTAACCACCATAAAGTTGTTAATACTTGTCAAAAGACTACATTCAATACAAAACATAAATCTCAATAAAAATATATATTTTGAAAGCTTAAAATTATTATTGCAAAGAGAAAAAATTGTATCAACACCGTTTTTTTTTTTTGTTTTTCTGGGCGACGAGAAAAAAAATTCGAAAAGAAATAAACAAACAGTGAATTACCTTCGAAAATATTTTTATAAGATCTTGTGAATGATATACTTTTACCCACATCTTCTCTTTTTCTAATATACAATTGAGTTTTTATATGGTTCTTATGACTATAAATTCTTATAAAGCATTACGTTCTTTTCGTTTTTGCTATAATCTTGTAACAAAATATGTTGTGTATATTTTTGTCTCCTTCGTATGAAACTTAATACTTAATATCTTACAGCATACTTGATATGATAACAATCTGATGTCGGTATATTGCCAGACAGAAGGCATATCTTATGGTGCACTTAGAAAAAATAATTTACAATAGATGCGATTTCAATCTGTGGTGTGGTTTCCAATAGAACTGTGTATGTCAATGTAGTTTTTTTCCTCTCTATTTTTGAAAGGGGAGTGGCAGACCTTAGTGATCGTATGATTGCTCCCACAGAATAAGACTGATTCATTTTAGACTAGGCATTGGGCAAATTTTGGTTACAACGCCGTATGATGAAGCTATAAAATATGGCTTTAAATCCTACCTTATAAGATGACCTAACCCCTCCACATTATCTGTACGTTTATCGAAGAATTTTGCTATGGTAGATGTTATTTAGACAAAACAAAGTTTACTTCAATTCAAAGATTTAGACCTATCCTTTGGAATTTTGGTATTGATTGTAAGCCACGATGTTACATCTTTAAAATAAAGACATATTTTAGGAAGCTATTTATCTTTATATTTAAAATTAAAATTACATACAGATTTCATCTATAGAATTTGAACATGTTTAATTTTTTAGAGAAAATTTTGCAAAAATGTTTGTTAAAATTGTATCTCTTTAGAAAATTTTATGAAAAAATTTTATTTCTGTAGAATATTTTGTCTACATTCTATTTCTATGGAAAATTTTGTCCAAATTTTATTTCTATAGAAAATTTTGTCAAAATTTTATTTCTTTAGACAATTTTATATAAAAAAAAATAAAAAATTTTATTTCTATGGAAAATGTTGTCAAGATTTTATTTCTATAGCAAATATTGTCAAAATGTTATTTCTGTAGCTATTTATCTTTATCTTTATATTTAAAATTAAAATTACATACAGATTTCATCTATAGAATTTGAACATGTTGAATTTTTTTAGAGAAAATTTTGCAAAAATTTTTGTTAAAATTTTATCTCTTTAGAAAATTTTATGAAAAAATTTTATTTCTGTAGAATATTTTGTCTACAATCTATTTCAATAAAAAAATTTGTCAAAATTTTATTTGTATATAAATTTTTGTCAAGATTTTATTTCTATAGAAAATATTGTTAAAATGTTTTTTCTATAGAAAATTTTGGAAAAATTTTATTTCTATAGAAAATTTGGTTAATTTGTTTTCTATAGAGAATTTTCTAAAAATTTTTTTCTATAGAATATTTTGTTAAAATTTTATTTATTTAGAAAATTTTAACAAAATATTATTTCTATAACAAATTTAGTTAAAATTTTATTCTTTACAAAATTTTGTCAATTTTTATACCCAGCGCCACACTGTGGAACAGGGTATTATAAGTTAGTGCATATGTTTGTAACACCCAGAAGGAGACGAGATAGACACATGGTGTCTTTGGCAAAAATGCTCAGGGTGGGTCCCTGAGTCGATGTAACCATGTCCGTCTGTCCGTCCGTCTGTCTGTGAACACATTTTTGTGATCAAAGTCTAGGTCGCAATTTAAGTCCAATCGCCTTCAAATTTAGCACATGTTTCTAATTTGGGTCAGAATAGAACCCTATTGATTTTGGAAGAAATCGGTTCAGATTTAGATATAGCTCCCATATATATCTTTCGCCCGATATGCACTAATATGGACCCAGCAGCCAGAGTTTTATACCGATTTGCTTGAAATATTTGTACAAACATAACACTTAGTCGTATAGTCAAGTGTGCAAAATTTGATTGAAATCGGTTCAGATTTAGAAATAGATCCCATATATATCTTTCGCCCGATATGGACTAATATGGTCCTAAAAGACAGAGTTTTGGCCCAATTTGGTTGAAATTTTGCACAGGGAGTACAATTAGTAGTATAGTCAAGTGTGCCAAATTCGGTTGAAATCGATTCAGATTTAGATATAGCTCCCATATATATCTTTCGCCCGATATGCACTTATATGGACCCAGAAGCCAGAGTTTATCCCGCTTGAAATTTTGCACAAGGAGTACAATTGGTAGTATAGTCATGTGTGCTAAATTTGATCGAAATCGGTTCAGATTTAGATATAGCTTCCATATATATTTTTCGCCCGATATGGACTTATATGTCCCCAGAAGCCAGAGTTTTGGCCTAATTTGGTTGAAATTTTGCACCAGGAGTACAATTAGTAATATAGTCATGTGTGCCAAATTTGATTGAAATCGGTTCAGATCTAGATATAGCTCCCATATATATGTTTTTCTGATTTCGACAAAAATGGTCAAAATGCCAACATTTTCCTTGTAAAATCGCCACTGCTTAGTCGAAAAGTTGTAAAAATGACTCTAGTTTTCCTAAACTTCTAATACATATATATCGAGCGATAAATCATAAATAACCTTTTGCGAAGTTTGCTTAAAATTGCTTCAGATTTAAACGTTTCCCATATTTTTTTACTAACATTGTGGTCCACCCTTGGGCATTAGCCGACTTAAATTTTGAGTCTATAGGTTTTGTAAAAGTCTATCAAATTCTGTCCAGATCGAGTGATATTTAAATGTATGTATTTGGGAAAAACCTTCATATATAGCCCCCAACACATTTGACGGATGTGATATGGTATCGAAAATTTAGATCTACAAAGTGGTGCAGGGTATAATATAGTCGGCCCCGCCCGACTTTAGACATTCCTTACTTGTTTTTTACTAACATTGTGTTCCACCCTAGTGCATTACACGACTTAAATTTTGAGTCTATAGATTTTGTAGAAGTCTATCAAATTTTCCAGGTCGAGTGGTATTTAAATGTATGTATTTGGGACAAACCTTTATATATAGCCCTCAAAACATTTGACGGATGTGATATGGTATCGAAAATTTAAATTCACAAAGTTGTGCAGGGTATAATATAGTCGGCACCGCCCGACTTTAGACTTTCCTTACTTGTTTTTTTTGTCTAAGGAATGTTGGTAACATTTTATTTCTGAAGAATATTTTCTAAAAAAAAAATATTTCTATAGAAAAATTTTTATAAAATTTTATTTCTATATATTTTATGAAGTACCTCTTAGTTGAACGATTATGCAACCTAATTTCAATTCAAAGATTTAGATTGAGATTGATTTAGATTGAGCTAAGATGGTACATTTATTTCAAAATGTTATTTCTATAGTAAATTTTGTCAACATTATATTTCTATAGAAAATTTTGAAAAATTTTATTTCTATAGAATTTTTTTTCAAAATTTTATTTCTACAGAAATTTTTTAAAAATTTTATTTCTATAGAAAATTTTGTCAACATTTTAATTCTAAAGAATATTTTGTAAAATTCTAAAGAATATTTTGTATAGTAAAATTTGTGTACAATTCTATAGGAAAATTTGTATAAAATTTTATTTCTATAGAAAAATTTGTAAAACATTTTCTTTTTATAGATAATTTATAAAGTACCTCTTTGTTAAACGATTTTGCTACCTAATGTTTAGTACACATAATTTACAAAACACTAAGGACAAAATTCTTTAGAAATAAACAAACATTCATTAAAAGAAAGGTTAATAAACTTTGCTTTAAATTTTCATGATTAGATTTAGAATCTGAATCTTTGAAATTGAATTGCACCCGAATGGACGTGTAGGACGATTTGCCAACCAATTAGGCATTATTTTCAAAGTGTAATTCCTGTGAACATTTTTCTGTGTGTGCCATCTTTAAGACAGGGCCCTTAAGTTCGAGCACTTTAATAATGCACTTATGTATCACAAGTGACATAGTCTTCTTTTACAGATTGTATCATGAAATTTTATAGAAAGACTTATATGTATCATTTTTTTCTTTTTAATGTTTCTATCATAATTTTCAATAACTAAAGCAAGACAGGGTGGTTGATTGAATGGGGTTCAGTTTCGAAGTAAAGTGGGATTTGAACATATTTATCATACTTATTTTTCTTCAACATTTTCTTCATACTTTCTCGTGTTCGTAACATTCTATTTGAAATGACAAACACATTGCATATGTATCCGTTTCCTTTCGTTCAAGTAGTTTCTATGGTACATGAGTTTATTTTATCAAGTTTTTCTACTTCATAGAGTAAAAGAATTGCCATGTACATAGAAAACAAAATATACCTAAACCGGCTTATGACCAATATTGGTTAGAGTGATTGGCAAAAATTTGACGAACACATGAACCGTATGACATATTGAAAGGTTAAATCTTTAAAATTTTATTTTAGAAATAAAAGCAACTTTTTATTTCACAAATGACCTACAATAAACTCATAGCTATGTTATATTAGTAGCAAACTTTTGGTTTTCGGAAAGAAAGTTCTCAAGGCAATGACACTCTCTTTTTATAGGCGAATGTGAAGTATGTATCACGTGAAGGTTACCAGAGTAATTGAATTGAGGAGAAATATACCACCCCTGAACATTTTTTTCCCCCAGGGTATTGTAAGTACGTGTGTTGAAAAATATTTTCGCAATCTTAATTTTAGGATGCGTGATTTACAAAATATTGAGAAGAAATATCTTTAAAATAATGAAATTTAAATTAAAATAAAGTTTATAATTTTTCCTTCAAACTTCTTATCTATATTTATTTTATAATCTTTCTTTCAATCTTTTTTATTTTTATTAAATTTAGTACTAAAATTTGCCTTAAAGTAAGGAAACACATTTTTAATTTAAAGAAATAGTGCTTAAACTAAATGAAATATTCTGTTTTTAGATTTAAGATAAAAACGCTTAAAATATAGGTTACATTTTTTTTTTGAGGATTTAGCATCTTTGGTTTAATTTTTTTTTTTTTTTTTTTTTGAATTAAGAAACCTTTTTTTACTTTGAAGTATCAATCATAATTTGGATGTTTAAATTGGCATGTTTTTGTATGTGAATAGCTTTATTAATATACCCCGAAAAGAGTATGAAAATTCGATAAATGACATCTGCATCTTAATTTTAATTTTTTTTTTTGTTTTATAGAATTGCATCTTTGGCGCGGACTCAATACCAAAATCCTTATGGGAAGGTCAAAATCATTGGATCCCTGTTAACATTTTTTGAGTGTAGGTTCATTTACATGAACAAATAAATGACAATTTATAAATCCAAATTATAAACGATACCCAGCCCATTTAGTTTTTTTGTGATTAATCAAACTATTTAATATCTCAAAAAATTTTGGCATTATTTCTGTAAATCAAAAATGATTATCTCTGCTTTAGGGGACAATCGCCTTACTCAAAGACATATGAGGGATTTCAATTTCAAATATTTGTTTCCTAAATTTAAAGTAATCAATTCTTAAAGCATAGATTATAAACTTTCTTATATGTTAAATTTCTTTATTTTAAAGAAATATACTTCTTAATATAAAGCAACGAAATTGTTTTTTTATAACCCCAAAATAGAATGTCATTCCGTTTGTAGCGCATCGAAATATTGGTCTAAAGCCCCATAAAGTGCATACATTCTGTTTCATGGTGATATTCTAAGTCGATCTAGCTAGTTCCGTCCGTCCGTCTGTTGAAATCACGTTAACTTCCGAACGACACAAACTATCGACTTGAAACTTGGCACAAGTAGTTGCTATTAATATGGGTCTGATGGTATTACAAATGAGCCATATCGGACCAACTTCACGTATAGCCCCCATATAAACCGACCCCAAGATTTGCCTCCCGGAGCTACTTAGAAAAGCAAAATTCATCCGATCCAGCTGAAATTTGGTATATGTTGTTAGTATATGGTATCTAACAACCATGAAAAAATTGGTCTACATCGGTCCATAATTATATAAAGCCTCCATATAAACCGATCCCCCGGTTTGGTTTGTGGAGCCTCTAAGAGAAACAAATTTCATCCGATCGGGCTGAAATTTGGTACATTGCGCTAGTATAACAACCATGCCAAAATTGGTCCATATCGGTCTATAGTTATATAGCCTACCAAAATTTTAAACTATAGAAAATTTTGTCAAAATTTTACTACTATACAAAATTTTGTAAAGATTTTATTTTTATAGAGAATTTTGTCAAAATTTTATTTCTATAGCAAGTTTTGTCAAAATTTTATTACTATACAAAATTTTGTCAAAATTTTATTTCTATAAAAATTTTTGTCAAAATTTTATTTCTATAGAAAAATTTGTCAACATTTTATTTCTATAGAAAATTTTGTCAAAATTTTATTTCTATACAAAGTTTTGTCAAAATTTTATTACTATAAAAAGTTTTGTCAAGATTTTATTTCTATAAAAAATTTTGCCCAAATTTTATTTCTATAGAAAAATTTGTCAACATTTTATTTCTATAGACAATTTTGTCAAAATTTTATTTCTATAGAAAATTTTGTCAAAATTTTATTTCTATAGAAAATTTTGTAAAGATTTTATTTCTATAGAAAATTGTGTCAAAATTTTATTTCTATAGAACATTTTGTCAAAGTTTTATTTCTATAGAAAAATTTGTCAACATTGTATTTCTATAGAAAATTTTGTCAAAATTTTATTTCTATAGAAAATTTTGTCAAAATTGTATTACTATACAAAATTTTGTCAAGATTTTATTTCTATAAAAATTTTTGTCAAAATTTTATTTCTATAGAAAGTTTTGTCAAAATTTTATTACTAAAAAAAATTTTGTCAAGATTTTATTTATATAAAAAGTTTTGTCAAAATTTTACTACTATACAAAATTTTGTAAAAATTTTATTTTTATAGAGAATTTTGTCAAAATTTTATTTCTATAGACAGTTTTGTCAAAATTTTATTACTATACAAAATTTTGTCAAGATTTTATTTCTATAAAAATTTTTGTAAAATTTTATTTCTATAGAAAAATTTGTCAACATTTTATTTCTATAAAAAATTTTGTCAAAATTTTATTTCTATAGAAAATTTTGTCAAAATTTTATTTCTATAGAAAATTTTGTAAAGATTTTATTTCTATAGAAAATTTTGTCAAAATTTTATTTCTATAGAACATTTTGTTAAAATTTTATTTCTATAGAAAAATTTGTCAACATTTTATTTCTATAGAAAATTTTGTCAAAATTTTATTTCTATAGAAAATTTTGTCAAAATTGTATTACTGTAGAAAATTTTGTCAAAATTTTACTACTATACAAAATTTTGTAAAGATTTTATTTTTATAGAGAATTTTGTCAAAATTTTATTTCTATAGAAAGTTTTGTCAAAATTTTATTACTATACAAAATTTTGTCAAGATTTTATTCCTATAAAAATTTTTGTCAAAATGTTATTTCTATAGAAAAATTTGTCAACATTTTATTTCTATAGAAAATTTTGTCAAAATTTTATTTCTATAGAAAGTTTTGTCAAAATTTTATTACTATAAAACATTTTGTCAAGATTTTATTTCTATAAAAAATTTTGTCAAAATTTTATTTCTATAGAAAAATTTGTCAACATTTTATTTCTATGGAAAATTTTGTCAAAATTTTATTTCTATAGAAAATTTTGTCAAAATTTTATTTCTATAGAAAATTTTGTAAAGGTTTTATTTCTATAGAAAATTATGTCAAAATTTTATTTATATAGAAAATTTTGTCAAAATTTTATTTCTATAGAAAATTTTGTCAAAATTTTATTTCTATAGAAAATTTTGTCTAAATTTTATTTCTATTGAAAATTTTGTCAAACTGAATATACGTATTTAATCGTTTTTTTTTTACTATATACCCCGTATGGACTAACTTACATTTGAGAAGACGGTGTTAAGAAGTTTTAAGATACCTTGCCATCGGCAAGTGTTACCTCAACCCAAGTAATTCGATTGTGGATGACAGTACAAGTACAAGTTTCTATGCAATCCATGGTGGAGGGTACATAAGATTCGGCCTGGCCGAACTTACGGCCGTATATATTTGTTACATTTTACTTTAATTAATTAAATGGCGAAAGTTGTCTTTTTAAGCGAAATAGATCGGTTCCCTATTCGAATATTTTTTGGCAAATTATTTGTTTTATAAACAGTAAAATTCTAAAATTAAAATGGAAAATGAGTAAAAGCCTGTCCCTAAGAGGACATTAAAATTAATGACTTGTGAGCGCTTCCAATGTTTTTATGAAAATATTCTCTTCATTTTTTAGGCCTTGTTTTTTTTTTTTGTTATTCTTCCTCCGATGCCTTACTTAATAATCAGTAGTATACAGTTGATTGCTTCCAGTCGAATGATTACTGCCACCGCAAATATTGAAGGGTTGGTATGATTAAATAAATCAGTATTATTATTAATTCACAAAGACATGCAATGCTACTTAGATAAAATGAAGAGAAAAAAAAAACAAAACACAAAACAGCGAACAATGAACAATGAAAAGTGAAAGTGAAAAACAGTCCCCATATATCGAGTGCCATTCAGGTTTGATTAAAAAGGGGTACAGTTCAATATGCATAACAGGTCCTTACTTTGTATTATTTACAATACAAAAACAAAATTAATGCTATTAATACATATAATTTGCATCACATTTTCTATCCTTGAACATAGTATTCAAGCGATTTATATCTATGAACTCAATTATATATACATATTTAATGGGATATAGGTTAGATATTGAAGCTAAGTAACTATTGTTGCGTTGGCAAATGAATGTAGTTAATTTATTAGTGTTGTTCAGTTTTGTATGCGGGTAGGCATGCAAAAAAAGGAAAAAGAAAATATAATGGAACATTAATAATGAAATGTTGTTTTGTTAAATATTAGCTTATTAGGAGGTATTATATGATAATCCCAGGAAAAAATATCAAAGGTCTTCCTATGTCATTACATTTAATGTACATGCAAAAATGTTTTCCTAAAAATAGTTTTTAATTATAACTTCATAAAAAGCTAATATGTTAAAATCATATGATTTTTGCTTTTAAATAAATTGAAATTTTCTGAAATCGGCGAGGTATAGTGCAAAGTAATGACAAATAAAATGATTGAAATTTCACATTTTTTGTAAAATTGCAAATTATTTCTCTCCCGCATGTTCCGATATTCGGAATCGCAAAATTTTCATTTAACGATATTTTCTTAACAGTAAAACTTATAAACTTAAAATTTGGTATTATTATATCCTTGAATGATAAGCTCAAACTGCACACAGAAAAAATTCCGTAGTTAAACTAACGCTAAATTTAACTTATTTTTATTGGAAAATATTTATTTGCTTATAGTTAAATTTTATTACTTTTATCGAAATTTTCCACAGCTTACTTTTTAAGTATGTCTCAAAAATTTTATGAACTAAACGTGATGAGTATAAAGTTCAATGACCATACACATAAGTTCAATATGAACTTAGATATACACAGAAAAATTGATCACCTAAATATGTCCAATTAACATTTTTAATTGAATTTGCAAAAATATTCAATTAAAAATTTAACTGATTCAACAAATGTTTTAATTAAAACAAAAATCAATTACAAGAATTAATGGTATCAATTATTTATTTATTTAGATCAATTAATATTTTAATTTCTATCATTTCTGTGATTGAGAAAATTTCAATTAAAAATTAATTGGATCAATTAATTTTGTGATTGAATCCAACATAATTTTTGTTTTGTGTAGCTCCGATATTCATATACACAGGACAATTTTTCAAGCTGGTTTACTTGATATTTTGCACAAAGTGTAGAATTGATATTTAGTCCAAATCGATTAAGATTTAGATATACCCTCCATATAAAGGGTGATTCTTTTGAGGTTAGGATTTTCATGCATTAGTATTTGACAGATCACGTGGGATTTCAGACATGGTGTCAAAGAGAAAGATGCTCAGTATGCTTTGACATTTCATCATGAATAGACTTACTAACGAGCCACAACGTCGAATTTTCAGTGAATGGGCCCTAGAAAAGTTGGCAGAAAATCCGCTTTTTTATCGACAAATTTTGTTCAGCGATGAGGCTCATTTCTGGTTGAATGGCTACGTAAATAAGCAAAATTGCCGCATTTGGAGTGAAGAGCAACCAGAAGCCGTTCAAGAACTGCCCATGCATCCCGAAAAATGCACTGTTTGGTGTGGTTTGTACGCTGGTGGAATCATTGGACCGTATTTTTTCAAAGATGCTGTTGGACGCAACGTTACGGTGAATGGCGATCGCTATCGTTCGATGCTAACAAACTTTTTGTTGCCAAAAATGGAAGAACTGAACTTGGTTGACATGTGGTTTCAACAAGATGGCGCTACATGCCACACAGCTCGCGATTCTATGGCCATTTTGAGGGAAAACTTCGGAGAACAATTCATCTCAAGAAATGGACCGGTAAGTTGGCCACCAAGATCATGCGATTTGACGCCTTTAGACTATTTTTTGTGGGGCTACGTCAAGTCTAAAGTCTACAGAAATAAGCCAGCAACTATTCCAGCTTTGGAAGACAACATTTCCGAAGAAATTCGGGCTATTCCGGCCGAAATGCTCGAAAAAGTTGCCCAAAATTGGACTTTCCGAATGGACCACCTAAGACGCAGCCGCGGTCAACATTTAAATGAAATTATCTTCAAAAAGTAAATGTCATGGACCAATCTAACGTTTCAAATAAAGAACCGATGAGATTTTGCAAATTTTATGCGTTTTTTTTTAAAAAAAAGTTATCAAGCTCTTAACAAATCACCCTTTATATACCCTCCATATAAGTCCATTTAGATATACCTTCCATATAAGTTGATAGAACCCTCATTTTCGCCGCATATCGACGTCATTTTGTTGGAAAAAAATTAATTCAAAGAAAGTCCATAGTCTTTGCTTTAGGAACTATTTCCTAATGTGAAAAACTTTAATTGTTCCTCTGTTTCTACTTGTACTAACAGCATGTAGAACAAGTATTGCAATTTCGAAAGCCTACCTCAATTATTTATAAAGCTAATGGTGTTTGTTCTGAAAACTTAATTCTTCAATTGTGACCAAATGCACATACGAAACTAAACACTATCTGGCCCGTAATATCTGTTGAAGTGTGGGAAAAAAATCAACAATTATATACGGCCTTAAGTTCGGCCAGGCCGAATCTTATGTACCCTCCACCATGGATTGCGTAGAAACTTTTACTAAAGACGGTCATCCACAATTAAATTACTTGGGTTGCGGCCGATGGCAAGGCATCTTAAAATTTCTTAACATCATCTTCTAAATTGTAAGTTAGTCCATGCGAGATATATAGTAGAGAACAGAAGGGTCGATTAAATATTTATATATTCAGTTCTTGACCGGTATATATATAGGGAAGAAATAATTACGAACCGATATGAACTTTTCTGTGGTAATTATAGAGCGAGAATTGGAATATCGGGATCGCTTTATATGAGGGCTATATACAATTGTGAACCCGAATCTACCAAAAATGGAAGAATTTTTACTGTTTGGTAGAATTCTTGATGTTTTGGAAGATTTTGAAAAATATTTCTCCCCAACTATGAAATGCTTCATAAATTTTCTATAGAAATAACATTTTGACAAAATTTTCTACAGAAATAAAATTCTGACAAAATTTTCAATAGAAACAAAATTTTGACAAAATTTTCTATAGAAATAAATTAAATGAAAAATAAAAAATTAGCAGATTTTTACTGCTTGGTAGAATTATTGATGTTTTGGAAGATTTTGCAAAATATTCCTCTCCAATATGAACTGCTTCATAAAATTTCTATATAAATAACATGTTGACAAAATTTCCCAAAGACATAAAATGTTGACAAAATTTTCTGTAGATATAAAATTTTGATAAACTTTTCTATAGAAATACGAAATTTTGACAAAATTTTCTATGACAATAAAATTTTGGTAGACTATTTTTGGCTCGAGTGGCAATCGTGATTTTTCTATGATTGGGGATCGGTTTATTTGGGACCTATATACAATATAGATCGATGCGGACCAATTTTGGCATGGTTGTTATCGGCCTTATACTAGCGAAATGTACCAGATTTCGACCGGATTGGATAAATTTTGCTCCTCCAAGAGGCTCCGGAGGTCAAATATGGGGATTGGTTTATATGGGGGCTATATATAATTATACGCCGATATGGACCAATTTCTGCATGGTTGTTAGAGACCGTATACCAACATCATGTACATGCCAAAACTGGGGAACGGTTTTTATGGGGACTATATATAATTATGGACCGATGTGGACCAATTTTTGCATGGTTGTTAGAGACCATATACCAACACCATGTACCAATTTTCAGCTGGATCGGATGAAATATGCTTCTGTTAGAGGCTCCGCAAGCCAAATCTGAGGGTCCGTTTATATGGAAGCTATACGTAAAAGTGGTCAGATATGGCCCAATACCGTCCGACCTACATCAATAACAACTACTTGTGCCAAGTTTCAAGTCGATAGCTTGTTTCGTTCAACGTGATTTCAACAGACGGAAGGACGGACATGCTTAGATCGACTCAGAATTTCACCTCGACCTACAATATATATACTGTATGGTGTCTTAGAGCAATATTTCGATGTGTTACAAACGGAATGATAAAGTGAAGGGTATAAAAAAAATCTGAAATAATATAGACTATAGTTATTATATGAATATCCATTTACTAGAGACGTACGTTAAAAAAAATTGTCTCAAAATTGTGTATTGTCAAGAAATGTTATGAAAATACATTTAAGTGCCCAGCAATATGGAATATATTTATAGATAAGAGCATCTACTTTAAAATAACATAGAGAAATAAATCGGAACTAAGTGGGTAGTTAGAGTTTGGAGTCGTTTTCGAATGTCCTCTGTAGTGAACATCGGTAGTGAAAGGGTTAAATTTACCACAAGGATCTTTGAAATTTTTCTCACTCCATTAAAGTCGTATGTCTTTGCATTAAAGCCAATTTCCGTATCGTAAAAAAAAACATTTTTATTATTATTATTTTAGATCCTTAAAAAATGCCTTTATTTTAAAGATGCAGCATCTTTGAGAAGTAATTGCAAATATTCGTAATTACAAAAATTACTGAGTTTTGCTATCACCATCAATTATAAAGCTAATTGAAATTTACTCATGAATTCAACTAATTTTTTAATCAAGTATTTTTTATGCCCAATTAAAACTGTGATTGATACTATCATTTTCGTGTTTGAAGACATTTCAGTTAAAAAATTAATTGGATCAATTAATTTCGTGATTGACTCAGAAAAAAAAAATTGTGTGTACCTTTTACACAAAATGTGATCGTTTAGAAGAAGATATTTTAAATAAATTTAAGAAATTTTATCAAAATCTTTTGTTTTCTGTTGTTTTCTTTGATAATCACTTAGAGTGTAGAATTGACAATTCAAGCTATAGCTGCCATTTTTATACCCTGCTCCACACTGTGGAACAGGGTATTATAAGTTAGTGCATATGTTTGCAACACAAAGAAGGAGACGAGATAGACACATGGTGTCTTTGGCAAAAATGCTCAATGTGGGCTCCTGAGTCGATATAGCGATGTCCGTCTGTCCGTGAACACATTTTTGTAATCAAAGTCTAGGTCGCAGTTTTAGTCCAATCGACTTCAAATTTGGCACAAGTATGTTTATTGGCTCAGAATAGATCCCTATTGATTTTGGAAGAAATCGGTTCAGATTTAGATATAGCTCCCATATATATCTTTCGCCCGATTTACACTCATATGACGACAGAGGCCAATTTTTTGCTCCGATTTAGTTGAAATTTTGCACAGGGAGTACAATTAGCATTGTAGCTATGCGTGCCAAATTTGGTTGAAATCGGTTCAGATTTAGATATTGCTCCCATATATAGCTTTCGCCCGATTTACACTCATATGACGACAGAGGCCAATTTTTTGCTCCGATTTAGTTGAAATTTTGCACAGGGAGTAGAATTAGCATTGTAGCTATGCGTGCCAAATTTGGTTGAAATCGGTTCAGATTTAGATATAGCTCCCATATATAGCTTTCGCCCGATTTACACTCTTATGACCACAGAGGCCAATTTTTTTGCTCCGATTTTGTTGAAATTTTGCACAGGGAGTAGAATTAGCATTGTTTCTATGCGTGCCAAATTTGGTTGAAATCGGTTCAGACTTAGATATAGCTCCCATATATATGTTTTTCTGATTTCGACAAAAATGGTCAAAATACTAAAATTTTCCTTGTAAAATCGCTACTGCTTAGTCAAAAGTTGTACAAATGACTCTAATTTTCCTAAACTTCTAATACATATATATCGAGCGATAAATCATAAATAAACTTTTGCGAAGTTTCCTTAAAATTGCTTCAGATTTAAATGTTTCCCATATTTTTTTACTAACATTGTGTTCCACCCTAGTGCATAAGCCGACTTAAATTTTGAGTCTATAGATTTTGTAGAAGTCTATCAAAATCTTTCCAGATCGAGTGATATTTAAATGTATGTATTTGGATTTTCCTTAATTGTTGTTATTAGAACCGTTATACAATTATTATGTTCTCTGTGTGTTAGTAAATTTAGCATATAAATAATAAACACTAGTTTCGTTTGTCCCTATTTACGCTGTAATAATTCAGTCAACCCATTAAACATTTCAAGTTTAATTTTTTTTTAAATAAATTGTAACAAAATATATTTAGTATTTTAAAGTTTCTTTGTTTATTACTTTAAGCATCACTTTATCACAAATTGCAATCAAATATATCGTTGACACATCATCCAATTCATACCTCCCACATAGAACAATTTCTTTGCCAGACATTCATTTTGGCACATTCCATGAATTCAAGGTTCTGTCATAGACAAAATTCCAAAAATAACTACGACGATATATACAACAGACAAATTATTTTTGCAGAAATTCTGCTATGCTATTTCGAATTAAGAATCAAGGCCTTGGGACCCCATAGCGTATACGTTATGTGTTGCGACCCTAAAGGCGAAATGATGTTGCTCATACGCACACCTGGTAGCATGTGAATGAAAGATGATTATTCCCAACAAGGCTACAATACGAATACATACAATGGCGGCCCCATTGCCATCGTTTTTCTATTGTAAAATGAGAAAATATATACATAAATATAATGCAATATTACAAGAGCATTGCTTGCTTAACTTGGTATGTAAATACTGTAACAGCTCTTCTCCATTAAATTATTCATAATTTAAAAGAATCTAGAAATTGCTATTCCAAATAAACTGAGGAAAAATATATTCGTTTTTTTTAGCTTCTCATATAGATATGGAATCATAGATGGAGGGGGAGAGTGAGAATGCTCTTGATTCTATATAAAATACTTGTCTAAATGCTAAGAAGTTATGTTGCCTTATGGGGACAATAGCTTTCAATTAGATAACGTTACAAATCATTTCACGTTTCCAAGTGAACAGTGAGGTGTTATGGCATTCACGTTACAATCATTGTCATTGCCCCATCTCCCAAATGCCGTCGTCAACATCAACATCATTGTCATCGTATGGTTGACTTTGATGTTTTCTACCGAAAATTCATGATATTTTTGTGTGTTGTCACCATGCAACGCTCAAGTGCTTTTCATGACATTTTAACGTAAATATAAATTTTTGTGTGGGTTATTCTTTTTCATTTCAAGTCACAAAATTGTTTTTTTTCTTTCTTTTACTCAATTCATGTTGAATTGACTGAATAAACAAGACTGTTTGAAATAATTAATGCTTTTATTTTGCAAAAATTTATCGTGTTGCTCCTTTAGTTTCACAATATTAACGGTAACGTGGAATAAAGGATTAAAATATTTATTAATTGCATAGTAAAGTAGCAAAGGTCATAAAGTTTAAGGAGAAATTTTATGCTTTGTATTCCTTGAAATCAAATATGCTCGCTTTGCTTACAAAGCACATTATTTTATCTACAAAAATTTATATTAATTTAATTTATTTAGAAATTAGAAGCTTTTTTGCGTGAAACTTGATTCCACAAAGCGTTCATTATTATTTCAAAGTTCTCGTTTTAGCTGAAATTAAATTTAATGAGTAAACAAAGCAAATGTTTGCAAACGTTTTTCATTAAGTAAAATGTAACACATTTTAAAGCAAAGATTAAAAGAATTTTTGTACAAAATATGATCTGGCAATAGTAAAAATTGATAAACCACACTAAAAGTTTTGGAAAATGTAATTAAATTAATTTAAAATGTACGTTGAAATTAAATTAAATATTTTTTCTATGAAATATTTTGTTTTTATAAAATTTAAAATACTTCTTTGATACCCATATGTGATGCATGTCGTGGTCTGAGACACTATATAAAGGGTGATTCTTTTGAGGTTAGGATTTTCATGCATTAGTATTTGACAGATCATGTGGGATTTCAGACATGGTGTCAAAGAGAAAGATGCTCAGTATGCTTTGACATTTCATCATGAATAGACTTACTAACGAGCAACGCTTGCAAATCATTGAATTTTATTACCAAAATCAGTGTTCGGTTCGAAATGTGTTTATCGACAAATTTTGTTCAGCGATGAGGCTCATTTCTGGTTGAATGGCTACGTAAATAAGCAAAATTGCCGCATTTGGAGTGAAGAGCAACCAGAAGCCGTTCAAGAACTGCCCATGCATCCCGAAAAATGCACTGTTTGGTGTGGTTTGTACGCTGGTGGAATCATTGGACCGTATTTTTTCAAAGATGCTGTTGGACGCAACGTTACGGTGAATGGCGATCGCTATCGTTCGATGCTAACAAACTTTTTGTTGCCAAAAATGGAAGAACTGAACTTGGTTGACATGTGGTTTCAACAAGATGGCGCTACATGCCACACAGCTCGCGATTCTATGGCCATTTTGAGGGAAAACTTCGGAGAACAATTCATCTCAAGAAATGGACCGGTAAGTTGGCCACCAAGATCATGCGATTTGACGCCTTTAGACTATTTTTTGTGGGGCTACTTCAAGTCTAAAGTCTACAGAAATAAGCCAGCAACTATTCCAGCTTTGGAAGACAACATTTCCGAAGAAATTCGGGCTATTCCGGCCGATATGCTCGAAAAAGTTGCCCAAAATTGGACTTTCCGAATGGACCACCTAAGACGCAGCCGCGGTCAACATTTAAATGAAATTATCTTCAAAAAGTAAATGTCATGGACCAATCTAACGTTTCAAATAAAGAACCGATGAGATTTTGCAAATTTTATGCGTTTTTTTTAAAAAAAAAGTTATCAAGCTCTTAACAAATCACCCTTTAGTATATACGGTATGTCAAGAAAGTCTTTTGACATTGCCAAATATTTCAAATTCCAGAAATAATTGAAATATTAAATATTTTATTTTTTTGCAGCAATGTATACTTTGCAAAATACATAATAAAATATTTTTTTTTTTTTTAAATTTCATTATATTTAATTTTGGAACAAAACATAATTTTTATCCTATTGTCAAAACACTTTCTTGACATACTCTATATATTCTCCTGATAAGATGATCATTATCATCTTTTGGTAGGATCTCTTGATCACCTTCGACAATTTACAAAAAGGAGAATATTTAGTGAAGTATCCTATTATTATTTGGAAAATACCCATACTTTTTGGTGCCACTAGACTATGAAATGTGGTGTGGAATTTAGTGGCAAAAACATTGACCATTGTATCATTCTGTTGCCATTCGGTGTGTCCGTCTGTTAAAATTACGCCAATTTTCCCTCGAATAAAGATACCTGCTTGAAACTTGACACAATTACGTCTTAATTCGCCGGATATTGCCAATAGAGCACATCGAAGTATGCGTATGTGTAGCCCCAATAAAGACCGATTCTTAGATTTGACTTCTTAAGTGTGCTGTAGGTTTAATTTTTATTCGATCAGCCTAAAATTCAGCCTTTTGAATTTCTAGCTTTGCAAACTGGAATTTATTTTTCTAAATAGGCTCAGCAAAGCATAAAAACTTGCAAAGCCATTACCCAAAAAAAAAAAATATTACCAAAATATTTCCAATTAAAAATTGGGTCCCTAGAAAAAAAATCCCCATGTTTTAAAGAATAGTGCAAAATCTCAACTTCTCCAATTGATTTGAAATTAACAGGAAGCGAGCGAGAAGGTGACTCAATTAAATCAGAGTACATGATTTTTCCATATCTAGAATGGTGAAAAAACCAAACTCCTTCGATTAACTTCGAATTTAGTTATGAAATGAATATGGAGTATGTAATTTTCCCTTGCCAATTATTTTGAAAACCGAACGATTCCCTATTTTCTTAAAATTCGCAGGAAACGTTAAGTGTGGACCTTACATCGAAATTTTGCAGGGAAGATAATATTCTTTTTGCCAAACCTTTTTAATCGAAAAACTCAAATTTACATGAAATTGACTAGCAACATAGAGTGTGTTTCCTTTTCCGGAATATAGTAGAGGTGTGCATGTGACACGAAAATTGTCGTGCGTCACGTTGATGGCAACGGCGTTAGTGTGCGTGATTAACAAACCAAATGTCGAGATGGTGAGTCACGAAAATAATTACTTCCTGAGGTGCGTGAGTAACGAATTTAGGAAAATACCTTCACGAAAATAATCCCGTCCAACGACATAAAACGCTTACGAGTTGAATTCATTTACAATTTTAGTACACCTGGGATGTTAAGAGTTTAATAACGCTCTCGATGTAAATCATGCTCATGTTTTCAGACACGTCCCTAAGGTAAATTACTCATAAAATTATTCGTGAGTCACGACATTTTTCGTTAGTCACGACATTTTCGTGCGTGAGTACAATTTTTTCGTGAGTCTGCGTGAGTCCTACCAAACAATATCGTGCGTGAGTAAGATTTTTCCATCGTGAGTGTGCGTAAGATTGTTTTCCGTCGTGAGTGTACGTGAGCGTGAGTAAAATATCACTCACATGCATACCTCTAGTATATAGTCGGTAAAGCCATCTTCAATGTGCCCAGTTAAAAAAAGACAGAAAATGTTGAAGATGCTGGACCATCCTGGACTTGAATACATCTCATCTCCCTGATTTTTTGTTAATGCGGACCAATTTTCACTTGCCTATTTACCGTATGTCTGTATATACACATCCCTTAAAATGAAAAAGAAGTTGTTTGATTTGTTAAAATAACGGACACACACAGGAACATTTTTTTCCGATTCAATCACGAAATCAATTGATCCAATTAATTTTTTAATTGAAATGTTTTCAATCATGAAAATTATAGTATCAATCACAGTTTTAATTGGACGTTAAAAAAATACTAGATTCAAAAATTAATTGATAAATTGTTTAACGATTCAACTATAAATTTAATTTATGTTGATTGCAAGACTGAATTATTTTTTTCTGACTTACGACCAATTTCATGTAGCTCCGTTAGGCTTTAACTGCCAGTTAACAGAAAGTAAATTGCAAATATCTCCTCTCCGGTTAACTTTAACTGAAAATTTTTCGGCAGTTAAGCTCCTAACTGGCATATGGAATATATAGGCTTGATGGCAGCTATGTCCATAATACGGTTTAAAAGTTCGTTAGTTAACGGAGCACTAACGGAGCTTCATGAAAATGGGGGATAGTGTTTTTAGTTTGAGTAAAAAACTGATTTTTTAAATAAATTTTTGATTAAAAATTTAAAAAAAAAAATTCATCACTTTTTTTAATTGTCATAGTCTTATTTGTATCTATTAATTTATTATTCAATCAACTTTTCAATTGGAAATATTTTGGTGGTATTTATACCCTAAACCACATAGTGGTCCGGGTATAATAAGTTTGATCGGCCAAAAAATGTGCCTACCAGAAATATTGATTTTAGACCCCATAAAATATATACCGATTGACTCAGAATCACCTCCTGCGTCGATCTAGCGCTTGGTGTCCGTCCGTCCGTCTGTCCATGTATTTGTTGTTCACAGGATTCCGGTCGCAATTATTAACCGATTTTGATTAAATTTGGTACAGGGAGTTTCTTGGGAACAAGGACGAACGCTATTAAATTTGGAAGAAATCGGATCAAATTTAGATACAGCTCCCATATATATGAATCGTCCGATTTCGACAAATGGGGTCGCGTTGCGTTTGTTTTCAAACGGGTCGTCACCAAATTTGGCAAATTTTTCATCGTTCTTCAAGTCCGCAAAATTTCATCTAAATCGGTTCAGATTTAGATATAGCTCCCATATATATGTATCGCCCGATTTTCCCAAATTTGGCCATAAAAACCTTATTTATTAAGCGATCTTATTCAAACTTGGCTTACTCTAATCTTTTATGGTACTGACAATATGTGCCAAAAATAATCGAAATCGGTTCAGATTTAGATATAGCTACCATATATATGTATCGCCCGATGTTGCCAAATTTGGCCGTAAAACCCTTATTTATCAACCGATAGTGCTCAAAGTGGGCTAAATATAATCTTCTATACCTCTAACTGTATGTGTGCAATTTCATCGAAACCGGTTCAGATTTAGATATAGCTCCCACATATATATATATCGTCCGATTTGGTCAAATTTGGCCGTAAAACCCTTTTTTATCAACCGATCGCACTCAAAGTTGGCTAAATGTAATGTTCTATAGCTCTAACTGTATATGCAAAATTTCATCGAAATCGGTTCAGATTTAGATATAGCTCCCATATATATGTATCGCCCGATTTTGCCAAATTTGGCCGTAAAACCCTTATTTATCAAACCGATCGTAACCAAGGTTGGCTAAATATAATCTTCTATATCACTAACTATATGTGCAAAATTTCATCGAAATCGGTTCAAATTTAGATATAGCTCCCATATATATGTATCGCCCGATTTTGAAAAATTTGCCCCTAATAACCTTATTTTTGACCATAGGGGCCTCATTTATTAACTGATCGTACTCAAATTTTACACAAAGTGACCTTCTGTGGTATCAATCATACCTGCAAAATATTATAAAAATTGGTTCAGATTTAGATATAGGTCCCATATATATGCATCGCTCGATTTTGTCATATTTGGCCTAATACTCTTATTTATTAAGCTATGTTATTCAAATTCCAAATTTTGATGTACTAGCTAATCGTATTTAGACTTACATGTAGCTCTTACATAAATATATTGCCCTATTTGAAGAGATTTGGATTTATTACCCACAACTAATTGACCGATTTCCTCTTTTTTAATAATGGACTCAATATTAGTGGCATACTAACTCTTTTGGTGCAAAATAAACTATAGCTCCTAATATTAGACATTTCTGCTCAGATTATGACAAGACACCCATAAACATGTACCCCCCTATATGTTCTCCAAAACCTATACCAATTATACCCCACAAATGCTTATATTTACTAATTCAGTAGGGGTGGTTTAGGGTATAATATAGTCGGCCCCGCCCGACTTTCTACTTTACTCACTTGTTTTATTGTGCACCTGTGTGGAAAGCATGGGGTGAAAAAGGATACTTCATTTTAAGGGGACTGCCCCTGGTCATACTCTTTTAAAGTGTTTAAATCCTTTGGTAGTTTTTTAGGAGGCTTATAATAGTATCTCATCGCTCGAAATATTCTGTGAAGGATACGGTTGACTAAGTCAACCCAAAATGTTCCTTACAAATGTTTTTCGACGTAACTTCGATATTTTTTAATAAATAGTCTCTAAGGCAGGGCAAAGTGTGCCCAGTTCGGCTAGTACTTTATACAATCGAAAATAGATATTTCGATATGTTACAAACTAAATGACAAACTTTTTATACATCCATTACAATTCCATGGTGGTGAGTATAAAAATTAATTTAAATTGCTGAAGAAATCGATTTTTTTTTTGTTTCAAAATAATCTTGTGATTGATAATATCATTTTCAGGATTGAAGCAATTTCAATTAAAAAAAAAATAATTGGATCAACTAATTATATGAGAAAAAATGTATATATGTTACCAAGCTAAATATCATCAACAATATAACTTCCGTTTAAATTTAAAGAGATCAAGTAATGCTCTTTGAACAATTCTACTAAACAACTTCCATTCATATTTGTTAATGGGCAATTTTTGCTATCTACACGCACTTATTACCACAGTACAACTGTAACAATGCATTAGAATCTCGGTTATGCTCAATATTCCAAAAACTAAATTAATATTTATGTATGTGAGTACAATGTAATAGCAGACATTTGCGAGTTACGTTAAAACCTCTAAGCTGCTCTCCTCACTTACATAATTGTCTAATCTTTGTCTATATATGTATGGGGAAATAACAACAAAGTTGGAGTGGCCTAGTGACCAAACTCATGGGTGTGAATGTAAGTGTTGTTGTCGTCATCGTATTGTATAGGTACGATTACGAGGAATCCATAAAGAGAACCAAATGTAAAAGCATTCCCATGTAGAGGCTTTTTGAAAAGCCATGTTATTTCCAGCTTTGTGCCACGAATTCATCGTGTGTTGCGTGCATGTCCTTGGTGTATTCGTTGAATATATGTACATGTACCGAAGAGATGGGCAGGGGGACGATGTTAAGCCCATATCAACTTCCGCTTTGAAACCCATTGACTTATAGCCGTGGTGTCATAACATAATTGGAAAAAAGTGAAGTGTTGACAAAAAAGCAAACAAATTACAGGGCTGTACTATGAGAATAGGTGTAGCAGTTTCTAGCTAGATATCCTTTCTAAAAAGACAAAATAAAAAATAAACTGAAAATATTTTTTTTTATAAAAACGACATAGATAAGAAGTAAGTTAATTTGAAGCCCTTCCAGTTATGTTCTCAAATTTCGCCAATAAATATTTCTAACAAATATAACCAATCATAGTAAAAAGAAGAAGAAAAACTTGCGACTTCTAAAAATCACTGGAGGTAGAAAATATACAATATTACACCTTTTCCCTTAACTACACTCAAAAAAAAAGTTTACTTGGATCCAAAGATTTTGACCTTCTCTTAAGGATTTTGGTATTGATTCCGAGCCAAAGATGCGGATTCTTTAATTTGCTTTAAATCTAGGATCAATAAAATTAAAATTAAGATATTGCTATTCACGTACAAACAAATGACACTTTAAAAGAAGTTATTTTCATTCAATTTTTTATAACATGCATTTTTCATATTTCTAATGGGTTATTTTAACTTTTTTTGTTTCAAATTGGTTACAAACAGTTTAAGAATGCATAAACTGGTACAAGTTATTTGAATTTTGTCGAAAAAAAATGCTAAATCCTATCTGAAAAAAATTGTGAATTTTTGAAAATATTTGAGGCGAAACGTTTCAGACAAGCGTTGGAATCCATTAAAAATTATAAAAAATTATAAAAATTATTTATTTGACAAATTTTTTAATTTACATCCAAAACATTGAATTTGTTTGGATCCACTTCCGGATCCAAAAAGAAAATTTTCATTACTTTTTTGGCGACGCTTTTTTTGCCGAGAGCGTACAAAATATTTTTTTTAATTAAAAAAAAAAAAATAAATAAATAAACTAAACTAAACTAAAGACGCTAAATCCTCAAAATAAGTCGTAGCCTATATTTGAAGCTCTTTTATCTTAAAATTAAAAATTCAAAATTTCAGTTAATTTAAGAACAATTTTTTAAATAAAAAATGTGTTTCTTTACTTTAAGGAAAATTAGCCTTAGTTCAAAGATATACGACTTTATCGGAGGGATGCAAATTTCCAAAATTTGAGTCCTAAATTTAATAAAAAAAAAATTTTTTTGAAGCAAAGATTATAAACTTTATCGTAATTAAAATTTAATTATCTTAAAGAAATTTGTCCTTAGTAATTTGTAAATTGCGCATCCTAAAATTTAAGTTGCGTAATTTTTAATATTACGTAAATTTTTTTTTCAGTGTAGAAACCTCTACAATATGTGGGTGAAATTCGTTTTGCTTCTACAAATATACATATATTGCATGTCCGTCTATCTGGTTGGTATTATGATTCTATCATACACCCAAAACAAGGTTTGCATGAATCCAAAGAAAATCCCTTAAGGATTTGGTATTATAGACTATTCAGTCCATTGTGATACCACAGTGGTGAACTTCTCTCTTATCACTGAGTGCTGCCCGATTCCATGCTAAGCTCAATGACAAGGGACCTCCTTTTTATAGCCGAGTCCGAACGGCGTTCCACATTGCAGTGAAACCACTTAGAGAAGCTTTGAAGCCCTCAGAAATGTCACCAGCATTACTGAGGTGGGATAATCCACCGTTGAAAAACTTTTTGGTGTTCGGTCGTAGCAGGAATAGAACCCACGTGTATGCAAGGCGGGCCTGCTAACTATTGCACCACGGATTCCGAGCTTAAGATTCGACTTCTTTTAAATAAGGAAATTTTCTATGGTTCTATTGAGCTTTAACTCTATGCTATATTAAAACAAATAAAGGAAGTCTAAAGTCGGGTGGGCCGACTATATTAAACCCTGCACCACATTGCAGGTCTACATTTTCGATACCATCACAAAAGCTTCAAATTTATTGAGAGTTATATAAAGGCTTATGTTCCCGTGTTCTATTTAAATCTGGACCAATATGCACATTTTTTTTAATTCTTGCAAATCTCTAGACTGGGCTAATGCGCAGGGGCGGAATACATTATTAGTAAAGAAATATGGCAAGTATCTAAAGCCATTTTTATGCACTTTCGCAAAATTGTCTTTACGATTTATCGGTCGATAAATTATTTTTCGCAGTGGCAATTTTTCAAGGAAAATGTTGGTATTCACATTGCTTAAATATTAACCAAATTTGGTATGAAAAGTAAAAATATTATTTCTACTACAGATTTTTCCAAAATCTATAGGGTTATATTCTGACCCAAAAAAACACATTGTTTTTCAAAGTTTGAAGTTGTTGGATTTCAACCTAGACTTTGATCACAAAAGTGTGTTTACAGACAGACGGACGTTCATGGCTAGAACGACTCAGTGACCCACCCATGTATCTCGTCTCATTCAGGGTGTTACAACCATATACACTAATTTATGATACCCTGTTCCACAGTGTGGCGCAGGGTATAAAAATAAAGTACAGATCTTATTAACAAAATTATTCATGTGTTTTTGTGTGTATATACAGATAATCATATTATTTCGTATTTTTAGGATATACAAATTCGTTTTTAAAAATCCTAAAAAAAAGTTTAGAAAAATAATTATTTGTATTGCAAACCAAAAAAAAAATATTTATAGAATGCCTCAGTTCCAAAAGAGAACCCGAGTTCCCCCATAGCCTCATGCATGTTTATATTTTCCCATACCCCCGTAAAACATATTCACTTGTCATTATTGGTTTGTACACTCACTCACACAAGCATACACCTGCGGCAATGTGGTACTTTGAAATATCCTGTACACGCCCCAATTTGACTTCGAATGCGTTGCGTTACGATGGAATAAATGAACTCTATACACATTCTATTCACACTCTAAATGTATTGTTGGTATATTCTGTAGTTGTAGGAATGTTTATTATTTTTGTTTTTTTGCTTGGACTTTATTAACATTGTGCGTTTTCCTGTCTGAAGTTAATAGCATATGTGACATCCTACAATAAATTTGATAGCAAAAATATTTCAAATTCTCAATTTAAATATACAGCTCCGAATGTCGCGAAGAACGAAACACACAAGATAAATATACGACAGACTGACACCAAGCGCAAAATAAATTCAGGATATGGTTCTGCATCAATTAATCTTCCGAAACTTTCCTTTTATTTGGCGGGATAGTAACCATAGTATTGCAATCTGCCAACTCTATCTATCTGGTAGCTGTGATACTGCAAGATCGTCATGTGTCATGTAAAATTTATGGTACTTTATAAATTTTGTAAAAAATATACATAGAAATAAAATGTTGATCAAAATTTTCTATAGAAGTAAAATTTTGTCAAAATTTTATATAGAAATAAAGTTTTGTCTAAAATTTTCTATAAAAATAAAATTTTGACAAAATTTTCTATACATATAAAATTATGAACAACCTTTCTATAGAAATAAAATTTTGACAACATTTTCTATAGAAATAAAATATTGACTAAATTTTCTATAGAAATAAAATTTTGACAAAATTTTCTATAGAAATAACATTTTGACAAAATTTTTTATAGAAATAAAATTTTGACAAAATTTTCTAGAGAAATAAAATTTTGACAAAATTTTTTATAGAAATAAAATTTTGACAAAATTTTCTATAGAAATAAAATTTTGACAAAATTTTCTATAGAAATTAAAAAAATTTTTATAGAAATACAATTTTGACAAAATTTTCTATAGAAATAAAATTTTGAAAAAAATTTTCTATAGAAATAAAATTTTGAAAAAATTTTCTATAGAAATAAAATTTTGATAATATAGAATCATAGAAATAGAATCATAGAAATTTTCTATAGAAATGGAATTTTGACAAAATTTTCTATAGAAATAAAATTTTGACAAAATTTTCTATAGAAATAAAAAAAAAATTATAGAAATAAAATTTTGACAAAATTCTCTAGAAATAAAATTTTGACAAAATTTTCTATAGAAACACAATTTTGACAAAATTTTCTATAGAAATAAAAAAAAATTATAGAAATAAAATTTTGACAAAATTTTCTAGAAATAAAATTTTGACAAAATTTTCTAGAAATAAAATGTTGACAAAATTTTTTATAGAAATACAATTTTGACAAAATTTTCTATAGAAATAAAATTTTGACAAAATTTTCTATAGAAATAAAATTTTGAAAAAATTTTCTATAGAAATACAATTTTGACAAAATCTATATATATAAAATTCAATCTATGTTTGTTTATTTGTTTGTTTGTGTGTTTGTTTGTTTGTATGTTCCGAGTTGGCTCCGAAACGGCTGAACCGATTTACTTGAAACTTTCAGAGATCGTAGGGGGCGTTCATGTGGTGAAAATAGGGTACCTCATTTTTTGACACCTTGTCGCGGAGGGGGACCTTCCCTTTGTCAGACTTTTTGAAAATTGGACCAAAGTTGATAGATTTGCTTGAAATTTTCATTGAAGGTTGGGTTTGGTATTTAGACAAATATCTGCTACTTTATATTTCGATATTTGGCGGCGGAGGGGGACCTCCCCTTTGTTCGACTTTTTTTAAAGTACAGTGAAAAAACTAAAATTCTCTAAATTATCTGAGATTTACAGAGAACATGCGGTGAGGTTATGGAATTAATATGGGGTACCTGATGGTTTCATATGTGGACGGGGAGGGGGACCTCCCCCTTGCCCTACTTTTTGAAACTTGGAACAAAATTATGCGATTTGCTTGAAATTTTCATTGAATGTTGGGGTTGGTAGACAAAAATCAGCTACAATTTTTTCCGATATTTGGTCGGGGAGGGGGACCACCCCTTTGCCCAAATTTTGTTTTTTTTTTGAAAGTTCAAACAAAACTAAACTCCCCCGACTGAAATTTTAAAGAAAAAATGGGTTACGAAATTTATATCAGGTTCCTGATTTTTTAATAAAAATAAAAGGGCATAGGGAGACATCCGCTTCTCTTAAGTACATACAGAAAAATAATTAAACTTTACCGAGTTACTTGAAATTTACAGAGGACTGGGGAGAGAGAGGTTACGATATTAATAGTTAATACCTGATTTTGTGATATTTGGTCGGAAGAGAGCCCGCCTCTTTAGGCTTATAATTTGCTTGACATTTTCTGGGACGTTTACAAAAGATACGCTACATCACTTTTCGATATTTGGTCGGGGAGGAGGTCCTCCTCTAAAACTTCAAAAAAAATTCTTAAGTTTTCTTGAAATTTACAAAGGCAGTGGGGGAAGGTTATGAACGAAGAGGCAACCTTCCTTGCCCCAACCTTGAACGAAAGTTTCAATAATTTTCAGGGAAGGTTAGGGGTGCTATTCACTACAGTGTTTGTCGATATTGTATCGGGGAAAGTGACGTCCCATTAAAACAATAGAGCAAAATTTGAACATCTCCGATCTACTTGAAATTTACAGGGAACGTGGGAGGAGGTGATTAAATTTATACATGATTTTTAAATTAGTATATGATTTTTCGATATCTGGTTGGGGAAGGGTAAAATTGAAATAAACTTTATCGATTTACTTCGATAGAATTTATAGGGACCTTTGAGTAGTTGTGAGATTAATATAGGGTACGTAATAGTTCGATATCAGGTCGGAGTGGAGCCAAGGTGGGAGGTGAGAGGGTTCACTTTTGTCCGTTTTTTTCTTAAATTGAAATTAAATGGTTGTCCGTAAATGGGAACTCGGTACATAATTTTATGATTTTTGCACAGGCTTCTGCCAGCAATTTATTGGATGGGATAAAGTAATTCTTTGTAGGTTATTATAATATAGTGCTTAATTTTCAGATATGTTGAGGAGAGGATACATTTCCTTGACAAACCACACTTAAAATTCACAAGAACTACTACAACTACTTGAATACAGAACATTATTTAAAAAATTTGGAGGAAGGGTACACCCTCTCCCCGACATTTTTTAAGACGAACCGTTTTACATATGCATTCCCGCCGTATTTGTACCTATAAACGAAAAATCAAGTAGTCCGATTTGTTTAAAAGAAATCAAATCTTTTCGAATTCGGATATAGTTGACTAAGTTAACGCAAAATGTTCCTCCAAATACGCTTCGGAAGGCGCAGCGAAGCGGGCCGGGTTACGCTAGTTTTCTATAGAAATAAAATTTTGACAAAATTTTCTATAGAAATAAAAAAAATTGTATAGAAATAAAATTTTGACAAAATTTTCTAGAAATAAAATTTTGACAAAATTTTCCAGAAATAAAATTTTGACAAAATTTTTTATAGAAATAAAATTTTGACAAAATTTTCTAGAAATAAAATTTTGACAAAATTTTTTATAGAAATAAAATTTTGATAATATAGAATCATAGAATTATAAATTTAACAAAATTTTCTATAGAAGCAAAATATTGAAAAATTTTCTATAGAACTTACATTTTGACAAATTTTTTATAGAAATAAAATTTTGGCAAAATTTTCTAGAGAAATAAAATTTTGACAAAATTGTATATATAGATATAAGATTTTGACAAAATTTCCTATAGAAATAAAATTTTGACAAAATTTTCTATAGAAAATTTGACAACATTTTCTATAAAAATAAAATGTTGACAAAATTTTCTATAGAAATAAAATTATGACAAAATTTTCTATTTTTTATAAAAATACAATTTTGACAAAATTTTCTATAAAAATAAAATTTTGAAAAAATTTTCTATAGAAACAAAATTTTGAAAAAATTTTCTATAGAAATGAAATTTTGATAATATAGAATCATAGAAATAGAATCATAGAAATTTTCTATAGAAATGGAATTTTGACAAAATTTTCTATAGAAATAAAATTTTGACAAAATTTTCTATAGAAATAAAATTTTGACAAAATTTTCTATAGAAATAAAATTTTGACAAAATTTTCTATAGAAATAAAATTTTGACAAAATTTTCTAGAGAAATAAAATTTGGACAAAATTTTTTATAGAAATACAATTTTGACAAAATTTTCTATAGAAATTAAATTTTGACAAAATTTTCTATAGAAATTAAATTTTGACAAAATGTTCTATAGAAATAAAATTTTGACAAAATTGTATATATAGATATAAAATTTTGACAAAATTTCCTATAGAAATTAAATTTTGACAAAATTTTCTATAGAAGCAAAATTTAGACAAATTTTCTATAGAAATAAAATTTTGACAAAATTTTCTAGAGAAATAAAATTTTGACAAAATTCTCTATAAAAATACAATTTTGACAAGATTTTCTATAGAAATAACATTTTGAAAAAAATTTCTATAGAAATAAAATTTTGACAAAGTTTTCTATAGAAATAAAATTTCGGCAAAACTTTCTGAAGAAATAAATTTTTGCAAATAATATTTTTTGGTAAGATTTTCTCCAAATGTTGGTAGATTATTTTTGCCTCAAGTTTCAACTGTGATTGTAATGGTTCGCATTATTTTAGTAAGCGATCTATAAAGTGTTCGTGTGGAATCGTAATATAGAATCACATGCTTTTTCCAATCAAAACATTTTTGAAATACAAGAAAATTTGATAATGCTGAGTCCTATTAGAATGTCCAAGGTCTGTGGCCGAAATTTTTGTCTTCCTAGGGCTTCCATACTGTCTTTAAGAGATTTTCTCGATAACACTCGGAATTTATTTTGACGTCCCGAGCGATGAATACCAGCGAGCCGTTAGGGCGACCTTCTTGGAAAGTAACCTCTTTTGAACTAAATCCAGTTTAAATTTATTGATTATTTCTCCTATTAATCTCAAAAAATTTACTAAATTCATATTTCCCACAAAATACTTTAGAATTGTTTATAATATATTTGTGTACATTTTACTACAAAAGCACCCATCTTGAAATTCGTATGGCGCTAAAGCTATTATGGCAATTTTGAACTTAAACTTTTTCATTTAAAAATGTTCTTCAATATGAAATTAAAATTAATTATGTCTGATTTTTTTATATTTGTCAAAAAATTTTGTAATACATTTTCCAAATGATTTATATTTCTGAGTATGTTATGAAGAACCAATTAATACACTTGACGAAATTGACATAATTTCTCCATCTATTGTCCCAATTTTTCCTCTCCATTTTCACATTAAATGCCTCATATCTTCATCTGTCTGTTTGCCAATCATCTACTGATGAAGGCATACTACTTACTAGAGAGGGCGTAATTTACCTGTGTGAAACACGCATATTTTGTTTATTCTGCACTTCAACAACAGTGCTTTCTCCAAATGATTTAAGCACCACACATGCGATATTAATGAGTACCAGTTTTACCTCAATGCGTACGAACAACATCAACAATACAAAAATCGAATAGTAAGTTGTTTCCTTCCCCCGCTACCGACTGCAATAGTGACACAATTTATCAAGAGCAAAAACAAATTTGTTAATATTTGTCAGGTTAGAAAAAACAAACACGTGAATAAAATTGGCAACAAAAAAAATGTTTTTCCGTACGGATATTAATCTGACACTATTGATGGCTATAAACCAATGAACTTTTGATATATAGAAAAATATACAAAATCAATTTAATGGAAATGAATTAATTAAATTCATGTTAAATTAAACATTTAAAAAGACTTCGATTGCTGTAATGACGAAGATCTTATATATCTCCACTATATATTAAAATTATTTAAATATCCCAGCAAAGAAAAAGGAAGTTCTTCCAAAGGCACAACTTTGTAAGCACTTCCAGAAGATCTACTCCCAATGATGTTCTTTATTTTAACTATACTGGAAGTTCTTTTCATTAAATTGTTTATACCATGCTTTTTTCATATTTTTAATGGGTAATTTTAATGTATAATACCCTGCGCCACACTGTGGAACAGGATATTATAAGTCAGTGCATATGTTTGCAACACCCAGAAGGAGACGAGATAGACACATGTTGTATTTGGCAAAAATGCTCAGGGTGGGCTTCTGAGTCGATATAGCCATGTCCGTCTGTCCGTCAACACATTTTTGTAATCAAAGTCTAGGTCGCAGTTTTAGTCCAATCGACTTCAAATTTGGCACAAGTTCCTGTTTCGGGTCAGAATAGAACCCTATTGATATTGGAGGAAATCGGTTCAGATTTAGATATAGCTCCCATATATATATTTCGCCCGATATATACTTATATGGATATCGATATTTTAGAAATAATTGAACCCAATAAAAATATATATTACACAGTAAAACAGTAGTATAAGTTAGCAATGTAAGGACGATAAATTCAATAAGCTTTCATGTTTATTGCTCCTGTTTTTCCTTGATAAATACATATTTTATATACATATCATCATTTATCCTAGGTTTTTTAGAAATTTCTTGTTGCTATTTTCTTATCTTATAACTCAATCAAATAGAAACATTTCATGGTTCAATATGAAATTTCGTTAAACTGAAATTACCCCAAACTAAACAACAATTCCTTCAATAAGGCTTAATATATTATTTTCAGTGAAAACTGATTGTTTTGCTTTCATACAAATTACGTGAATAGCCTAACAATTTTCAAAATAAGTTGGGGAATTTTCCCCCCAATGATTTAGAAACATGTAGTGAAATGCCAAAGAATTTAACACACAATATTTGAAGTAGCATGAGCTTTTGTTAGCCTACCAATCAAATTTTTACTTTTAAAAATTTTAATTTAAAAAAAAATTTAATTTTGAAAATCAAATATTAAATTTTAGGTTATAAAGCTTGGATAATTTTTGGGATATTTTTCTTAAAATAAAAAAAAAATTATATTATTGCAATGTTACAATTAATATTTGTTTTCGTAAGTCTTTGACAGTTTTCGTTAACAAAGATAAATTAAATGGAAAATATTTTTTGTCTCCTCTTTAATTAAAACGTTAACTGGAAGAATTGCATCAATCACTAAATTATTATACCAAACCTCAGAATTAATTGAATATATATGAAAAATAAATTTGATTAAAAAAATTATTTGAATTTTTGGCCTTCAATTAATTTGTATATACCCTCCACCCCACTATAGATAATTTGATCCATTTTTGTGACAAAAAGTAATTTTTTGTCTGTCTGTTTGAGTCGATCGATATGTATTTTATGGGGTCTAAAATCAATATGTCTGGTAGGCTCCTTTTCAGGCAGTTCAAAATTATTATCATGAGCACTATGTGGTTTAGGGTATACAAATCACAAACGTGGGTTAAAAATTTATAAATTGCAAAATTTATAAATTTATCTTTACATACACACCCCCCCCCCCAAAAAAAAAAAGACTTTTCAGTTTAATTGTTATTAATTTATGTCACAAAAATGGGTCAAATTACACATAGTGCACCGTACTATCTTTGTCTTTTACTTTTTAATACACTGAAATATTGGTCTCAGATCCCATAAAGTATATATATATATTCTGTTATAGATGTAGGTGTCGAATGGTATTGCAAATGGGCCATATCGGACCACTTTTACATATAGCCCTCATATAAACCGATACCAAAATTTGGCTGGCGGATCCTCTAAGAGAAGCAAATTTCATCCGATCCGGCAGAAATTTAGTACATGGTGTTGGTATATGACCTTCAACAACTAAGCAAAAATTGGTCCACATCGGTCTATAAGAGAAGCAAATTTCAACCAATCCGGCTGAAATTTGGTACACGTTGTTAGTATATGGTCTCTAACAACCATAGAAAAATTAGTTCACATCGGTCCATAATTATATATATAGCCACCATATAAACCGATCCCCAGATTTTACCTCCGGAGACTCATGGATGAGCAAAATTCAACCGATTCGGTTGAAATTTGGTACGTGGTGTTAGTATATGGTCTCTGAAAACCATGCAGAAATTAATCCATATCGGTCCATAATTATATGTAGCCCCCATATAAACCAATCGCCAGATTTGACCTCCGGAGCCCCTTGGAACAGTAAAATTCACCCAATCCGGTTGAAATTCGGTACGTGGTGTTACTATATGGTCTATAACAACCATGCAAAAATTGGTCCATACCGGTCTTAAACCGATCCCAAGATTTGACCACCGGAGCTATTGGAGGAGCAAAATGCATCCCGGTTGAAATTTGCTACGTAACATAGTGAAATTCGGTACCTTGCGCTAGAATATGGACGCTAACAACGGACGTTATAAATAGCCGTCCCCAAAGATAATCTACCAAAATTTTATTTCTATAGAAATTTTTGTCAAAATTTTATTGCTATACACAATTTTGTCATGATTTTATTTCTATAGAAAATTTTGTCAAAATTTTATTTCTATGGAAAATTTTGTCAAAATTTTATTTCTATAGAAAATTTTGTTAAAATTTTATTTCTATAGAAAATTTTGTCAAAATTTTATATCTCGATTCTAAGATACCTGGGGGCCACCGTGGTGCAATGGTTAGCATGCCCGCCTTGGATACACAAGGTCGTGGGTTCGATTCCTACTACGACCGAACACCAAAAAGTTTTTCAGCGGTGGATTATCCCACCTCAGTAATGCTGGTGACATTTCTGAGGGTTTCTAAGCTTCTCTAAGTGGTTTCACTGGAATGTGGAACGCCGTTCGGACTCGGCTATAAAAAGGAGGTCCCTTGTCATTGAGCTTAACATGGAATCGGGCAGCACTAAGAGAGAAGTTCACCACTGTGGTTTCACAATGGACTGAATAGTCTTAGTGAGCATGATACATCGGGCTGCCACATAACCTAACCTAACCTAAGATACCTTGCCATCGGCAAGTGTTACCGCAACCCAAGTAATTCGATTGCGGATGACAGTCTTTAGTACAAGTTTCTATGCAATCCTTGGTTGAGGGTACATAAGACTCGGTCTGGTCGAACTTATGGTCGTATATAATTGTTATTTCTACTTCAAAGATACAATATTTCAGTTAGCTTTAAGATCATTGCCTTAAAGCAAATGACGTGACTGGGATGAGAATTCCCAAATTTAGTGTCCTCAATAGAAAAAAAAAACATTTTTAAAGCAAAAAATTATGTACTTTCTTTTAATTAAAAATTCTTTATTTTAAAGAAATCTGTCCTTGGTATTGTGTATATTGTGCATCCCAAAATTTAAGTTGCATAATTTTTCGTATTGGGTCAGTGTAGATTTCTTCTTAAGCAACGTTTTTTTTCAGAAGCCTTATCTTTGGCTTGGAATTAATTTTAAAATCCTTCTGGGAAGGAAACAAACTTTGGAACCAACTACACTTTTTTCGAGTCTAAGGTAAACACTCTCCTTACTCCTTACTATTGGTAAAATTTCTCTCTTTTCGTGGAATATATTTTAATTAATTTCATTCTCAAAATAAAACAAAAATGTGTTGTCACTTTTTGTAGGTGATATGCTGCTATATTTCCCAATTTTTTTCTCTCTCAACTTTAACTCAATCATATCCCACAAGTATGTATAGATCTATTACCCAGCCTTTTCCTTTTCATGCGAATGGGGGAATGAAAGCCTTTACGCTTGAATGTATGCCTAAGAGTGTTATAGTGGTTTGGTTGACATTCAATGAGCTTAGGTATTCTCAGAAAATAAAATGCCTAAAAGCTAAGCTGTAACAAAATCCCGAGAAAGAGGATCCAGAAAACTATATTCCCCACATAAAATTCATTTTAATGGGTTTCTTTCGTGTGGTGAGGTCTTTTAGTTTAACCACAAGTTAACCTGAGCAAAAGACTATGTCAACTGGAAAAGAAAAATAGGAAAAATGAATTGAAAATCCAAAGGTAGAAGAGGTTGGCTTAAATTGCTTTGTTTTGTACTTCTAGTGAAGAGAATTTGTATTTTAAATGTTACGGATTTTTAGTATAAATACAAAATAGAGTGTAATATATATTCAATGAAACTTCTACGAAAATGTTTCGTTCTTTTTATATAGAGAAATTTTAACGCAAAATTTTTCGTTTGATATTCATAAATTCGTAAGAATTTCTTCAAAAAAATCATGAGATGAGAAGAAATTTTCGTTCGTACTTTTCTTTTTACGAAGAAAACTTAATAGAGAATATTTCGTATATTCGTAAAAATTGCCACATACTTGAAAAAAAGAAAATTTCATTGGGCTAAGAATGAATATATGTTAATTTTAGCATTAGGTTAACAATAGTCTTTTTCTGTATATGGTAGTAAGTTCGCACAGAAGATCCTCCAATATTTTTTTTTATTTCAGATAAATTTTTCTGTTATGAGAAGAAATAATTGCGTAGGTTAGGTTAGGTGGCCCTATGTATCAGGCTCACTTAGACCATTCAGTCCATTGTGATACCACATTGGTGAACTTTCGTAAAAAGTGGACTAAAATATACTTCAAATTTAGCACGAGGTACCCAGCAAAAAGAAAATCGATTTTGTTCCAATAACATTTCTTTTAAAGCGCGTCCCGGGATCCCCTATCGGTTTTTTTTCAATTCCGATGCAGTCCTTTTGGACAAGTCTTTCGGAACTAGGCCGTTTTAGTTGAAAATTTTAGTTTTGGACAATTAAATTTCGCAAAAAAGAATAGAAAGTCAATAAAAAATTTAAAAAAAAATCATCACCGCTGGGATTTGAACCTGTGCCGTTTGACTTTTTCACTTCCATGGAAGCTCTTTTGAGAAGGTTTTGCAAATTACGATAATTTTTAATTGTTTGTTAATTTTTAATGGAAAAAATATATTTATAAAAATATATACAAAACAAGTTTATACGGCCGTAAGTTCGGCCAGGCCGAATCTTATGTACCCTCCACCATGGATTGCGTAGAAACTTCTACGAAAGACAGTCATCCACAATCGAATTAATTGGGTTGTGTTATCTTAAAACTTCATAACATCGTTTTCTAAATTGTGAGTTAGTCAATACGTGGTATATATTAGACAAAAAAGGTATGTATAGGTAAGTCTACATATAATTACGAATCGATATGGACTTTTGCACGGCACGTAGAGCACAAGAATTGAAATATGGGGGTCGCTTATATGTGGGCTAAATACAATTATGAACTTGATATGGACCAATTTTTGTGTGAATGGGGATCGATTTATCTGAGGGCTATATATAACTATAGACCGATATGGACCTAGTTAGGCATGGTTGTTAACGGCCATATACTAGCACAATGTACCGAATTTCAACTGACTCGGATGAAATTTGATCCTCCAAGTGGCTCCAAAACCAAATCTCGCGATCGGTTTATATGGGGGCTATATATGATTATGGACTGATATGGACCACTTTTGGCATGGTTGTTAAATATCATATAACATACTAACATCATGTACAAAATTTCAATCGAATCGGATGAATTTTGATCTTCCAAGGGACTCGGGAGGTCAAATCTCGGGATCGGTTTATATGGGTGCTATATATAATTATGGACCGATGTGTACCAATTTGTGTATGGTTATTAGAGATCATATGCTGACACCTTGTACCTAATTTCAACCGGATCGGATAAAATTTGCTTCTCTTAGAGGCTCCGCAAGCCAAATCTGGGGATCGGTTTATATGGGGGCTATATATAATTATGGACCGATGTGGACCAATTATTGCATGGTTGTTAGAGACCATATACCAACACCATGTACCAAATTTCAGCCGGATCGGATGGAATTTGCTTCTCTTAGAGGCTCGGCAAGCCAAATCGGGGGATCGGTTTATATGGGGGCTATATATAATTATGGACCGATGTGGACCAATTTTTGCATGGTTGTTAGAGACCATATACTAACACCATGTACAAAATTTCAGCCGGATCGGACGAAATTTGCTTCTCTTAGCGGATCGGCAAGCAAAATTTGGGGGTCCGTTTATATGGGGGGTATATATAATTATGGACCGATGTAGACAAATTCGTGCATGGGTGTTAGAGACCATATACCAACATCATGTACCAAATTTTAGCCAGGTCGGATAAAATATACTTCTCTTATAGGCTCTGCAAGCCAATTTTGGGGGTCCGTTTATATGGGGGCTATACGTAAAAGTGGACCGATATGGCCCATTTGCAATACCATCCGACCTACATCAATAACAACTACTTGTGTCAAGTTTCAAGTCGATAGCTTGTTTCGTTCGGAATCAGATCGACTCAGAATTTCACCACGACCCAGAATATATATACTTTATGGGGTCTTAGAGCAATATTCGAATGAAAAAGTTAATATACCCCCCATCCTATGGTGGAGGGTATAAAAATGGAAGTTGTTCCACAAACATTTCTATTAAAGCGCATCCCGAGATCCCCTATCGATTTTTTGTTTCACTTCTGATGCAGTCCTTTTGGACAAGTCTTTTGGAACTAGGCCGTTTTAATTGAAAATTTAAGTTTTTGACAATAAAATTTCGCAAAAAAAAATAGAAAGTCAATAAAAAATTAAAAAAAAATCTTCACCGCTGGGATTTGAGCCTGTGTCGTTTGACTTTTTCACTTCCATGGAAGTTCTTTTGAGAAGGTTTTGCAAATTACGATAATTTTTAATTTTTTGTTGATTTTTAAAAAATAAAAAAAAAATTAAAAATAAAAGTAAAAACATGAAAGTAAATAACATAAAAAAAATATATTTTTTTTTAGAAAAAATATTTAATAAAAAACTTGCCGCTGGTGAGATTTGAACCAGCGTTCTTTAGTTTTTCATTCATAATAATAAAGAACATCTCAGAAAGTAGTTAGAATGTCCTGTCGTGGTTTCATATTAGGTTAATATCACAAACATTTGAATTGCATAAAACCGTCTAGGTTTTATGCAATTTGGAAAAAAAATTTTTTCACAGGGACGAAAAAGACTGGTTTTCATATGTTTGAATGTAAAAATTATATATTTGGAACTCAAATTTTTCAACACATTATTTTAAAGTGCAAGCATATAATGTTCATAAACAAGCATAACATGTTTGGGACATATATGTAAATATGTTGGAACATATTATGTTTGCCTATAATCATATATGTGTTTAGAAAGAGAGACCTAGAGAGTCTGCTGCAAGTAAAAGAATGGAAGTAACCAATTGGCGTCTTAAAAATGTATATATACAATAAAAATTTCATTAAAAATTTTCTCTACCAGCCTATGCCTAAGGTAAAACATAATATGTTTGAATAATACAAACAATAGTTTGTTTGGAACAATCCTGAAAATATATATGCTTAAAGCAGAATGTGTTTGGGGTTTGGAGTCTTTTAAATTTCTTCATCCAAATGAACTTCCAAGGCACAACTTCTGAAGCAATACAAGCCCAGGTAAAATTCATTGGAAATGATCCAAGTGTGCATTATTTCCAGATCACAAATTGGGGATCCAAAATATTTTATTGGAAGCTCTTTTTTTTCTGGGTAGTTGATGTTTACCATAAATTTGTGTAGATTTTTCCTTTCTAGCCCCAATTCAAAACTTTGAACCCATGTCTATATATGTATACCTATGTTTAGGGCGGGCATATTAACTACTAACTCTTCTTAGATATATTTTTAAATGTTGAATATTCCTTCCACATATTTTTGGTAAAAAATTTGCATTCAAATGAAAATAGAATTTTAATATTCTGTACCTGTAGTAGTTGAATGTTGTCGTTAATTCCATCGCATTTGCCTGTGTCATGGGCCAATACACAAGTCGAGAAGCTCTAACTAGCTAACGTATAATACCCACTCACACACAACCAGCATATAAGAAACTTACTAATACAAGCATAGCGTAAATTTATAACATGATATGAACGTATAACTCTGAAAATGTCCTCCTTTCAGTCGCAATAGTTTGGCGCAGAAAAGCCTAGTTGTGTTGCTTGTGTGACCGTGACGTTCATTTCGTTACTTCATAGAGAAAAGACTTTTTCCCCCAAAGTTTCCATGTTTCCTCTCCATCGCCAAGAGGAAATTAAAAGGCAATACGGGAATAGAGTGGTAGAAAACCACCTAGCTACCTCGTTATACATTTTCTGTATTTTTTTTAGAAGTTGAAAGCTTAAATTCATATTTGCATCGAAATTGGGGAATTTATATATTTAAGCTTCCTTCCTGCATAGTGGCAGCGTTAACATGCATTTAAAAAAACGTGCGCTCCAGATTATATTTTTCATATTTTCTAATATTTTGTATTGGCATCCTATATGTGTCACAAAAAATTAAGACTTCTTACGAATCAATGAAATAGCTTTTTCTATGCACGTAAGGTAGTGCGAAATTAAATTTGTCATTCTACACACAGAGGAGGAATATGATTTGATGTAAACTTTGCCATTCTTCAAAATATTTTTGTGAAACCTCATAATATTATTAAATGGTTGGTTGCCGCCGATCCATCTGGAAACATTCGAAATAATACAGCTATGGATATCAAGTTCTCTAGAAATATGAAATCAGTTTACATTACAATTAAGATTAATTGAACACAGAAAAAAAAATAATTTTTGGATTTAATCACGAAATTAAATGATCCAATTAATTTTTATTTTAAATGTCTTCAATCACAGAAGTGATAGTATCAATCACCAAAGTCAAAAATTTATAGATGCTATTAATTTTTGAGATTGATTTTAGTTTTAATTAATACATTTTTATAATCAATTAAATTTTTAATTGAATATTTTCGAAAACTCTATTAAAATTTTAATTGGAAATATTTTGGTGAAAATTGTTGTTGTGTAATAAAATTACAAATTTCCAGTTTGGCTATTGCATTCAAATCATGGCTCATGATTAGGTTGTGAAAAAAGAACAAGTTTTTACGGCCGTCAGTTCGGCCAGGCCGAAACTTATTTACCCTCCACCATTGATTGCTTTAATCGCTTTAACAAATACATGTTTTCTCCATTAGCCAAGATACTCTTGGTTTTTAGTACATAAATGATTTTGAGATGAAATTAAAACATGAATAAGGATATTGAAGAAATCAACAAAAAAAAGTCCAAAGAATTTTAAAATATAATTCAATTAAAAATTTAATTGATTCCATTTGGATCATTTGGTTTTTATTTGTAGCTGGAGATTGATAATCTATTTGGGTGACTAAAATTATTTTAATTAAAAATGAGTTAATTTTCTGATGGTATTATATGTGCCCAGCCAAAAAAAAAAATGGAAGTTGTTCTAAAGTCATCACTTGAAAAGCAGTTCCAAAAATGTCCTCCCAAAAATGTTTTTTATTTCAACTACACAGGAAATTATTTTAACTCAAATTTTTATAACCTGTTTTTACATATTTTTAATAGTGTAATGGTTAGCATGCCAGCCTTGCATACACAAGGTCGTGGGTTCGATTCCTGATTCGACCGAACACCAAAAAGTTTTTCAGCGGTGGATTATTCCACCTCAGTAATGCTGGTGACATTTCTGAGGGTTTCAAAGCATCTCTAACTGGTTTCACTGCAATGTGGAACGCCGTTCGGACTCGGCTATAAAAAGGATGTCCCTTGTCATTGATTTTAACATGGAATCGGGCAGCACTCAGTGATAAGAGAGAAGTTCACCACTGTGATATCACAATGGACTGAATAGTCTAAGCGAGCCTGAAAATATCGGGCTGCCATTATACCTAACCTAATGGTTAATTTTTAATTTTGTTTCTTTCAAATGGGTTGAAAACGAAGTAAGCACTAAAGACTAAATCCATTCTAGAAAAATTGTAAAAAAAGACTAAAATATATTCCATATTCGAAATGACATCAAAGCTATTTACTGTATTTACATCGTTTTAATGAATTATTTACTAACTCTGTATTGACTTCCGTTTATATTTCCTTATACCATTTATTTGCCATACCAAATATCAACAATGATCCACTAAGAAAAAGACCACAACTTCCTGTAATAACCATGATTTGGCGATATTTTTCGAATTTGATGCTAAAACTTTGATAAGGACGGATACAACGAAATAGTCCAAACAAACTCCAAATGAAGTCACTGCTGCTTGCAATTATTATGATTATTATTATTGTGTTGTAGTTAAATGTGGTCATACCATTGCTCTACAGCTACTGCTACTGCTTTTGTTTTTATTAGCATTATTATTATCGATTTATTGCTAACAATTTTTTTTTTTGGTTTTCCGTTTTGTTTGTCGTTGTTTTTCATTTGGCGTCGATGACTGTAAACAATAATAAAAATGACAAACTTTTCTCTTCGATTTTTATTGCAATTCTTCTATTGTTGGTTTTTCTCGTTGTTGTTGTTGTTGCTGCTGTTGTTTTGTGGTTTTTGTTTTTCATTGTGGTTTAAGTGGTTTACGATTGTTTATTTTTAGTATCATTAAAGCAAAGTACAGAGAAAAATGGTAACAGCAATGGCAGCAGCAATCGCAATAGCAACAATAATAACTCATAACAAAAATTATTGCATATAATTTAAACTTTTTTTTTGAGTCGACCAAGCCACTTTGCATTTATTGTATGCTTGCTTAAAAGTGGGGAATGACATTGCCAATGGGTAGAAATGATAAAGTTCTATGGTTTTTTTTTCCACATAAAACCACAACGAAGTTTTAATGGTAATTTTTATACATTTTTAATTGGAAATTGAATTGCAAACTTAAAAATAATAATAAAAAAATAAATAAAAACAGCAAAACCTTATCTCGTATGATGAACATAATGACAATTGCTCTGGTTATACAAATCTATACACTATAATTTGTATTTATTAAATTGAAAAAGAAAATCCTTTATGGCTCTTAATTTTCGCAATTATGTTCTTAGGAACTGGATTTATCGATAGCAAATTTATTGGAATTTTATTGCTAGAAGTATTGCTTAAGTTTTCTTTTATATTTCATTAAATTTAAATTTCGCTAATATCAAATTCTATGAAATTAGAGTCGTAACCTATGTACACCCAAAAAAATAAACAGCTAAATTAACCCAAAATTTTTCATATATTTTATTGCCGAAAAATTATTTGTTTGTAGGTAAATTTTATTATTTTTTCGGTAATTTCCACAGCCAATTATCTTTTCAATTTCAGTTTTTCGTCCTAGATTCTATAAAACAAATTTTAATTTCAGCCTTTTTCTTCATGTGCTATCAAAGATAGAACTAAAAAAATATTGTCGTGAGGCCAAAGATTTCATGTCCTTAAAATAGGAATGCAAATTTTGCTTAGCGTAGAAGACGCATTTCTCTAAAGTCTTTTTCTTTGTCCAAAAGTCGATAAACTTTTCAATGAAGTCGTGTTGTCCTTATAATTAAGTGATTGGACTTACAAATGGGTATCATAACATGAAAGAAAAATTTTTTCTTGGGTTAAGGTCAACTTGACTTTAATAATTCAAAAAAAAATCTTTAAAATTAATGAAATTGTCTTTAAATTTGTTGTCTTTTTGCATCTTGACTACAAAGCAAAAAATCATTCAAATATAGGACATGTTTTTCAAAACTTTATTTTAAAGAAGTTTTTTACTTGAAACATAGCATAATTTCTACTGGAAGTCGAATCTTATGTACCCTCCACCATGGATTGCGTAGAAACTTCGAATTTCTTGGGTTGTGGTATCTTAAATCGTTTTCTAAATTGTGAGTTAGTCCATTCGTGGTATATACTAGACAAAAACGGTATGTATAGGTAAGTCTACAAATAATTACGAATCGCTATGGACTTTTGCACGGTACGTAGGGAGCCAGAATTGAAATATGGGGGTCGCCTATATGGGGGCTATATACAATTATGAACTTGATATGGACCAATTTTTTGTGATTGGGAATCGATTTATCTGAGGGCTATATATAACTATAGACCGATATGGATCTAGTTAAGCATGGTTGTTAACGACCATATACTAGCACAATGTACCAAATTTCAAATGACTCGGATGAAATTTGCTCCTCCAAGAGGCTCCGAAACCAAATCTCGGGATCGGTTTATATGGAGTCTATATATGATTATGGACTGATATGGACCACATTTGGCATGGTTGTTAAATATCATATACTACCCCCACGTACCAAATTTCAACCAGTTCGGATGAATTTTGCTTCTCCAAAAGGCACCGGAGGTTAAATCTGGGGATCGGTTTATATGGGGGCTATATATAATTATGATAGGAACTAATTCCTGCATGGTTGTTGGATACCATATACTAATATTACGTACCAAATTTCAACCGAATGGGAAGAATTTTGCTCTTCCAAGGGGCTCCGGAGGTCAAATCTGGGGATCGGTTTTTATGGGGCCTATATATTATTATGGACCGATAACGACCAATTTTTGCATCGGAGTTTGAGGCCATATATTAACACCACGTACCAAATTTCAACTGAATCAGATGAATTTTGGTCTTCCAAGATGCTCCGGAGGCCAAATCGGGGGATCAGTTTATATGGGGGCTATATATAATTATGGACCGATGTGGACCATTTTTTGCATGGTTGTTAGAGACCATATACTAACACCATGTACCAAATTTCAGCAGGATCGGATGAAATTTGCTTCTCTTAGAGGATCCACAAGTCAAATTTTTGGATGGTTGTTAAAGACCATATACTAACACCATGTACCAAATTTCAACCAGTTCGGATGAATTTTGCTTCTCCAAAAGGCACCGGAGGTTAAATCTGGGGATCGGTTTATATGGGGGCTATATATAATTATGGACCGATGTGGACCAATTTTTGCATGGTTGTTAAAGACCACATACTAACACAATGTACCAAATTTCAGCCGGATCGGATGAAATTTGCTTCTCTTAGAGGCTCCGAAAGCCAAATCAGGGGATCGGTTTATATGGGGGCTATATAGAATTATGGACCGATGTGGACCAATTTTTGGATGGTTGTTAGAGACCATATACTAACACCATGTACCAAATTTCAGCCGAATCGGATGAAATTTGCTTCTCTTAGAGTGTCTGCAAGCCAAATTTGGGGGTCCGTTTATATGGGGGCTATACGTAAACGTGGACCAATATGGCCCATTTGCAATACCATCCGACCTACATCAATAACAACTACTTGTGCCAAGTTTCAAGTCGATAGCTTGCTTCGTACGGAAGTTAGCGTGATTTCAACAGACGGACATGCTCAGATCGACTCAGAATTTCACCTCGACCCAGAATACTTTATAGGGTCTTAGAGCAATATTTCGATGTGTTGCAAACGGAATGACAAAGTTAATATACCCCCATCCTATGGTGGAGGGTATCAAAACGAAAAATTAAAATTTGCTTCCTAGAACCAAGAACACAAAACCTAAATTTAAAAGAGAATTGTGTCTTAAAAGTATCCTTACTTGTATTCTCCGCTTCTTTGGTTCGGAATCAATACCAAAATTTTTAAAGTAAAGACAAAATCTTTGGAACCGGACATGCTTTTTTTAGTGCAGGCTGCAAATTTCAATAGAAATATAGACGCAACGTCAGCATCCGTCATCGAACCTTCAAAACTGATCCACGTAGTAACATAGAGTTATCCAGTTGTCCTTTTTTACATACAACAACATTCCATAATTTTTAAAGTATATAGAATTTTAAGAATTAAATTCGTCCGATAATATAGATTTCGGTCCTATTTTAATAAATTGTTTGTGTAAAAAGTCATTATGGGTGGTTCTCGATTCCACTTCTTTTAAATACCACAAAATTTTTACTACAATCCTCTTTTGTGTTCAAATTCCAATTAAAAAATTTCATAATTAGTCTTTGATGATGATATTGCAATTTCCTATTTCTAATTTTATTCAATGAAACTCTTGCTCTTTCTCTTATTCATATTGACCTAAAAAAAAGAACAACATAAACAAAAAACTACAACACCAAAGTTTTATTGAGGAGTACCTATGTCCAAAACAAATACCAAAACCTTTTGTTTAACTTTTACTATTCTAATTTTTTTCCTTTCTCCATTAATTTAGAAAATATTTTTTTTTTATTGTATATCCTTGTAATGGTTGTTGCTGTAAAATTTAGTTTTTTAGTACTTGAGCCCTTTTCTTGTGTTTTAATGTGAATTAAAATTTAATCATTTCCAGTTCATGTGTACATGAATACTGAAATTTTTGGTATACTCGTACACATTACATAGAAGTTTCATTGGGAATTGAAAAAAAAACAGATTCTTGGTTTGTTTTCTAAACCCAAAAAAAATTTAATTTGCATTTTTTACTCTTGTCCCCTGGCAATAAAAAAATTGAATATAGAATTTAGCATAAGGATACATGGAGTTTTCCATTGAATAGCTATTGTCTTTAAAATTGCTTTGGATAATATTAAAAGTAGGTCATTGTGTGTAATGTTTAGGACACTCACATTTGGAATGGGATACTTTTGGGGATAAACAGTATGTAAAAGTTATAAATTCTAACTTGACCCCATGAGTAAAGTATGTCATTGATATAAGTTTCAAAATGATTTCTATAAAAAGCTTGGAGACTTCTTCTATGAAGCCAAGTCATCAACCCAAAGGTAGATTATTAAGACTTATTGCCAATAGGGTTTTTTATTCCAAGAACTGGATCCTGGAATGTTTAGTCATTTGAGTGTAATTGGATAGAATTATTTTCTTACTTATGGACACCTTTTTAGACACCTATGGACACCCTATAAGTAAATTGCAAGAGTGGTGTAAATTTCTTATATAAAAAAGACTTCAATGTTAAGATTTAATTTAATGTTAATTTTGTTTTAATTTAATTAACCTTGTATTCTTTGGCAATATAATAAATTAATTTTTTTTATTATTAAAGGTAAGAAAACTTGTACGAATCTAAAGCGGTGAGTAAATATCGAACGTATAAATTATTATCAAACTTTGGTTGACACATCAGTTATATACCTCGTTTTTGTCAATGCGATATGACTCAATAAAATTTCATGGCATGTTCGAAAAACTTTGTGATATTTTGTTAAATAAATAATTTTTTAAAATTTTTATGATTTGTAATGCATTCTGAAACATTTGACCTCAAATATTTTCAAAAAATAGTAATTTTTCTAGATTGAATTTGTTCGACAAAATTTAAATAATTTCCTCCTAAAATTTAATTTTTATTCTATTTTTAACCTATTTGAAACAAACAAAGTTAAACTTATCCATTAAAATATAAAAAATCAAGTTATAAAAAGTTTAATTGAAACAAGTATATACGGCCGTAAGTTCGGCCAGGCCGAAGCTTATGTACCCTCCACCATGGATTGCGTAGAAACTTCTTCTAAACACTGCCATCCACAATCGAATTACTTGGGTTGCGGTAACGCTTATCGATGGCAAGATATCTTAAAACCTCCCAACACCATCTTCTAAATTCTAAGTAAGTCCATACGTGGTATATTAAATTAAAAAAGACCGATTAAATACGTATAAAATTCAGTTTGACAAAATTTTCTATAGAAATTAAATTTTAACAAAATTTTCTATAGAAATAAAATGTTGACAAAATTTTCTATAGAAATTAAATTTTAACAAAATGTTCTATAGAAATAAAATTTTGACAAAATTTTCTACAGAAATAAAATTTTGACAAAATTTTCTATAGAAATAAAGTTTTCACAAAATTTTCTATAGAAATGAAATTTTAAAAAAATTCTCTATAGAAATAAAATTTTGGTAGATTATTTTTTGCTCGAGTGCCAACCATGAATATGAACCGATATGGACCAATTTTTGTGTGATTGGGGATCGGCTATATATAACTATAGACCAATTTTGGTATGGTTTTTAGCGGCCATATACTAACACCACGTTCCAAATTTGAACCGGATCGGATGTTAGAGGCCATATACTAACACCATGTTCCAAATTTCAACCGGATCGGATGAAATTTGCTGAACGGTTTATATGGGGGTTATATATAATTATGGACCGATGTGGATCAATTCTGGCACGCTGCACCAATTCCAGCTATAAAAATAAAATTTTGGTAGATTATTTTTTGCTCGAGTGGCAACCATGATTATGAACCGATATGGACCAATTTTTGTGTGACTGGGGATCGGCTTTATACAACTATACACCTTTATGGACCAATTTTGGTATGGTTGTTAGCGGCCATATACTAACACCACGTTCCAAATTTGAACCGGATCGGATGAAATTTGCTCTTCCAAGAAGCTCCGGAGGTCAAATCTGGAGAACGGTTTATATGGGGGCTATATATAATCCGATATGGTCCGATATGAATCAATTCTGGCACGGTTGTTAGAGACCATATACTAACATCATGCACCAAATTCCAGCCTGATCGGATGAAATTTGCTTCTCTTAGAGGCTCCGCAAGCCAAATCTGGCGATGGATTTATATGGGGGCTATATATAATTATAGACCGATGTGGACCAATTTTTGCATGGTTATTAGAGACCAAATCTGAGGGTCCCTTTGTATGGGGGCTATACGTGAAAGTGGACCTATATGGCTCATTTTCAATACCATCCGACCTACATCAATAATAACTACTTGTGCCAAATTTGAAGTCGATAGCTTGTTTCTTTCGGTAGTTAGCGTGATTTCAACAGACGGACGGACGGACAGACATGCTCAGATCGATTCAGAATTTCACAACGACCCAGAATATATATACTTTATGGGGTCTTAGAGCAATATTTCGAATTGTTACAAACGGAATGACAAAGTTAATATACTCCCATCTTATGGTGGAGGGTATAAAACATTTAATTAAAACAAGTAAGGAAAGTCTAAATTCGGTCGGGGCCGATTTTAATATACCCTGCACCACTGTGTACTTTATATAATCAATATAATTCCAATCCGACCCGATTTTGACAAAATTTTTTAGTCTTCTACAAAATCTATAGACTTAAAATTTGAGTCGTCTAATGCTTTGGGGTGGAACACAATCTTAGTAATAAAATATGGAAATCTGAAATAATTTTTAGGCAACTTCGGAAAAGTGTAATTACGATTTATCGGACGATAGGCCACTTCGGAAAAGTGTATTTATGAATTATCTGACGATAGATATGTATTAGAAGTATAGGAAAATTGGAGTCATTTTTACATGTTTTCTATTTATCAGTGGCGATTTTACGAGGAAAATTTTAGTATTTTGGTTATTATTGCCGAAATCGAAAAACATATATATGGGTGCTATATCTAAATCTGAACCGATTTCAACCAACTGTATCATGCACAGTTACAATGTTAATTATACTCCCTGTACAAAATTTCACGTAAATCGGATTACAACTTTGACATCTGTGGTCATATAAGTGAAAATCGGTGGAAAGATATATATGGAGGCTATATCTAAATCTGAACCGATTTCAACCAACTGTATCATGCATAGTTACAATGTTAATTATACTCCCTGTGCTAAATTCACGTAAATCTGCTTACAACTTTGACATATGTGGTCATATAAGTGAAAATCGGGGGGATAGATATATATGAACCGATTTCAACCAAAATTGGTACATATATCGGGAACGTAGAATTCTACTCCCTGTACAAAATTTAAAGCAAAAACTATGGCTTCTGGGGCCATATAAGTGCATATCGGGCGAATGATATATATGGGAGCTATATCCAAATCGGAACCGATTTCAACAAAATTCGGCACACTTTACAATTGCACTCCTTGTGCAGAATTTAAAGCAAATCAGACTGAAATTCTGGATTCTGAGGCCATATTAGTAGATGTCGGGTGAAATTTAAATATGTGAGCTATATCTAAAGCTGAACCGATTTCTTTCAAAATCAATAGAATTCTATATTGATACCTAAAACATATACTTGCAGTAAATTTTAAGTCGATTGGACTAAAATTACGACCTAGACATTGATTACAAAAATGTTTTCACAGACAGACGGACGGATGGATCGATCTATGGACCATATTCAGATTACCTTTTTGTGGTCAACCGGATTCTAGAAGTCCTAGAAATATATTCAGAAGGTAGGTCTATATGGGGGCTATACCAAAACATGGACCAATACTCAACATTTTCGATACAACTTTCCTAAAATTCCTATATATTTCAAATTTCAGGCAAATTGGACAAAAACTACGGTTTTTATAAGCCCAAGACCCTTAATCGGGAGGTCAGTTTATATGGGGACTATATGAAAACTTGGATCGATATAGCCGATCTTCGAACTTGACCTGCCTGCAAACAAAAAACGAAGCTGTGCCAAATTTCAGGACGATAGCTCCATTATTGAAGGCTGTAGCGTGATTACAACAGACAGACGAGCATGCATAAATCGTCTTAGAATTTTTCTTCGATCAAGAATATATATACTTTATATAGTCGGAAATCGATATTTCGATGTGTTACAAACAGAATGACAAAATTATTATGCCCGCAATTACCATTCTATGGCGGTGGGTACAAAAATGTTAGGAGAATATTTATTTTCCATTTCTTTGTAGATAATCGAATGAGTAACAAAAGATGCAGTCTTCAAAACCCCGTTTTATGAATGTCCATTGGATGACGCCTTTTCAATTTATGGAACAGTGCTCACTTCAGCTATTCAATACCTATAAAGTCTAAAATATCAGCAACCTATACAATAAAAGTGTAAATATCTGAAATGATCCAAAACTGGAATTAACCAATTGGGCCCTAAAAAATGATATACTTAGGATGAAACATAGCATGTTTGCATACTAAAGGGTAATACGGTCAAAATTTGGTCAATATAAACTTGACGTATTTCTTTCAATTTTGCATTTAAAAAACCTGAACACCCGTCATGTTGAAGGTGTTTGTGTGTAGAATGTTGCTCCTATTTTGATTTTGGAATTCACTCTTCAGTTGTCAAAATGCCGTCCAAGCAAGAAGAGCAGCGTATCAAAATGTTGCTCGCGCATCGCGAAAATCCGAGCTACTCGCACGTAAAGCTGGCAAAATCGCTAAAAGTTGCCAAATCAACCGTTACAAATGTAATTAAAGTGTTTGAGGAACGTTTGTCGACAGCCAGGAAGTCTGGATCGGAGGAAATCGAAAACCGGAAGCCGCTGAGACGACAAAGAGACTGTCTACAACCGTGCATCGAGCCAAAAAAACGAGCCGGACTATCGACTTACAAGAAGGTAGCGACTCCAAATCGAGATGATAAACAAAATACGACGGCCAAAGCGCGATCCCGGAGGCTGTACACGACGATGCTGACGAAGTTTGACTGCGTGGTAATGGACGACGAAACCTACGTCAAAGCCGACTACAAGCAGCTTCCGGGACAGGAGTTTTATACGGCAAAAGGAAGGGGAAAGGTAGCAGATATTTTCAAGTACATAAAACTGTCAAAGTTCGCAAAGAAATATCTGGTTTGGCAAGCCATCTGTACCTGTGGCTTGAAAAGCAACATTTTCATAGCTTCCGGGACTGTCAAGCAAGAAATTTACGTGAAAGAGTGTTTGAATAAACGTCTGCTGGCTTTCCTGAAGAAACACTGTTTTGGCCGGATTTGGCATCTTGCCATTACGGTAAAAAGGCCATGGAGTGGTACGCCGCCAACAACGTTCAGATGGTTCCCAAGGACAAGAACCCTCCCAACACGCCAGAGCTCCGCCCAATTGAGAAATACTGGGCTATTGTCAAGCGGAACCTAAAGAAGACCAAAAAAACTGCGAAGGACGAGCAGCAGTTCAAGGCAAACTGGCTTTCTGCGGCGAAGAAGGTGGACAAGGTGGCTGTACAAAATCTGATGGCAGGTGTCAAGCGTGAGGCCCGGCAATTCGGATTTGGAACAGCGAAAGCCTAACTGAATATTTATCCTGAAATTTATACTAATTAAACTTGAAAAAGAAACTTAATTTGATTTTTTAAATAAACGATTTCACCGATTTACACGCATTTTCCCTTGACCAAATTTAGATCGTATCACCTTGTACAAACAATTTATTATAAAAAATCTGAAAATATATATGCTTGAAGCAGAATATGTTTGAGAGTATATGTTACAGTGGCGATTATTTTTGAGGGTGTGGGCGTTGCAAACATATGCTAGGTGGTAGTAGGAACATTGGCTGTGTAGTATAAATTTTCTTCGGTTTGGCTAAATTAAATATCATTCTTAATTATACTTCAATTGGTATCTTCAGAAAATAATTTTCCGCAGGCGAATACCTAACCAATTATTTTTAAAACTTTTAAGAATAGAAATTTATATATTAATTTTTAATTTGTGTTACCTCTTGTCTTTAGCAGTATTAAAAACATTTGCTTATTTATTTATTTATAACTTTTGAAAATAAATTTTCCAAAAATCATAAAAAAAAACAACACACTGACAAGACTTCAGGGTATTAGCAAGAAAACATGGAACATGTTGTCTTTTTAATTTCATAAAAATTTAATTAGTCCTCAACAAATAAAATAGCATTAGCAAATGGAATCATTAATCAGCTCTGGGGGGTTTTACAAACGAGAATTCAAGTTTCAACTTCATTTTGCAAAATAATACAATTACGCGAAAGCTACATTTAACAAATTCAACCTGGCACCTGGCCCCTAAAACCCTCACCTTCTCCCACACTCTTTTGACCCGTGGGGATAGTTAACTAATGATGTTTAGGGAAATATTCGCAGATAATTAATAAATTGCACAAATACACGAAATTGGAGATAATCATAGCAAAGCTATGTAAAATAGCACAACAAATGGATGGATGATGGTGGCTTAAGGTGGTATTGTGGGAGATGGCAGAGGTTCGTTTTGAATGATGATTGGAGATTATTAATAATTGATGCTATCTTTAAGTTGTGTGAATGTAAATGGGCCATTTGTATTCATATTTTTTGTTGTTGTTGCCTTTATTGACTACCTATATTAAATCTTTTGGTATACAATTAAGCCTTAAGCTTTGAAAACCAGATTCTGGCTGTTTCAGTTTTGTACAGTTGTTCGGTTCTATGCCATTTGCTTAATCTTTTTTTGTTTTTTTTTTTTCACAGAACATAATTTTCCCGCAAGCAGACATTTCATGTCCTAAGATACACGGATAGAGTGAGTGAATTTCCTTGAAGGAAATATACTATGGAAATGAACATGTGGATAAAACAAAGCCTAAACTATGTACATTAACATAAATCTTAAGCATAATGTACTAAGAGTTGAAATGTTGTTAGTGTGTGCGTTGGTGTGTGTGTGGGGGGGGGGTGTCGGTATTTGGGTGGTGTTGCTAGTATCATTCACCTTGCCACGATATCTGTGACGAGGTTGCTTAGGATCTACTCAAGACGGAAGGCAGTTTGTTGTATCTTTTTTTTTCTTGTACTGTAGGTGCGGACATTTGGCGAGGGGGACGAACCAAAAGCTCTTAGAGTAATACATACAAATTTCATACAACAAGGCCAACGACAACTTAAATCTGGATGTTTTGTGACTTAAGTCTGACACTCACGTGTGAGAAATGCTTTTCTTTAGGGGTAGAGCAGCAGGGTAGCACAGGAAAACAAAAATAAAAGATTTCTTCTTTTGTGGTGTTGCTAAAGTGTTCCATATGAGCTCAAGCAAGGACAAATGAATTCAAAGAGTATAAGAGTGGTCGGTGGAAAACCAAAATTTTTTCATTAGTAAAATTGTAAGCCTGCAAACAAAGAGATTAATGGGGTTTCATAAGCGGAAAAGAATTTTGTAGATATTATTCACTGAAGAATACTGCACAATAATGTGTGAATATGTCGGAAAACATGGCCAAATATTAAAAATAAATATTTTAATTAAGTAAATAAATTTAAGGCAAATAATTTTGTTAAAATATTTTCTAAAAAAAATATGTAATTCTTTATGGTAGGCTGATATCAATGCAGGCAATACAGGCCAAATTATTTAACTACACAAAAAAAAATTTTTATACCCTCCCCATAAAGTATATATATTCTGGGTCGTGGTGAAATTCTGAGTCGATCTAAGCATGTCCGTCCGTCCGTCCGTCTGTTGAAATCACGCTAACTTCCGAACGAAACACGCTATCGACTTGAAACTTAGCACAATTAGTTGTTATTGATGTAAATCGGATGGTATTGCAAATGGGCCATATCGGTCCACTTTTACGTATAGCACCCATATAAACGGACCCCCAGATTTGGCTTGCGGATCCTCTAAGAGAAGCAAATTTCATACGACCCAGCTGAAATTTGGTTCATGGTGTTAGTATATGGTCTCTAACAACCATGCAATAATTGGTCCACATCGGTCCATAATTATATATAGCCCCCATATAAACCGATCCCCAGATTTGGCTTGCGGAGCCTCAAAGAAAAGCAAATTTCATTTGATCGTGTTGAAATATGGTAAATGGTGTTGGTATATGGTCTTAAGCAACCATGCAAAAATTGATCCATATCGGTCCATAATTACATATAGCCCCCATATAAACCGATCCCCCGATTTGGCTTGCGGAGCCTCTAAGAGAACCAAATTTCCTCCGATCCGGCTGAAATATGGTACATGGTTTTAGTATATGGTCTCTAACAGCCGTGCAAAAATTGGTCCACATCGGTCCATAAATATATATAGCCCCCATATAAACCGATCCCCCGATTTGGCTTGCGGAGCCTCTAAGAGAAGCAAATTTCATCCGATCCGGCTGAAATTTGGTACATGGTGTTGGTATATGTTCTCTAATGACCATGCAAAAATTGGTCCATATCGGTCCATAATTATATATAGCTCCCATATAAACCGATCCCCAGATTTGACCTTCGGAGCCTCTTAGAGTAGCAAAATTCATCCGATCCTATTGAAATTTGGTCCGTGGTGTTAGTATATTGTCTCTAACAACCATGCCAAAATTGGTCCATATCAGTCCATAATTATATATAGCCCCCATATAAGCCGTCCCCAGATTTGACCTCCGGAGCCTCTTATAGGAGCAAAATTTATCCGATCCGGTTGAAATTGGGTACGTGGTGTTAGTATATGGTCTCTAACAACCATGCAAGAATTGGTCCATATCGGTCCATAATTATATATAGCCCCCATATAAATCGATCCCCTGATTTGTCCTCCGGAGCCTCTTGGAGGAGCAAAATTCATCCGATCCGGTTGAAATTTGAAACGTGGTGTTAGAATGTGGTCTCCAACAAACACACAAGAATTGGTCCATATCGGTCAATATATATATATAGCCCCATATAAACCGTTCCCCATACTTGATCTCCGGAGCTTCTTAGAGGAGCAAAATTTATCCGATCCGGTTGAAATTTGCAACGTGGTATTAGTATAAGGCCGCTAATAACCATGTCAGAATTGGTCCATATCGGTCTATAATTATATATAGGCGATCCCCAATCACACAAAAATTGGTTCTTATCGGTTCATAATCATGGTTGCCACTCGAGCCAAAAATAATCTACCAACATTTTATTTTTATAGAAAACATTGTCAAAATGTTATTTCTATAGAAAATTTTGTAAAAATTATATTTCTACAGAAAGTTTTGTCAAAATTTTATTTCTATAGAACATTTTGTCAAAATTGTATTTCTATAGAAAATTTTGTCAAAATTTTATTTCTATAGAAAATTTTGTCAAAATTTTATTTCTATAGAAAATTTTGTCAGATTTTTATTTCTATAGAAAATTTTATCCAAATTTTATTTCTATAGAAAATGTTGTCAACATTTTATTTTGCCAAAATTTTATTTCTATAGAAACTTTAAACTTAATTGTATACGTATTTAATCGGCCTTTTTTAGTTTAATATATATCACGTATGGACTATGTGGCATATATTACGGTGTTAGGAAGTTTTAATATACCTTGCCATCGGCAAGTGTTTTATGGAACCCAAGTAATTCGATTGTGGATGACAGTCTTCAGTAGAAGTTTCTACGCAATCCATAGTGGAGGGTACATAAGCTTCGGCCTGGCCGAACTTACGGCCGTATATTCTTGTTTTGTTTTTTGTAACTCTCGACCCCATCTATTATTCCTAAGCAGCAGCACTCATATGCTTAAGAATCTTGTGAGTTTTTAATGTTTTTAATTTTACTCTCCGTATTTGCTTATGGTTGCTGTAGTGCTTCTTAGGTCGCCGCTTTTGTTTTCTCTCCTGCCATTTAATTTACACATTTATGTGCTCTAATTCTTAACAAAAAAATTGTAGTCGAGGCCATTACTTACTTTATTTACACTTACCGGGTTGTATTGTTTATGCAAACTTTAGATGTCTTTGTCTTGGTCCTGTATGCATGTAAACAGTGGGACAGAATCACTAAAAAAGAGGCGTTTTGTTCCTCTAGTTTAGTAGTTTGGAAAATTCTTTGGAAAAAGGTAAAAAATGGTTACCACATGGTGATTATGTCTAACAAATTCATAGAATTCCTTGAATCATAATATGAAGAACTTCTCGTATGACAAAACAAAAAATCCACCACAAGAAGACTTCAAGACCAACTACAAAATTTCCTTCCAATGGGGGAAAATTTGGAATCTAGGTTCGATATTACACCACTGTTCTCTGTAGTATTCTTAACCTGTTCACTTTGAGAAGAAAAGGTGGCAACAACACTTCAAGAATCTTTGCTTGGATTTCTTTCTGCATATTTATGGCTAGAAGTGAGTGAGTGGGTGGGTGTGTGTGTTTGAGCGAGAATAGAGGTGTTTGTGTTGTTGTCCTCCATTCTCCACGTTTCCTCTTTCACTACATCTCTACATTTTATGGCATTTCCGCTCGTATTTTGTAAAACAAAAATTAAATGCTTAGGCTTAAGTGTGACTCGCTGGCATGTATGATTGCATTATGAGGAGGGGTGGCAAGTATATAACTAAGATTTCAGTTAAAGTGAAGAAAATTTAAGAAGATTTAAATTTTTTCACGTTGTTTTTGTTGGTTGCTTTGTTGTTTTTTTTTTTGTGTGTGTTTGCGGGTGCCCATCAAAAAGGAAGTCAATGGAGGTGATGGCGGTAAAAACAGATTTGACAGAGATTGGAATTTTTCTTCTTATTCTGCTTTATGTTTTCTCAACTGGTAATGTTTCTTTTTTGTCTTGTTTTTCATTTGTATTGGTATGTTTGTATGTGCGTTTGTTTGTGTCCTTAGATCCTTTGTAATATTTATTCAGGTGTTGTGAGATTTCCTTTTTTGTTGTTGCTCTCCACCTAAGCTTTGTTAAATTTGAAATTATTAAATAGGGATTTTAATTAATTTATAAGGCATTTTGCCACTTTTCTTGAGTGTCTGTTTTCAGTTTTGAGTAGGGAAATGAAAGCTTTTCTTGTGGGATCATTAATTTGTTCAACTTATGGTTTTTTAAGGGAGGGTCTTTTTTCCTCCATTCACTGAGATTAATCTAAACGGAAGGTTAATTCCTGGTCTAAGCCTATAGGTGGTGGCAAATAGGAACAAGAAAATGTTGTATTTGTAGAGGAAATTTTGTAAGTAATTTATATAAGTCCCAACTGCTCATTTGGCTTATTTATTAGAGAGGAATATTTTGAAAATATAAACATATTATGAACCATTAATAATTTTAAACTTTTTTTTTTTTAATTAGATCGTATCATGTAATTGTTAAATTTTGATTAGATACTTGTATGCATTAAAACATTGTAACATAGCAACTCACTGTAATAAGCAATGCTACGAAAAACAAACTAGTTATTCACATTAAAATGAGGGCTCTAGTGATAGCCTCTTATGGTTCTCTTTCAGACGAGCGGTTTAGGAATGGTAGCAACCACGGTCACCACAGTTGGTAGAATTCTACCAAGAACTATATATTTTTTACTGTTTCGTGTATTAGTTAAATTATTGATGTTTTGGTAGATTTTGTAAAATGTAAATAAAATGTTGACAAAATTTTCTCTAGAAATACAATTTTCTGATTATTAATTTTGTTCGGCTTGAGTTCATAGAAACAATGGATTATTGATTTGTTATACCCTCCACCATATGATGGTGGTATATTAACTTTGTCATTCCGTTTGTAACACATGGAAATATTGCTCTAAGACCCAATAAAGTATGTATATTCTGGATCGTGGTGAAATTCTGAGTCGATCTAACCATGTCCGTCCGTCCGTCTGTTGAAATCACGCTAACTCCCGAACGGAACAAGCTATCGACTTCAAACTTGGCACAAGTAGTTGTTGTTGATGTAAATCGGATGGTATTGCAAATGGGCCATATCGGTCCACTTTTACGTATAGCACCCATATAAACGGACCCCCAGATTTGGCTTGCGAAGCCTATAAGAGTAGCATATTTTATCCGATCTGGCTGAATTTTGGTACATGGTGTAAGTATATGGTCTCTAACAACCATGCAAGAATTGGTCCATATCGGTTCATAATTATATATAGGCCCCATATAAACCGATCCCCAGATTTGGCTTGCGGAGCCTCTTAGAGGAGCAAAATTCATCCGATCCGGTTGAAATTTGGTACTTGGTGTTACTATATGGTCTCCAACAACCATGCATGAATTGGTCCATATCGGTCCATAAATATATATAGACCCCATATAAACCGATCCCCAGATTTGGTTTGCGGACCCTCTAAGAGAAGCAAATTTCATCCGATCCGGCTGAAATTTGGTACATAGTATTAGTATATGGTCTCTAACAACCATGTACAAATTGGTCCATATCGGTCCATAATTATATAGGCTCCATATAAACCGATCCCCAGATTTTGTTTGCGGACCCTCTAAGAGAAGCAAATTTCATCCGATCCGGCTTAAATTTGGTATATGGTATTAGTATATGGTCTCTAACAACCATGCCAAAATTGGTCCATATCGGTCCATAATTATATATAGTCCCCATATAAACCGATCCCCAGATTTGGTTTGCGGACCCTCTAAGAGAAGTAAATTTCATCCGATCCAGCTGAAATTTGGTACAGGGTATTAGTATATGGTCTCTAACAACCATATACAAATTGGTCCATATTGGTCCATAATTATATAGACTCCATATAAACCGATCCCCAGATTTTGTTTGCGGACCCTCTAAGAGAAGCAAATTTCATCCGATCCGGCTGAAATTTGGTATATGGTATTAGTATATTGTCTCTAACAACCATGCCAAAATTGGTCCATATCGGTCCATAATTATATATAGTCCCCATATAAACCGATCCCCAGATTTGACCTCCCGAGCCTCTTGCAGGAGCAAACTTTATCCGATCCGGTTAAAATTTGGTACGTGGAGTTAGTATATGGTTTCTAACAACCACGCAAGAATTGGTCCATATCGGTCCATAATTATATATAGACCTCATATAAACCGATCCCCAGATTTGTCTCCCGGAGCCTCTTGGAGGAGCAAAATTCATCCGATCCGGTTGAAATTTGGAACGTGGTGTTGGTATATGGTCTCTAACAACCACGCAAGAATTGGTCCATATCGGTCCATAATTATATATAGAACCCATATAAACCGATCCCCAGATTTGTCTCTTGGAGTAGCAAAATTCATCCGATCCGGTTGAAATTTGGAACGTGGTGTTAGTGTGTGGTCTCTAACAAACACGATATGGACACGAAACCGTTCTATAAACCGTTCTCCAGATATTATCTCCGGAGTCACTTGGAGAAGCAAAATTCATCCGATCCGGTTGAAATTTGCAACGTTGTGTTAGTATGTGGCCGCTAATAACCATGCCAAATTTGGTCCATATCGGTCTATAGTTATATATAGCCGATCTCCAATCACACAAAAATTGGTTCTTATCAGTTCATAATCATGGTTGCCACTCGAGCCAAAAATAATCTTCCAAAATTTTATTTCTATAGAAATTTTTTTCAAAATTTTATTTCTATAGAAAATTTTGACAAAATTTTATTTCTATAGAAAATTGTGTCCAAATTTTACTTCTATAGAAAATGTTGTCAAAATTTTATTTTGTCCAAATTTTATTTCTATACAAAATTTTGTCAAACTTAATTATCTACGTATTTAATCGGCCTTTTTAAGTTGAATATATACCACGTATGGACTACCTTGCAATTTAGAAGACGTTTTTAGGAAGTTATAAGATACCTTGCCATCGGCAAGTGTTACCGCAACCCAAGTAATTCTATTGTGGATGACAGTCTTCAGTAGAAGTTTCTACGCAATTCATGGTGGAGGGACATAAGCTTCGGCCTGGCCGAACTTACGGCCGTATATACTTGTTTTAATATTTATTTCCAATATTTCGGTTACTGCCACTAACCATCTTCTGGGATTTTGTATTTACACAAAATATAAAAATTTAATCAAATTAAGCATTAAATGTTCTCAAAAAAAAGCTCATTTTCTATAGAAATACAAATTTGACAAAATTTTCTATAGAAATACAATTTTGATAAAATTTTCTATAGAAAAAAATTTTGACAAAATCTTTTATTTTAATATAATTTGGTAAAGTTTTCTATAGAATGTGTGGCTCTCTGAAATAGAAATATTAAATATATATCCCAAAATTCAGCACGCAAATTATATTAACAAACTGATGGACAGTGCAAAAGCATTCTAGTTTTTAAACATACTCAAAAATGTATACCTTAAAATGCCTAAAATTTATGGGTTCTACTAGATCCAATAGCAAACATATTGATGGAGAGTTTACATACTATTGTGATAGGTTCTAAAGTAAAGATGAGTTCAATTTAGATAAAATGGGAGTTTGACGATACAAACCTTGCGCCAAAATTTTATACTTCTTCTTGTATTTCCGTATGTCTAGTACCAAAATGCTAAGATATTGGTTTGGAGTATAGATAAATTTAATAGGTCAAAACATTAATTTTATATATTACCAGATAATTGAATGTCTTTATGTATAACATTAGCATTTAAATCCTCTAGTAAATGTGGTAAATTTAAATGTTGTTAGTATCAATAGTGATTTCCCTTTCTTCACAAAAAAAATATATATATCCCACCTATGGCAATCAATTTTCTCTCTTATTGCTCTATTACATTTCAAACGATTTAAATTAAATTTATGTTCACACTTAAGTACATGCAAAGTATGGACCTCCAAATTTCCCCTACAAGAAAATTCAAAGAGAAGAACTGCTATTAGTTTCCTGCTAAAAAAGAAGCACACTATCATCACATCACCAGTCCAATCCAGTGGTTAGGTATGATAGCAAAGATTCCACTAACGTCCGGGAGGCAAAACTACTTAACATCGTTGAAGTGAAGACAAATGTATTTGTTCAAGAAAACTGCATGGCAAGCGGTTGAAGAAACAAAACAAAAAAAAAAACACAACCCTACCGAACGAAGAAAATAATTCAAAATCAAGAAAATTGTTACCTTAAGAGTCAAGGTTTAAATATATTATTGCTAAAAGTGGATACCAACTAGATGGAGAGAAGGAGGGTGGAAGAATTGAGGCATAGCAATACGTAACACACATGAGTGAGTCAAAATTTACCATTGCAATGGCCACAGAGAAGGAAAACAATTGCAAAACCCCTTCACATAAGCAACATGCATTCATTTCCGTTTCCTTCGACACATATAAAACATGAAGAGAACTGATCGCTTTTGGTTTTCCACTAGCCCAACAAGCATTTATTCTTCGACCCAAAGGCTTAAATGGCATTAAGGTGATGGCGATGGTGGTGATGGTGGTTGTGGTATCCAAGCTATCGGTAATAGTGAAACTCTAGGTATTGGTGCCATCGCTACCTTTGCCATGTGTGTGTGTGTGTTGGTTTGTTACCGTAGCTGTTGGCGGTTGAGAAACGGTCCCAGTTTTGCTGTTATGTCGGTGATTGGGAATGAAATATTTGAGCTTCGAGTGCAGTGTAATTTATTATAAAAATCCTTTCAAACAAACGGCTACCATTTAAAATAACCACAACCGCAAGTAAACACACACAAAGAACACAAAACGACAGCATGGACAATTGGCAGGACATGGTAACCGGTAGACAGACAGACAAATAATCTGATCGAAATACATGGAAAAAGAACTATGAACGTAAAGATAGACTCCTTGGAGGGCAAGCGTAACAGTACAAAGTCTTGAAATGCTTTCTAAAATAAACATGAAAAAGAGGACAATTAAAACTATTAAAACTTTGTAAACGAAAATTTTTGATATCATTTCAAATCCATCAAAAATGAAATTTTGGTATTACCATATACTACATACAATTTTTCCAATTCTGAAAAATCTCTAGGTTTAATTTTTAAACCTGGTAACGTCCTGGGACGGATTACAATGATAGTAAATATATATGGGAAATATTTAAAGCTAAAGGCATTTTTATACTATTTCGCAACAGTGAATTTATGATTTATCTTGAATTTGGAATTTAACAAGGGACCTCATTTTTATAGCCGAGTCCGAACGGCATTCCACATTGCAGTGAAACCACTTAGAGAAGCTTTGAAACACTCAGTAATTCCACCATTATTACTGAGAGTGGATAATCCAGCGCTGAAAAACATTTTGGTGTTTGACCGAAACGGGGTTTGAACCCTGTGTATGCAAGGCGGACGTGCTAACCATTTCACAGCGGAACCACCGTAGTGCAAAAATATAGAACAAATAGCGCATTTTTGGATAATTATAATCAAGGGATGCAATATAAAACGCAGTTTTATTAGAAGGATGGAAAACTCACCACCCGTTTTAAAGGAAGTGATTTTTTGTTAGAATGGATCGCTTATGACTTGTATTATAACTTGTGTATATTCGGTTGTAGCTGTAGTTGATTTTGCACCTACAGAGTTAGTATATAACTCTTATCCTTGTGCCCTAAAAACACACTGTACCAAATTTAATCAAAATCGATTAATGATTGCGACCGGAATCCTGTGAACAACAAATACATGGACAGATGGATGGACGGACACCAAGCGCTAGATCGACTCAGGAGGCGATTCTGAGTCGATCGATATATATTTGATGGGGCCTAAAATCAATATTTCTGGTAGCCACATTTTTTTGGCAGATCAAAGTTATTATACACTGAAAAAGGAGGAAAAATTAATGTGGGTTTAAATCAAAATTCGTGAAAATCGGGCAATATTATTATGTATGTTAAGAGTTACACGTAAGTCTTAAAATGATCGGGTAATACATACAAATTTTAAACTTGAGTAGCATTGGTTAATATATATATATATATATATATATATATATATATATATATATATATATATATATATATATATATATATATATATATATATATATATATATATATATATATATATATATATATATATATATATATATATATATATATATATATATATCGGAACCGATATTTTCCAGGTTTTAGCGAAACCACAGAAGGTGGCCTTGTGCTAAATTTGAGTAAGATCAGTTAAGAAATGAGGCCTGTATGGTCAAACATAAGGTTATAAGGGGCAAAATTTTTCAAAATCGGACGATACGTATATATGGGAGTTATATCTAAATCTGAACCGATTTCAATGAAATTTTGCACATATAGTTAGTGCTATCGCAGATTATAGTAAGCCAACTTTGAGTACTATCGGTTGATAAATAATGGTTTTATGGCTAAATGTGGGAAAATCGGGCGATACATATAGGTTAGGTTAGGTTAGATGGCAGCCCGATATATCATGCTCACTTAGACTATTCACTCCATTGTGATACCACAGTGGTGAACTTCCTATGAGACCTATATCTAAATCTGAACCGATTTCGATGGAATTTTGCACACATAAAGGGTGGTAAATAAGATTACTTTGTGCCAAATTTGACGACGATCGGTTAATTAAAAAGTGCAATGTGACCCCATTTGTCGAAATCGGGCGATACATATATATGAGAGCTACGAGTATATCTAAATTTGATCCGATTTCATCTAAACTCAATAGCGTTCGTCCTTGTGCCCAAAAAACACCCTGAACCAAATTCAATCAAAATCGATTAATGATTGCAACCAGAATCCTGTGAACAACAAATGGACAGACGGACGGACACCAAGCGCTAGATCGACTCAAGAGGCGATTCTGAGTCGATCGGTATATATTTTATGGGGTCTAAAATCAATATTTCTGGTAGGCACATTTTTTGGCAGATCAAAGTTATTATGCCCTGACCACTATATGGTTTAGGGTATAATTAATTGATACTATAACAATAAATTAAAATTGATGTTTGTTTTAATTAAAAAATTGGATGAGTCAATAACAGTTTTAGTTGAAAACTTTCGGAAATTCGTTTAACATTTTAATTGGAATTTTTTTTTGATTTTTTTCTGTGTACAGATTAATCTCATTTAACTCTAATCCAAAGATTTTATACCTCAATTAATTTAAAAAATATTTCTTTCAATCAAAAATATTGTTATTTATTTTAAAGAAATTTTGCTTTAATTAAAGGACGCCTTTAATGAAGGGTGATGAATATCAAAAATTGGTGTCATAAAGTTAATGATTTTTTTTAATTATAATTTCTTTTAATAGCGTATTATTAAATTTTGGTTCCACATTCTTTCATATTAGGTCAATTTGTATACCCTCCACCAAAGGATGGGGGTATATTAACTTTGTCATTCCGTTTGTAACACATCGAAATATTGCTCTAAGACCCCATAAAGTATATATATTCTGAACGAATTGAAACTTGGCACAAGTAGTTGTTCTGATTTAGGTCGGATGGTATTGAAAATGGGCCATATCGGACCACTTTTACGTATAGCTCCCATATAAACAGACTCTCAGATTTGGCTTACGGAGCCTCTTGGAGGAGCAAAATTCATCCGATCCGATTGAAATTTGGTACATGGTGCACTGAAAAAAATATTGTCGTGAGGTCAAAGATTTCATGTCTTTAAAATACGAACACAAATTTTGCTTAGCATAGAAGACGCATTTCTCTAAAATAAAGTTATTTTCCTTGTTCAAAAGTCGATAAACTTTTCAATGAAGTCGTATTGTTCTTATAATTATGTGATTTGACTTAAAAATGGGTATCTTAACATGAAAGAAAAAATTTATAGGCTAAGGTCAACTTGACTCTAATAATTCAGTAAAATTCTTTAAATTTAATGGAATTGTCCCTAAATTTGTTGTCTTTTTGCATCTTGACTACAAAGCAAAAAATCGTTCAAATATAGGACATGTTTTTCAAAACTTTATTTTAAAGAAGTTTTTTACTTCAAACATAGTATAATTACTACTGGAAGTCGAGTCCTAATTTGGAAAATAAAGTTGCCGTTAACTCGTTTTTAAAGGACTTTGATAGCATATGAAGAAAAAGCTGAAAAAGCGAAAAATTAAAATTTGCTTCCTAGAAGCAAGTACACAAAACCTAAATTTAAAAGAGAATTGTGTCTTAAAAGTATCCTTACTTGTATTCTCCGCTTCTTTGGCTCGGAATCAATACGAAATTTCTTAAAGTAAACACAAAATCTTTGGAACCGAGTATGCTTTTTTTTCAGTGTGTTAGTATATGGTCCTCACAACCATCCAAATCGGTCCATAATTATATATAGGCCCCATATAAACCGATCCCCCGATTTGGCGTACGGAGCCTCTAAGAGAAGCAAATTTCATCCGATCCGGCTGAAATTTGGTACATGGTGTTAGTACATGGTCTCTAACAACCATGCAAAAATTGGTTGCTCTTCCCCCTTGGAAGAGCAAAATTCACCCGATCCGGCTTTGCGTTTTATAAGATCCAATGAAATCGGTATTCCTCCTTCTTCAACATATGTTAGTATCGTATTAGTTTTTAAACAAACAATAAAAATAACGAACAATTACCGCGACACAAACAAACATATATTACAAGACCAAATGATAGAGAAAAATTTCAAAAAATTGTCCAAAAAATGTAGCTGTTCTGGCTATACAGTGTCCGTATCAGAGAGGTTATACTTTAATTAAAAATCCTAATTTATTTGAATTCAGTGTGAAAATATTAATTCATTGAATTGTTGTTCATTGTTATTCAAACGGAAAATGAAAAATAAGTATTTAAAAAAAAAATTCGCGACATTTCTATTGTCTCAATAAAATTGTATTTGTTTGTTTTTATTTGAAGTAATTATGCCGTTTTATTAAAAACAATTGCATTTCTTTCGTGCTTCATATATATTCCCTTTTTTACGTAATTGTAAATTATTCAAATTTATAAAAACAAACACACAAATGCGTAAACCATTTTTTTACTGTTTTATGGACCAGTCCATATGCTATACCACCCATTCAATCAAGAACAGTGTGTGGGTGTACACAGTGGCACATGCATACCCTGAAGTGTCATTTAATACTGCACAATATGCAATAATTTCTTTGTGATAGTCCCACACATTTGAATACACCCTTAAACGCAAACTCCCATCTACATCTACATGTGTAGGACGAAGTGGGTGTGTTAAATAGAAGAATACTTCAGCTGTTTTTTTCTTCTTCACACAGAAGTGTCCATGCGAATCTTGTGTGGGCAAAAGTGAATGTATTTAAGTGCTTCTGCTACAAATGTATGATATATGCGTGTATGTATACACTGACAAAAAAAAGCATGTCCGGTTCCAAAGATTGTATCTTTACACTAATGATTTTGTTACTGATTCCGAGCCAAATAAGCGGAGAATTGAAATAAGGGCACATTTAAGACACAATTCTCTTTAAATTTGAGTTTTACGTATTTGACTCGACCACAAGTAAAAATTATGCTATATTTCAAGTAAACAGGACTTTAAAATAAAGTCTTAAAAACCTCCCGTATTTTTAAACACTTTTTAGCTTTGTAACCAAGATGCAAAATGTCAACAAATTTAAAGACGATTTCATTAATTTTGAAGATTTTTTTCAGAACTATTAAAGCCATTTTGACCTTACGAAACTTTCTTTCATATTACGATACCCAATATTAAGTCGGATCACTTAACAATAAGGACAAATCGACTTCATTGAAAAGTTTATCGACCTTTGGACGAGGAAAAAAACTTTATATCAGAGAAATGCGTCTTCTATGCTAAGTAAAATTCGCATTCGTTTTAAGGACATGAAATCTTTGGCCTCACGCCGATATTTTTTCAGTGTATACATAGAAACACACATGCGCACACACAAATGCACACACGATAGCTAAATTGCGATGGTCGATTGTAATAGCAACGTTGTTGTTATTATTATTATTGTTGAGAGAGTGTGTCGAGATTTAATTGCAGAAGCATGCAAATCATCGCGTGATAATAAATTTTATTACACGCCAGTGTATACAACGGCAATAGCCATATCCAGAGGTGAAAAAAAGATTTTTAAAACAAGAGGTGTTCTTTTGATGTAGAATATATGAATATAATGGAAGGATGCACACTCAAAAAATAATAAAGGGTGATACGGTCAAAATTTGGTCAACGGAAAACGCGTGTAAATCGGTGAAATCGTTTATTTAAAAAATCAAATTAAATTTCTTTTTCAAGTTCAATTAGTATAAAATTCAGGAAAAATATTCAGTTAGGCTTTCGCTTTTCCAAATCCGAATTGCCGGTCCTCACGCTTGACACCTGCCATCAGATTTTGTACAGCCACCTTGTCCACCTTCTTCGCCGCAGAAAGCCAGTTTGCCTTGAACTGCTGCTCGTCCTTAGCAGTTTTTTTGGTCTTCTTTAGGTTCCGCTTGACAATAGCCCAGTATTTCTCAATTGGGTGGAGCTCTGGCGTGTTGGGGGGGTTCTTGTCCTTGGGAACCACCTGCACGTTATTAGCTGCGTACTACTCCATGGCCTTTTTACCGTAATGGCAAGATGCCAAATCCGGCCAAAACAGTACGGAACAACCGTGTTTCTTCAGGAAAGGCAGCAGACGTTTATTCAAACACTCTTTCACGTAAATTTCTTGGTTGACAGTCCCAGAAGCTATGAAAATGCTGCTTTTCAAGCCACAGATACAGATGGCTTGCCAAACCAGACATTTCTTTGCGAACTTTGACAGTTTTATGTTCTTAAAAATATCTGCTACCTTTCCCCTTAATTTTCCCGTATAAAACTCCTGTCCCGGAAGCTGCTTGTAGTCGTAGGTTTCGTCGTCCATTACCACGCAGTCAAACTTCGTCAGCATCGTCGTGTACAGCCTCCGGGATCGCGCTTTGGCCGTCGTATTTTGTTTATCATCGCGATTTGGAGTCACTACCTTCTTGTAAGTCGATAGTCCGGCTCGTTTTCTGGCAGCTTATTTGCGGCATCTCAGAGAGAGAGGTTCGGTTTTCGCTTGAAACTACCTGCAACTCTCTTTGTCGTCTCACCGGCTTCCGGTTTTCGATTTCCCCCCGATCCAGACTTTAATTACATTTGTAACGGTTGACTTAGCAACTTTTAGCGATTTTGCCAGCTTTCCGCGAGCAAAATTTTGATACGCTGCTCTTCTTGCTTGGACGGCATTTTGACAACTGAAGAGTGAATTCCAAAATCAAAATATTCTACACACACACACCTTCAAAATGAGGGGTGTTCAGGTTTTTTAAATGCAAAATTGAAAGAAATACGTCAAGTTTATATTGACCAAATTTTGACCGTATCACCCTTTAAACCCGCTAGAAAGGAACATTTTGTTTAATTTTCTAAAATTTTGGTAAATTTTAGAAAATTTTCTATCTATCTCTATTTCAAACAAAGATGTCACTCCAATTTCAAAAAAATAAATAAATATTTTTCGGCGAGTTAAAAAAATGAATTAGACATAATTAATTCTTTTTCACTCGTTAAAGAAAATTTCGTAATTTGAGGGAAAAAATTAGTGCTTAAAATTGCAAAAATATCTTTAGCACCACACGTAATTCAAGGTGGGCGCATTATTGCCCAGCAAAAAATGGAAGTTTTTCTAAAAGCACTTCCAAAAATGTCCTCTTAAAAATTTTCTTTATTTTAGTTACACAGGAAATTGTTTTATTTAAATTTTTATAACTCGCTTCTTTCGTATTTGTAATGGGTAATTGTAATTTTGTTCTGTTTCAAGTAGGTTAAAAGAAGGAAATGGTAAATATTATTTAAATTTTGTCGAAAAAATTCTAAATCCATTCTAGGACAATTGCGAATTTTCGAAAATATTAGAGGCCAAACGGTTCAGGCAGGCGGTAGAATGTATTAAAAATCATAAAAAAAAATAATAAAAATTATTTCTTTGGCAAAATATAACATAATTTTTTAATTCACATCCAAAACACTGAATTTGGAGAAGTGATGCAAATTCACTGAAACGGCTGTTGAAATGGTGGACATCCGTCCTATGATAAGCCCATGTTAAATTCATCGCTTCTGCACCAAATTTTCACCACTTCTGAATCAAAAAAGGGCATTTAAACAAATTTTTTTACGAGGCTTCTTTTGCTGGGTGGTAAAATTTACAAGTTTTAGGAAAATTCTGAATTATTTTGTGGGATACATGAATTTATTAGAGTTTTTAGTTCATTTAACTAACATAGCCAAAAAATTATTACAGCCAAGGAAATTTTCTCAAAACATAATAAATCAACGAACTAGAATAGAATATAATTGTTTTTAATGCCAAGTCATATCTCTTTAAAGTAAGGCAAGGGTTCGATTCCTGCTACGACCGAACACCAAAAAAGTTTTTCAGCGGTGGATTATCCCACCTCAGTAATGCTGGTGACATATCGGAGGGTTTCTAAGATTCTCTAAGTGGTTTCACTGGAATGTGGAACGCCGTTCGGACTCGGCTATAAAAAGGAGGTCCTTGTCATTGAGCTTAGCATAGAATCGGGCAGCACTCAGTGATAAGAGAGAAGTTCACCACTGTGGTCTCATAATGGAATGAATAGTCTAAGTGAGTCTGATACATCGGGCTGCCACAAAACCTAACCTAACCTAACGTAATTCTCGATCTATTATTTTTACCACTCAAAACTCAAATATTCGATTCGATTTGTAATCACAGTTTGTACACCCAGGAAAGGAATTTTATCATGTTTCAAGAGCAAAATGTTATTTCATACAATCCTGTGATAGGTCAGTTAGTTGCTACTTGCACCAGTTTCCGCAAATCATTCTTACTATCTTAAGGATTTTTTTTGGGTTATGTCCATGATTGCCAAAATTTGAAGAAAATTTTACCAAAAAACTATCAAATAAAAAAAATTTGTCAAAATTTTATTTCTATTGAAACTTTGGTCAACATTGTATTCCTAAAGAAAGTTTTGTTAAAATTTTAATGCTACAGAAAATTTTGTCACAATTTTATTTCTGCAGAAAATTTTATTACTATAGAAACTTTTGTCAAAATTTTATTTCTATAGAAAATTTTGTCAAAATTTTATTTCTACAGACAATTTTGTCAAAGTTTTATTACTATAGAAAATTTTGTCAAAACTTTATTTCTATAGAAAACTTTGCCAAAATATTATTTTTAAAGAAAATTTCTATTTCTATAGAAAATATTCTATAGAAAATTTCTATAGAAAATTTCTGAATTACCTCTTAGGTTGAGAGGAATATTTTGGAAAATCTACCAGACATCAAGAAACCTATGCTATCAAGAATCCAATCTACAAAAATACCATTTTTGGTAGAATTTTAGCAACTGTGGAAACCGTGGTTTTGTCTCGGAGGCTGGCAACCTTTAGAGATATGACAGTATTCATTGAAAACAAAAGGCCTTAGCAAACAAACCTTCTCGCGGCCAATAACTAAAAAACACTTAAATTACCCTACTGGATGCGATTGCATATCTAATGAGTGTTTGTGTTGTTTGCATGGGTTTGAGTGCCGTTAATAACTACATACAAACTTGATTCAGACAAATACCATATGAACATATATGTGTGTGTTTGTGTGAGAAAGGAGACATGTATTACATAGGACTACAAAATATTCAGCACACCGTTACAAATACAAAACATTATTTATTCAATCAGAATATAAACAAACAATTTTATTATACCTTTGTGATTAAGCCAACAAAACTGTTGGGGAATCACTCAACAGCCCAGAGTGAATAACAACAAATGGACAACAGACTAATGTCTACAGTGCATAATGATGTATGTTGGGGCAATTCCAAAAAATATCCATAAATGCCTCATTACTTACATTCGCTACCCCATAAGATATACCCAGTAAAAACTCGATAAATAATTGAGGTGAAAACTGCTTACCAAGAGCATTTGTGTTATGTGTGTTTGAGAATAATGACTTACCATCACCGGTCGGTTTCGGAAACCCTACGATGATTGCTTTTTATATTTTGGCATTGAGTAACCCTAGTGTTGCAATCTGCCTGATGACAGTTCTATCGTAAATCTTGACATTTTTGAGGTTATGAGTACTCAGAACATTTTGATATCACGGTTGTCACTCCAAAATTTATTTTGTAGAACATTTTGTCAAAATTTTATTTCTAAAGAAAATTTTTTCAAAATTTTATTTCTATAGAAAATTGTGTCAAAATTCTATTTCTATAGAAATTTTGTCAAAATTTTATGATGTAGAAAATTTTATTTTTATAGAAAATTTTGTCAAAATTTTATTCCTTTAGAAAATTTTGTCAAAATTTGATTTTATAGAAAATTGTGTCAAAAATTTATTTCTATAGAACATTTTCTCAAAATTTTATTTCTAAAGAAAATTTTGTCAAAATTTCATTTCTAAAGAAAATTTTGTCATAATTTTATTTCTATAGAAAATTTGGTTAAAATTTTATTTCTATAGAAAAGTTGGTCAAAATTTTATTTCAATAGAAAATTTTTCTCAAAATTTTTATTTCTATAGGAATTTTTGTCAAAATTGTATTTCTATAGAAAATTTTGTCAAAATTTTATTTCTATAGAAAATTTTCCCAACAATTAAATTTCTATAGAAATTTTTCTCTAAATTTTTTTCTATATAAAATTTTTTCAAAATTTTATTTCTATAGAAAATTTTCTCAAAATTTTATTTCTATAGAAAATTTCTGAAAATTTTATTTCTACAGTAAATTTTCTCAAAAAGGTAATTCCTATAGAAAATTTTCTCAAAATTTTATTTCTATAAAAAAAATTTTATCAAAATTTTATTTCTGTAGAAAATTTTGTCAAAATTTTATTTTGTAGAAAATTTTATTAAAATTTTATTTATATAGAAAATTTTGTAAAATTTTATTACAATTGAAAATTTTGTCAAAATTTGATTTTCTAGAAAATTTTGTCAAAAATTTATTTCTATAGAAAATTTTCTTAAAATTTTATTTCAAAAGAAAATTTTGTCAAAATTTTATTTCTAAAGAAAATTTTGTCAAAATTTTATTTCTATATAAAATTTGGTCAAAATTTCATTTCTATAGAAGAGTTGGTCAACATTTTATTTCAATAGAAAATTTATCACAATTTTGTTTCAATAGAAAATTTTCTCAAAAATGTTATTTCTATGAAAAATGTTGCCAAAATTTTATTTCTATAGAAAAATTTCCAAACAATTATATTTCTATAGAAAAATTTTCCAAACAATTATATTTCTATAGAAAATTTTCTCTAAATTTTATTTCTATAAAAAATTTCCTCAAAAATGTTATTTCTATAGAGAAATTTGTCAAAATTTTATTTCTATAGGAAATTTTCTCTAAATTTTATTTCTATAGAAAATTTTCCTAAAATTTTATTTCTACAAAAAATTTTCTCAAAATGTTATTTCTATAGAACATTTTGTCAAAATTTTATTTCTATAGGAAACTTTCTCAAAATTTTATCTATAGAAAAATTTCGGAAAATTTTATTTCTACGGTTAATTTTCTCAAAAATGTAATTCCTATAGAAAATTTTCTCAAAATTTTGTCTCTATAAAAATTTTTGTCAAAATTTTATTTCTGTAGAAAATTTTGTCAAAATGTTATTTTGTAGAAAATTTTGTCAAAATTTTATTTCTATAGAAAATTTTCTCACAAAAATTTATTTCTATAGAAAATTTTGTCAAAGTTTGATTTTATAGAAAATTTTGTCAAAATTTTATTTCTATAGAAAATTTTGTCAAAACTTTATTTCTATAGACAAATTGTGAGGTACCTTTTAGTTGGAGAGGATTTTTGGGCAAAATCTACCAAAACATCAAGAATTCCACCAATCTACACCCTCACAAAAAATCGCTTCTGTAACATATACTCCCAAACATATTTTGCTTCAAGCATATACATTTTTGGGTATTGCCCAAACATGTATATGTTTGATCTCTACCAATATATAATATGTTTGAAAGCATATTGGTCTAAACAATATATGTTTGGGTAGTCTAAGTTCCAAACATTTTGTATTTTTGCATCCAAATTCAATAATGTTGTCTTCCAAAAAACAATATGTTATTATGTGACCACATAATATGTTTGGAAGCATTTTGCACCCAAAAATATTATATGCTTAAAAAAAATTCTCCCAAACAATATTGGGCTCAATATTTATTTATATAATTATAATCATAATGAATTATGAAAATAAACAGGTAATAACAACATAGGTTTTCGACCTGAATGCTCAAAATTTTGTTTCTGCCCAATTGTATATTCCCCGACATCTTTCTCACTTCCACGAGATTTTTTAGTTCTTAGCACCTTTTTCTGTAATACAAACATTGTAGAAGAAATTATTCAATTTTATGATTTTTTTTATTTTAATTTTACGTTTTGCCGGACGGGGATTCGAACAGCGAACCACACAGTTTGTAAGGATCAAAGAAGTAGCTGATCAATTGCCCAAGGAAAATAAAATGTTAATTTTGTAATAACAAGCAACAACCACCAACTTAATGCAATATCGCTCCCTGTTAAATAGCGCTCCAAGCTACTAAACACATATATGTTTATAGGCTATTTCTAAATTAATATATGTTTGCATTCAAGCATATTATATTTACAAACATTTTATGTACCAAACATAATATGTTCTAACATATTAACATATATGTCCCAAACATGTTATGCTAGTTTATGAACATTATATGGTTGCACTCAAAAATATTGTGTTTAAAAATTTGTGTTCCAAACATATAATGTTTATAGCCAAGCATATGAAAAACAGTCTTTTTCAACCGTGTACCAAACAATAAAAACAATAACCATGTTTGACATACTAGAGTGAATATTTTCGTGCGATTATGTTTTACAACTTTCGATGTGGATTTATTCAACAACAGTGCATCGATGAAATTGAAGCTCTGTCACTGTCGGGAATTGTCGAGTTTGAAACTCGACAAGATGAATTTCGTGAAGGTCGTCCAAAATCAATTTGTTTGTTTCGGAAACATTTGATGCTGTACGCCAACTGATATTGTATGATTGTCATGTGACCCATTGTGGAATTGAGACAACCTTATGCATTAGTGGGACCAGCATAACATATATTCAATATTTTTATGAACTTTCGACTGTCAAAAAAATTTTTTCGCGTTAGACGCCACAAAATTTGCCAATCGCTCAAAAAACGGCTGGATTGGTCGCAAGAAATGTTCCCAAAATACGGTCGCGGTGCTTGGAATCATGGACTGACTGATACCGAATCATGGAGTTACGTGTTTGAGTCCGAAAGTAAACAGTGCGTTTCAAGAAGAATCCAACAAAAGTTGCTCATGCACAAAGAACTTCCAAGAAATGATCGCCAGTTTTTTCGGAAACTCTGGACATGTCGCAATCGTACTACTAGAAAAATGCAGAACAGTAAATTTTGAGCGGTACACAACCATTTGTTCACTATTCAGTCCATTGTCATACCACATTTGTGAACTTCTCTCTTATCACTGAGTGCTGGCCGATTCCATGTTAAGCTCAATGACAACCATTTGTTTGCCAATTGCCTTCCAAGAAATCAGGAAATCCAACCGCCGAATACGGATAATTCTTCTCCACGAAAATGCGAACTCCCACACATCGATTTGATTGGTCATCCGCCATAGTCCTGACTGGGCACGAATGATTTCGTTGTATTGCCACACGCAAAAAAAATGGAATCAGAAGTCAACGTTCTTCGACACATGGAGAAGTGGTTGATGCGTTCAGAATGCATGATGAGGAGATCAATCAGAGTGGCAAGAACACAATTGGTTCAAGCGCATGCAAAAGTGTTTGGATCTGAATGGTAGGTCATTGCAGTGGCCCAACTTTTTTGTAAGGGAAACCGAAGGTTGCCCTTAAAATTAACCATAGATTTGGGTAGAAATCAGTGATAAAATAAAATATCTAATGAAATAAATGGATGAGGTTCTTTACTTATTTAGCCCTATAAATTACGCCTCATCTCATTCCTGTCCATTGAGATTACTAATACATCTATTCTTAACTCCTTATGAATATTTACACAGTCATAATGGGGAGTTAATATCTAAGTTATAAACGGATGTTTGTATATGTTCTCTCTCTCTCTCTCTCTTCCGCTATGTGATGTGAATATGTTGAGAAAGCATACCAATGCTTCCTCCATACATTTCTATAATTAAATTAAGGCGAAAGTAAATATAATTTTAGTAGTTCATTTAGTTTGTTTGCATATCAGTTTTGAGGTTCAACTGTGTTTTTGTGTGAATAGGCCCCTCGGGACAATATGTGATTCCATGAAAATGTTCACCCCCTGCCGTCAGTGATTTATTGGTGGTCCTTTAGTGGTATATGTTTATGGTAATGTAATAACTGATTGAAAAAAAAACAGAAAATATTCAATAAATTTAATTTAATATGTTTATTATTGGTCTGGTAGTTGGACAACATTTGATTAGATAATTGCTTAATTATATAGCTGTTTGGATTTACTCCTAGGTTCTAGGAAAAATATTGTATTTAACATAAATTGGAAGAATAATATTTAACAATTTGGTAGTGAATATTCAATGCATAGTTATTGCGTCAGTGTAATAGAAAATTGAAATTGTCACGTTTGACATTTGAAGGAAGTTCCACAAGAGGGTATTTCCAATGAGCCTATATTTTGGTATGAAGGTGAAAATGACACTCAGCAGTGATATAGACAGAAAATCACAACTAATGTCAAATGTTAGATAACAATGTCAGTCTTACTCCCAATATTCCACCTTAACAGAATACAGAGAATTTACGGGAATGAGTAATCACAATAAAAATATAATTTGAAGTGGGTAATATAAGGATTCGTAAAAATGTTTGGTATTTCTAATCAAATTTCACTTCAGTTTTTATGCCCATCACAATTGGGTGGGGGTATAATATGTATGCCACTCCTTTGCTAACACATCGAAATATCGATTCCCCACCATATGTATACTTTATATTCTTGATTGGAATTTAACTATGAACTAAGCGGATGTACCATTTGAAGCGCTGTCACTGTCATAACTTTATCCTATTTAACTGAAGTTTAAAATTTAGGGATATTTTTTTACAAATAGTGGCCTATGCCAAAGATGGTTTGTATAGAATATAGATGCGCATAGATCTGATTTAATTGAAATATCATAATTTAGAGTTGTTTTGCATTCGCAAACGCAGTTGTAGAAAAGTTGTTCCTGAGCTGAACATATCACGATAACAAATATTGAAAAATGAGCTTGGAATGAAGCCATTGAATTTCCAAAAGTTTTAAGAGCTCACTGATGCATTAAAAGTTAGACTGTGAGTTGTTTTGCTTGCACGAAAGTGACCAATTATCAAATTTAGATTTCTCCGATTAGAGACCATTCCAAATTTAGCAGTTTGTGATCAAACCAAATGATCGGCTTTACTTACCTAAGAGGTTAATTGAAAATTTATACCTCCAATTGGGCAACAGACCTCAAGCGTCGTCGAATGCCGATACATTATTGGACAAAAGACATTCAGGTAGTATTAAAGCCCTGGGACATTCCAGCAGTACTTAGTACCATCGCACTAAGCACCTGTCAACCAAGAATGGCTTAGGAAGTAACATAGGTTATCCATTGCATTTCTCTCACACAATAGCAAAATCTCCGGATCGAATGTTACAGAATTTAGTTTTCTTCGATGAGAAGCCATTCCAATTTGAGCAGTTTGTGATCAAACCAAATAGTTTGGTTTACTTGCCAAAGAGGTCAGCTGAAAATGTACACCTTCGATTGGTTACCAAAACTCAAGCGTCGTCGAATTCCGAAATATTATCGGGAAATATCCTAAGGTTGAAGTTCTGGGCAGAAAACATTTCGGCCGCAGACCATCAGTACCCAGTATCTTACCTAAGAGGTCAGTTGAAACTTTACACCCCCAATTGGGCAACAGAACTCAAGCGTCGACGAATGCCGATACATTATTGGACGCACTAACCAAGAATGGCTTAGAAAGGAGGTTACTCATTTCATTTCTCGAGCACAATCGTAAAATCTCCGGATATTAATCCATGGAACTTTTGCGCCTGGGCCATTTTAGATAGCAAGGATGACTCTGGAAAATACCAAAATGATGATCTTCTCACGGAGGTTACTCATTTCATGGAGCTTTTGCGTCTGGGCCATTTTTGAGAACACGGTTGACTCTAAAAAAATACCGAAGTGGCAATCTTCTCAAGACGGCACTTCGCCGGGAATGGGCCCAAATACCTCAGAGTTACTTTCATGCAATTTGTGATGGCTTTGGTGGCCATTTGAAGGCCAAAGGTACCCAACCCGAACTGTTTCTATAAAATTGGTTGAAACAAATATTTTTAAGGTACATATGCTGGTAGCATATGTACCTTAAACGGAAAAAGTGAGAGCTGCCGTAAGTTCGGCCAGGCCGAAGCTTATGTACCCTCCACCATGGATTGCGTAGAAACTTCTTCTAAACACTGTCATCCACAATCGAATTACTTGGGTTGCGGTAACGCTTGCTGATGGCAAGGTCTTAAAACCTCCAAACACCGTCTTCTAAATTGTATGTAAATCCATACCTGGTATATATTAAATTAAAAAAGACCGATTAAATACGTATATAATTCAGTTTGACAAAATTTTCGATAGAAATAAAATTTTGACAAACTTTTCTAAAGAAATAAAATTTTGACAACATTTTCTATAGAAGCAAAATTTGGACAACAGTTTCTATAGAAATAAAATTTTGACAAAATTTTCAATAGAACAAAAATTTTGACAAAATTTTCTATAGAAATAAAATTTTGACAAAATTTTCTATAGAAATAAAATTTTGTTAGATTATTTTTGGCTCGAGTGGCAACCATGATTATGAACCGATATGGACAAATTTTTGTGTGATTGGAGATCGGCTATATATAACTATAGACCGATATGGATTAATTTTGGCATGGTTATTAGCGGCCATATACTAACACCACGTTCAAAATTTTAACCGGATCGGATGAATTTTGCACCTCCAAAAGGCTCCGGAGGACAAATCTGGGGATCGTTTATATGGGGGCAATATATAATTATGGACCGATGTGGACCAATTTTTGCATGTTTGTTGGAGACCATACACCTAAACCATGTACCAAATTTCAACAGGATCGAATAAAATGTGTTTCTCTTACAGGCTCCGCAAGCCAAATCTGGGAATCGGTTTATATGGGGGCTATATAAAATTATGGACCGATTTGGACCAATTTTTGCATGGTTGTGAGAGACCATGTACAAACACCATGTACCACCAGATCGGATGAATTTTGCTCCTCCAAGAGGCTCTGCAAGCCAAATCTGAGCGTCGGTTTATATGGGGGCTATACGTAAAAGTGGACCGATATGGCCCATCCGACCTACATCAATAACAACTACTTGTGCCAAGTTTCAAGTCGATAGCTTGTTTCGTTCGGAAGTTAGGGTGATTTCAACAGACGGACGGACATGCTTAGATCGACTCAGAATTTCACCACGACCCAGAATATATATACTTTATGGGGACTTAGAGCAATATTTCGATGTGTTACAAACGGAATGACAAAGTTCATATACCCCCCATCCTATGGTGGAGGGTATAAAAATAGAGATAGATTTTATTTTATTTTTTCCATCCGGAGTCATTCGCCTAATAAATGTTATTTTCCTGTGAATTTTAACAAAATTATAAAATTCTAAATAAACATTTTTTTGATTTAAAAATCAAAATTTTGTCAAAAACGCAACAAAATAGTACAACTCATAGTGTTGTACATTGGATTTTCCTGCTATGGCAGACTCTTACACATTCATTTGAGCTCAGTCATAAATCTTCCCTAACTCTGAGCATATTTTTTGTTCAACTACGATCTTGGTCCAATACCACGTGACAAGACCAGTCAGGGCTCAATATCTCCGTCCTGAATATTGTTTTCTATTGTATTCCCGCTTGTCTTAAACGCGTAATGAGAAAAAATGTCTCATAACACATTTGATAGATTGATGCATAATTATTCTAGGGACAATTTTGTCCCCAAGGCATTAACCCGAACCTACAGATCTGTATAGATCCTCTTCATTACAGTACTAGGAACGTGACCTCACTACAATTATACCAATAACAAGTTGTGACAGTCAACATTTGAGACATCAACCTTCACTGCTGCTCCATGGCAAAAATTCTGAAGCAGCGGCATCTAGGCTCAAGTTTTGATAAAATTTAATCAGAAACTCGTATTTACCATAATTAGTAGACCTGCAGTTTAAGAAGAAACATAAAGATTGCCGCCTTTTACTATTTCTTCTCCTGAATCCAACATGACAGAAACAAATTGTGGTCAAATGGCGCACCCAAGCTCTCCCAGTGTTTACAGAGTCATGGTGCCATCGTGGTGCAATGGTTAGTATGCCCGCCATGCATACACAAGGTCGTGGGTTCGATTCTTGCTTCGTCCGAACACCAAAAAGTTTTGTCAGCGGTGGATTATCCCACCTCAGCATGTGACATTTCTGAGGGTTTCAAAGTGGTTTCACTGCAATGTCGAACGCCGTTCGGACTCGGCTATAAAAGGAGGTCATTTGTCATTGAGCTTAACATCGAATCGGGCAGCACTCAGTGATAAGAGAGAAGATCGCCAATGTGGTATCACAATGGACTGAATAGTCTAAGTGAGCCTGATACATCGGGCTGCAACCTGACCTAACCTATGAGCGGGTTTTTACATTACTTGTTTCAATCTCATCAGTTGTTGAGCAACTGAATGTACTGCAGGTCGATCAGCTATCATGCCACCAGTGGCATATTTCTTTCCAATCCCACCAAACACTCAGCATAACATTTCGACACTTCAATCTTGATAATACGACCATTTTTTCAGATTTCCGTATTGAATTAATTCTTTTTCGGGTTACCTTTCACTTAAGAAATGGCTCGATTCCATTTCGTTTCAGCAAAGTATGGTACAACTCGAAGTTTTGTTTGTAGCCAGTCATTTGTAATGGATTCAAACCCATTTGGCTACTTTTTCAACGATAGAACGAGGTGCATTTAACTAAGAGCTAATTGTTTCTTATGTCATACAATTTTTAAATTTTCTTTTGCCCGACTTTTTATTGTGTTGGTTAAGTGAACCTTAAAATATCACCATATAGTTGACAACATTTAATAGGTAGCACTGGAGACAGACACCTTCAAAGACATCTATTGGCATAATATGAACATACTTTCAATTACTCAATATTATGCTTCGAATTCAAATAAAATTTAATCTCACATCTCCAATTAGTAAGCATTTCACATAGACTAATATATAATTTTGAAATACTATAAATCAATTAATTTAATGAAAGAATTGAAAATTTTGTACTATATCGAAATATTCATAGATACGTGAGATGGCAAAATTTAATATTTATATCATTCTTGTTGAGCTATATCTTCCATTTATGGCTTTTATGTTTTAAGCTGTTTAAAATTTTATGACACGTTGAGTAAATTTTTCATTCATGGACGTTATACACATACTGCTTCACATTCATTGCCTGTATTACTCAACCAGACTCCATAAATATGCCTGTGTTCGTAAATATTCTACATAACAGAGGCATATAGGCTACTGTGTTATTATAATGGTTGTAGGTTAAAGCTCTGGGAAACATGTCCATCCTTTCCTTACTTCGTAACATCTGTATGGAATAGTATCGCATAGTGTCAAAGGATATAATAACGATTTTGAACTTTAGTCCTATAGAGAATATCTCGATACCACTAGAATTCCATAAAGAGCAATAAAAAACTTGTAAAGGTCCAGAATTTTAATTAACCTATTTTGTTAAGAAGGCTTTTGTCTGACACTTGAGGGTTTCGACCATTATCACATACAATAGATTATTCTTGTTTATATGGCCTATATTGCACATTGTCGTGGAAAGCTATGGAGAAACGATGAAAGAGTATAGTAAATTGATGGGTTTCGTTGAGTTTGCAAAAATACTAAAACCATTGCAAAGGTAAATTTTGGTTATCCTTAATTTATAGAGGCCTTACCGTATACAATAAATTAATACCCAAACCTAAAATTTTCTAAAATAATTTATTAAATTCCAAATTTAAATTTGAATAAAACCAATTATATTGAATTTAAATTGAATTAAATCAAATTAAATTTAAATTGAAATTAAAATTAAAATTAAAATTAAGATTAAAATTAAAATTAAAATTAAAATTAAAATTAAAATTAAAATTAAAATTAAAATTAAAATAAAATTAAAATTAAAATTAAAATTGAAATTAAAATTATAATTATAATAAAATTAAAATTAAAATTAAAACTAAAACAAGTATACACGGCATTAAGTTCGGCCAGGCCGAATCTTACCCTCCACCATCGATTGCGTAGAAACTTCTACGAAAGACTGTCATGCACAATCGAATTACTTGGGTTGTGGTAATACTTAAACATGGTTGTTAACGGCCATATGCTAGCACAATGTACCGAATTTCAACTGACTCGGATGAAATTTGCTCCTCCAAGCAAATTTCATCCGATCCCGAAATTTGGCTCCAAAACCAAATTTCTGGATCAGTTTATATGGGGGATATATATATAATTATGGACTGATATGGACAAATACCTGCATGGTTGTTAGAGACCATATACTAACACCACGTACTAAATTTCAACCAGATCGGATGAATTTTTCCTCTCCAAAAGGCACCGGAGGTCAAATCTGGAGATCGGTTTATATGGGGGCTATATATAATTATGGACCGATTTTGACCAATTTTTGGATGGGTCTTTGAGGCCATATATTAACACCACGTACCAAATTTTAACTGAATCAGATGAACTTTACTCTTCCACGAGGCTCCGGATGTCAAATCTGGGGATCGGTTTATATGGGGGCTATATATAATTATGGACCGATGTGGACTAATTTTTGCGCAGTTGTTAGAGACCATATACTTACACCATGTACCAAATTTCAGCCGGATCGGATGAAATTTACTTCTCCTAGAGGCTACGCACGCCAAATCGGGGGATCGGTTTATATGGGGGCTAACATATATATAATTATGGACCGATATGGACCAATTCCTGCATGGTTGTTAGAGACCATATACTTACATCACGTACTAAATTTCAACCGAATCGGATTAATTTTGCTCATCCATGAGGCTCCGGAGTTCAAATCTGGGGATCGGTGTATATGGGGGCTATATATAATTATGGACCGATGTGGACTAACTTTTGCGCAGTTGTTAGAGACCATATACTTACACCATGTACCAAATTTCAGCCGGATGAAATTTGCTTCTCTTAGAGGCTCCGCAAGCCAAATCTGGGGTGGGTTTATATGAGGGCTATATATAATTATGAAACGATGTGGACTAACTTTTGCGCAGTTGTTAGAGACCATATACTTACACCATGTACCAAATTTCAGCCGGATCGGATGAAATTTACTTCTCCTAGAGGCTCCGCAAGCCAAATCTGGGGATCGGTTTATAGAGGGCTATAGGTAAAAGTTGACAGGTATGGCCCATTTGCAATACCATCCGACCTACATCAATAACAACTACTTGTGCCAAGTTTCAAGTCGATAGCTTATTTCGTTCGGAAGTTAGCGTGATTTCAACAGACGGACCGACGGACGGACATGCTTAGATCGACTCAGAATTTCACCACGACCCAGAATATATATACTTTATGGGGTCTTAGAGCAATATTTTCCTATGGTGTAGGGTATATAAATTAGATTAAATTCAGTGAAATGAAATTAGAACAGACCTACATTATTTTGATATCAAGGCCTTACATATTCTGTTTTTATACCCACCACCATAGAATGGTGACGGGGGTATAATAAGTTTGTCATTCCGTTTGTAACGCATCGAAATATCGATTTCCGACTATATAAAGTATATATATTCTTGATCAGGGAGAAATTCCAAGACGATATAACGATGTCCGTCTGTCCGTCTGTCTGTCTGTCTGTCTGTCTGTCTGTCTGTCTGTTGTAATCACGCTACAGACTTCAATAATGAAGCAATCGTGCTGAAATTTTGCACAAGCTCGTCTTTTGTCTGCAGGCAGGTCAAGTTCGAAGATGGGCTATATCGGTCCAGGTTTTGATATAGTCCCCATATAAACCGACCTCCCGATTTGGGGTCTTGGGCTTATAGAAATCGTAGTTTTTATCCAATTTGCCTGAAATTTGAAATCTGGAGGTATTTTATGACCATAAAGAGATGTGCCAAAAATGGTGAGTATCGGTCCACGTTTTGGTATAGCCCCCATATAGACCGATCTCCCGATTTTACTTCTTGGGCTTATAGAAACCGCAGTTTTTATTCAATTTACCTGAAATTTGGAATCTAGAGGTATTGTAGGACCACAAATACGTGTGCCAAAAATTGTGAGTATCGGTCCATATTTTGGTATAGCCCCCATATAGACCGATCTCCCGATTTTACTTCTTGGGCTTATAGAAACCGCAGTTTTTATTCAATTTACCTGAAATTCGAAATCTAGAGGTATTGTAGGACCACAAATACGTGTGCCAAAAATTGTGAGTATCGGTCCATATTTTGGGATAGCCCCCATATAGACCAATCTCCCGATTTGGGGTCTTGGGCTTATAGAAACCGTAGTTTTTATCCAATTTGTCTGAAATTGGAAATCTAGAGGTATTTTAGGACCATAAAGAGGTGTGCCGAAAATGGTGAGTATCGATCCATATTTTGGTACAGCCCCCATATAGACCGATTTCCCAATTTTACTTCTTGGGCTTCTAGAATCCGAAGTTTTTATCCTATTTGCCTGAAATTGGAAATCTAGAGGTATTTTCGGGTCACAAAGAGGTGTGCCGAAAATGGTGAGTATCGGTCCATATTTTAGTATAGCCCCCATAAGAACGATCTCCCGATTTAACTCCTTGGGTTTCTAGAAACCGTAGTTTTTATCTGATATGCCTGAAATTGTAAATATTCTGGTATTTTAGGCTCACAAAAACGTGTATCGGATTAAGTTTTTATCGGTCCATTTGGTAATGCCTCCATATAGACCGACTTCACTTCTTGAGGGTGTACACGCTCACAAAAAATCGCTTCTGTAACATATACTCCCAAACATATTTTGCTTCAAGCATATACATTTTTGGGTATTGCCCAAACATTTATATGTTTGATCTCTTCCAATATATAATATGTTTGAAAGCATATTGGTCTAAACAATATATGTTTGGGTAGTCTAAGTTCCAAACATTTTGTATTTTTGCATCCAAATTCAATAATGTTGTCTTCCAAAAAACAATATGTTATTATGTGAACATATAATATGTTTGGAAGCATTTTGCACCCAAAAATATTATATGCTTAAAAAAAATCTCCCAAACAATATTGTGCTCAAAATTTTATTTATTTATTTATATATTTACAATCATAATGAATTATGAAAATAAACAGGTAATATAGGTGCTAACAACATAGGTTTTCGACCTGAATGCTCAAAATTTTGTTTCTGCCCAATTGTATATTCCCCCACATCTTTCTCACTTCCACGAGATTTTTCAGTTCTTAGCACCTTTTTCTGTAATAAAGGGTGATTCTTTTGAGGTTAGGATTTTCATGCATTAGTATTTGACAGATCACGTGGGATTTCAGACATGGTGTCAAAGAGAAAGATGCTCAGTATGCTTTGACATTTCATCATGAATAGACTTACTAACGAGCAACGCTTGCAAATCATTGAATTTTATTACCAAAATCAGTGTTCGGTTCGAAATGTGTTTCGCGCTTTACGTCCGATTTATGGTCTACATAATCGACCAAGTGAGCAAACAATTAATGCGATTGTGACCAAGTTTCGCACTCAGTTTACTTTATTGGACATTAAACCAACCACACGAATGCGTACAGTGCGTACAGAAGAGAATATTGCGTCTGTTTCTGAGAGTGTTGCTGAAGACCGTGAAATGTCGATTCGTCGCCGTTCGCAGCAATTGGGTTTGTGTTATTGGACCACATGGAAGATTTTACGCAAAGATCTTGGTGTAAAACCGTATAAAATACAGCTCGTGCAAGAACTGAAGCCGAACGATCTGCCACAACGTCGAATTTTCAGTGAATGGGCAGAAAATCCGCTTTTTTATCGACAAATTTTGTTCAGCGATGAGGCTCATTTCTGGTTGAATGGCTACGTAAATAAGCAAAATTGCCGCATTTGGAGTGAAGAGCAACCAGAAGCCGTTCAAGAACTGCCCATGCATCCCGAAAAATGCACTGTTTGGTGTGGTTTGTACGCTGGTGGAATCATTGGACCGTATTTTTTCAAAGATGCTGTTGGACGCAACGTTACGGTGAATGGCGATCGCTATCGTTCGATGCTAACAAACTTTTTGTTGCCAAAAATGGAAGAACTGAACTTGGTTGACATGTGGTTTCAACAAGATGGCGCTACATGCCACACAGCTCGCGATTCTATGGCCATTTTGAGGGAAAACTTCGGAGAACAATTCATCTCAAGAAATGGACCGGTAAGTTGGCCACCAAGATCATGCGATTTGACGCCTTTAGACTATTTTTTGTGGGGCTACGTCAAGTCTAAAGTCTACAGAAATAAGCCAGCAACTATTCCAGCTTTGGAAGACAACATTTCCGAAGAAATTCGGGCTATTCCGGCCGAAATGCTCGAAAAAGTTGCCCAAAATTGGACTTTCCGAATGGACCACCTAAGACGCAGCCGCGGTCAACATTTAAATGAAATTATCTTCAAAAAGTAAATGTCATGGACCAATCTAACGTTTCAAATAAAGAACCGATGAGATTTTGCAAATTTTATGCGTTTTTTTTTAAAAAAAATTATCAAGCTCTTAACAAATCACCCTTTACAAACATTGTAGAAGAAATTATCCAATTGTATGATTTTTTTTATTATAATTTTACCTTTTGCCGGACGGGGATTCGAACAGCGGACCACACAGTTTGTAAGGATCAAAGAAGTAGCTGATCAATTGCCCAAGGAAAAATAAAATGTTAATTTTGTAATAACAAGCAACAACCACCAACTTAATTCAATATCGCTCCCTGTTAAATAGCGCTCCAAGCTACTAAACACATATATGTTTATAGGCTATTTCTAAATTAATATATGTTTGCATCCAAGCATATTATATTTACAAACATTTTATGTCCCAAACATAATATGTTCTAACATATTAACATATATGTCCCAAACATGTTATGCTAGTTTATGAACATTATATGCTTGCACTCAAAAATATTGTGTTTAAAAATTTGTGTTCCAAACATATAATGTTTATAGCCAAACATATGAAAAACAGTCTTTTTCATCCGTGTAGAAGGCGCACTGATCATGAAAATTGTTTGAAACTCAATGTAAAATTTCCAGATTTTACTTCTACAGATTTAAGATTTCAAATCAAGACGTTATTTTATAATTTTCTTGCACACTTACAAGAGATGTTAATGATTCCTCTAAACCTCAAACAAAAATGGTTCTTATAAATCCAGAAGCTGATATAGTCCTCATAGGTGAAATCTTTAAATTTATCTTCGAGTTGTGTCCTCAAGTCCTCAAGCCCTCCTGAAATTTCAAAGGAAACCCTAATATTTGGTTCATGGTGGTGGGTATTTAAGATTCGGCCCGGCCGAACTTACTACTGTATATACTTGTTTTTTTTTAATACTGGATAAAGCGATGCCTCTTTCAAAAAATCATATATACCTAAATGTGATTTTAAATGAACTAAAGGTAGCCATTAACTCCTTTGGGAAACCATTTAAAATGGATATTGTTGACATGTCATTGTAAAGGGGTAGTGACCGACACAAAAGAAAGCTGCCCTCGAAGGAGTTAAATAGGGTTGAAAAATAAAATTTCTAAGGAATTGCTTTAGAATTAATAATATTGTAAAACCCATTCAAGTTTACCCAAAAGAAGATATTTGCTATTCACACTACACCATCGTCTTTATATACAAAACTTTAAATTTATATTTACGAGTAAGTACATGACCCCAAAATATGCTTAGGGTTAAAGCATAAAGTTTAAAATGTTTAAATCTTTTAGAGAGTTTTGCTAGCATCATATACTGCTTGGTCTTATACTATGGTGAAATCAGAAATTAAGCATTTTTAGTATCACTCCATGCCACAGAATAGGAAACTATTTTGCATATAATGTCCTGAAGGCTAAATCTCTGGATGGTAATTTGCATATTTGTATAGTCCATCATTGGGGTTAAGAGGAAATATTCGAATAGTTTTCTTGGTCATACCATCAAGGTTACCCCGTTAATGGTCATGGTAATGGTGTACAACACCACAATGTTATGAAACATTGTTGACATAAAAATCATTAAATTGCCTTACTCTAGGCCACAAAGGAAAAATAAAATCTTAAGTGACTTGCTTTTCAAATTGTCTTATATTAATTCAGTTTTCCTAGTTGAGCAATTTGTTAATTATGCATTTAAATGATTAAGGCATAGAATTTTGAATAGAATAGACACTGATTTAAAATTGAGATAAACCACCACTAAAAGCCTTTTTGTTATTCGGCTAAAAATGGTATACAGTTGCATGCAAGGCCGTAATGTTGACCATAAGGGAAGTTTAAAATCTGCCTGCAAATTTAGCTTGTGATATATTTTTAAATTTGGCCCTGGTACGAACTCAATGTAGGTAAAATAAAAATTTGTTCTAATATCAATATATTGATATATAAGGTGGAAAAGTATATGACCTTATGTAAACCTCTCTATCAGTACTCGTAACTTACCTGGGTCCAGATAAAGAGTTGATTTTCTTTTTTACTTTGATTATTGGAAAACGCCACCGGACCATAAACGTTCCTAATCACTCGCACCTTGATGACGAAGAAGCTTCTAAACTCGTGAGGTATTCAAACCGCAGATTTGTTTGCTTGTTTACGTAGACACCGAATTGGAAATGGACCTCATTAATAAAGATAACTTTATGCAAGAAATTCAGCATTCTTGTAGGAAATTTTAATAATCTCAATCTATCTTTTATGCGTGAGTAGTCACATTCTCAGTAATGTCGTAGTTTCTACCTGTTCAATGTGGAGCTATACAAATATCAAAAGCATCAGGTGATATCTTGTTGAAAATCCCATTATTTTGATAAACTTAGAACCATCTCCTGAGTGAGTCTATCCTTGGTTGTCTGTCCATCTTCCAACTGTTTTCTGCTTGGATGTTATAGCGATACCCTGACCCTAATACAAACAAACATATAAGGTCACTGAGCAATTAAGTAGCGGCAATGATTCGGTTCGGTTTGTTTTAATAAACCTTAGTTAAACTTTTTTCGAATCAATTGAATTGCTTCGAACCTTTTTCATTTCAATTGAAAATGAAGCCCCGAGTGAAACGTCTTCCTCTTAAACCAAAGTTAAGAAAAATTTATTTTGCTATAATTTTCTTAAAACAATCGAATTTATGATAAGCCTTTGGTTGTAATTTGTATCTAAACTTCAAGAATTATTCCAAGAAAAGATTTTATTGAGATAATAGCGGAAAATTTTGACCCTTTCATTCAATTATGATAACTCACCATATTTCATTATCATATTTTAATTAAAACTGCAGTATATGCAGGCTGCTTGATATGTAATGTAAAGCAAGTATATACGGCAGTAAGTTCAGCCAGGCCGAATTTTATGTACCGTGGAGGGTACATGGATTGCGTAGAAACTTTTACTAAAGACTGTCATCCACAATCGAATAACTTGCGGTTGCGGTAACACTTGCCGATGGCAAGGTATCTTAAAAAATCCTTAACACCGTCTTCTAAATTGTAAGTTAGTCCATACGGGGGATATATTAAACAAAATAAAAAATGCCGATTAAAGTTGCATATAATTCAGTTCGACAAAATTTTCTATAGAAATAAAATTTTGACAAAATTTTCTATAGAAAAAAAAAATTTAACACAATTTTCTATAGAAATAAAATTTTGACAAAATTTTCTATAGAAATAAAATTTTGACAAAATTTTCTATAGAAATAAAATTTTGACAAAATTATCTACAGAAATAAAATTTTGATAAAATTTTCTATATAAATAAAATGTTGATAACATTTTCTATAGAAATAAAATTTTGACAAAATTGTCCATAGAAATAAAATTTTGACAAAATTTTCCACAGAAATAAAATGTTGACAAAACTTTCTAAAGTATTAAAATTTTGACAAAACTTTCTATAGTAATAAAATTTTGACAAAATTTTGTATAGAAATAAAATGTTGGTAGATTATTTTTGGCGATATGGACCAATTTTTGTGTGATTGGCCATTGGCTATATGTTATATAACTATAGACCAATATGGACCAATTTTTGCATGGCTATTAGCGGCCACATACTAGCGAAATGTACCAAATTTCAACCGAATCGAATAAATTTTGCTCCTCCAAGAGGTTCGGGAGGTCAAATCTGGGGATCGGTTTATATGGGGGCTATATATAATTATGAACCGATATGGACCAATTTTTGCATGGCTATTGTAGACCATATACTAACACCACATACCAAATTTCAAGCGGATCGGATGAATTTTGCTCCTGCAAGAGCATCCGACCTACATCAATAACAACTACTTATGCCAAGTTTCAAGTCGATAACTTGTTTCGTTCGGACGGACGGACATGTTGAGATCACCTCAGAATTTCACCACAACCCTGAATATATATACTTTATGGGGTTTTAGGGCAATATTTCGATGTGTTACAAACGGAATGACAAAGTTAATATACCCCCCATCCTATGGTGGAGGGTATAAAAATAAAGTATTTTTATTTCCTTAATTTTATTTTCTTAGAGCCCGAAATGTAGAAAATAACATCAAATATTGGAAACTGTTTAGATTTGTTCGAAGTGGCTACCATTGACACGAATTGTGGCCTTGAAATGGCCGACAAAGCAATAACACGCTGCACGAAAATGGCTAATCGGTATTTTGGTAAATTCCCGGTGAAGCGGCGAAGGTTAGTGCCAACCGTTCCAAAATACCCAGGTACAACGGATTGAGATCCGTAGATTTTGATGCTGAGTCCCGTTGTAATGTTCATGGTCTGCTGTGGAATTGTTTGTCTGTCCAGGTCTTCAATACTAAGTGTATCACATTTTCTCTATAATATTCGGTATTTATTTTTCATTCCATGGTCGATAAACACAAGCGGGGTGCAACCATCGACCGTTATTCCCATCGACAGTGCTTGCTCAAAGCCAGAAATTTAGTAGTTTGGTCCATTCTCCGTATAGCGCCGTCTTGAGATGATCGACATTTTGGTATTTTTAGTGCCAACCCTACTCTCCACAATATCCAGGGATCAAAGGCCCAACCGATTGAAATCCGTAGATTTTCGTGGCCACAGTGTGGAACAAATGAAGCGTAGTAGACGGGTGCTGAGTACAATGGTGCTCTGGAATGTCAACGGTCTATTGGAATATGCATGGTCTGCTGCTGAAATGTTTCAATACTAAGTGTAGCACATTTTCCATATAATCTTCGGCATTTATTTTTCATTCCATGGTCGATAAATACAAGCGGGGTGACCCATCGACCGTTATTCCCGTGGACGAGGCTTGTGTCTGATGGCTAAACGCATGTCTAGATTTTTAGCTGACCTCTTTGGCCCCGATCATTTTGTTCGTTCTCAAACTGCTCTATTTGGAATGACTCTTGATCGGAGACAACCATATGCGGTAACTAGACACTTTAGTGCCAGCGAAGATTCTCAACGAATAACTTTATCTCTGATTGCAATAGATCAAATGGGTTTAGTAAGCTTGTAAACAATAAAATGAACTGTCATTGAGGAGAAATCGGTCAGCTGTCAGGCGAGCGGTTTAGAACCGATAGCAACCTGAAGTTGATGATTGATACGTATCAGTCACTCAGTACATAAGATATCTTCTCTTAAAGAAATTTATAATTTTACACATTTTCATAAAAATGTTTACCGTGTCATCCTTTTACAGGACATGCATGCTGAAAGCTAAAATTTTATGTACCAACTAAAGTTGTTGTTGTTACTGTATGCACATTGTCCATTAACAATGTATTTTATGTCATACATGAGTACTAAATGTCAAAGGCTAAAATAGTCAAACACACATACGCACACCTTTCACACACTTTCATAATCACCCAAAGACAATTTGTATAAAATTTTAAGAATGCCGGGCTTTGTGTAGCTTAAAGTCAACCATATCACCATGCATGTTCTCTATATGCATGTTGTTGGCTCAAGTATGTATGATTACATGCAATGAATTTTTATCAACATTTTCTATATACGTAGCTCGTTCATGTAAGATGAATAACATTCAACTTTAGTTTAAATTAAAAATTGGTTCACTAGTTAGTTAGGAGAATTTACTTACAACTAAACATATATTTAATAATTTTTTCTCCGAAGAAACCGTTTTTATCATGCTTTATATTTTACTATTCTCCGTTTAACAATAACATCAATAATCATTCATAATTCTTGTGACTTTGGATAATTTTTTGCTTAGGAACCATTAAAAATAAATTAATCTAAATTAGATTTAAATTCAACAAAACTAAATTAACAATTTTAATTCAACAAGCCGAATCTTAAATGCCCATCATGTTAGGTCAAATATAATAGTTTCCTTTTAAAGTCACTGATCATAGCAGGTTACTTGATAAAGAATCTTTGGTGAACAGATGGACCATACTCCCTCAAAAGTACCGGTACCAATGGTAAGGTTACCGAAGTTAAATTTAATATTTCTGCACCAGATTTAAAGAACCCTTTTATCACAAAAACAAATAAATATTTTTCGACAAATTCAAGACAATTTTGTAGACTTAATTAATTTTTTTCATTTGTTGAAAAAACAAATTGTAATCTGAAGCAAAAAATTGGTGTTCAAAATTCCAAGAATGTCTTTGGTGCCATACGAATTTCAAGATGGGCACATTTGTAGTAAAATTTTTAAATTTAAAGAAATAATGAACTAGTTTGTGAGAAGTACGAATTTAATAAATTTTTGTACTACATTTGTGTAAAATTTTTCCCGTATTTTGGACCATTTAACTAATGTACACAAAAAAATGTTGGAGTAAAGGAAAACTTCTCCAAATTTTCTCCAAACTTAAATAGAGGATTTACTTTTTTTGTTGAGTGTAGTATCATGTACGCGAAAACTTAACAAATTTTAAATTAGGAATTCATTAAATTAATTGTCAAACAGTTTTGTACTTAAAACATGATTTACTCAAAGGATGCACATGCCATCCTTATCGGAAAATGACTCATAAAAGAGCTCTACTAATTGGTGGCCCCTTCAAGTAAAGTCAAAATCTATTTACACTTTTCAGTTTTCTCCCCTCAATTTGGGTAGTATCATATCATTAAAAGTTATTTTAATGTTAAAGCACTATTTTGTGTATACATAGCAGCATAATTTACCAACAAATTAATTTAACAGGTTGCAGAAAGAGTGAGAGAGAGCCTTTTCCCTCCTCTGAATCTGCGCCTGTAAAAAACTACGTCGTTTATTTTACAAGACTAAAGTCTTGCGACAATAGTCCCCTTATGTTAGAAAGCTGGAAATTTCTACGATTCTATTAAAATTTTATTAACAGTGGATTTTTTTAGAGATAGTCACTCCCTTGTGACATTGGATGTTTTACATATCCATGGTAAAGTTTTTGGTCTATGGTAGCAACGCAACAACATGAAAAATTCACGTGTTAAAGGGATGTATTTTCTATTTTTGGGACCATATTTTCGGACCATACGCTATATGAATAGAATATTTACATGGAGCATGTAAGTATGTATCATTTCAAACATACTTATAATAGGGTGGTTTAACAAAGTATGGGGTGTTGTTTTAACAATTAAATTCTTTCTTTGGAATCGTAAATTTATATAAAAAAATAGAATTATTTATATACAAAAAAAGCAAAAAAAAAATAAAATAAACATAAAATATTTTTTTAAAATAATTTTATTATTTATTTTTTTTTTTTTATTACATTTTTCTACCTTAACATACTATACAACCTCCTTTTTATTTTCAACAATTAATAAATTCCAATTTTTGAAATCGTAATTATATATAAAATAAATAAAATTATTTATATACAAAAAAAATAAAATATTTTTTTAAATAATTTTATTTATTTTATTATTTATTTATTATATAATTATTTTATTTTTGTTTGGGAAAATTAAATTGTTCTTCCTTACTATGCAACCTCCTTAATGTGCACAGTCATTTATAACTTCCAAAGCGCTTACATTAAGCTTCGACTCAACATTCACATTTTCCTAAAAATGGTCTTCTCAGATCCCTTTCAACAACCACAGGTCAAATGTTTGTCCAAATTATGTTGAAATTTTCTCTACCTTGGTTCCCCAATAAAATTTTGCTACAAATTTATAATCTCTATCAGAAAGCATTGTGCGCATGAGGTTGATGCGTTGTGGTTTTTGGGGATTTCTGTTTTAGTTAATAGGGATAAGCTTTTCTCTTTTTCAAGGCTTACTACAATATGGAATAACGAATTAAGGGATTTTTTTGTAATGTGTGCACAATGATACCCTTGTTAGCCATAGCTGATGGAACTTTGTGCCAATTCTGATGTGGATAGCAAAGACTTTAGTGGTTTATCTTAATAACAGAAAAGTGACAAGAAAAAACATACGAATTTCAGGTTGCGGATGGTTGATCGTCGTTGTAGATAGACCGTATACAACCAGTAGTAGAAATAGATCTAAGATCGCCTGTACTTAAGGGACACTTTAAATAATTGGATGTAAAAATAAATAATTTGATGTAGAAGAAAATTTAATAAATAAAAAAAAAAATAAATAAAAAAAAACATTTTTTATATTGAACTAAAATATGTTCGTTATTGGGTATACATTAAATTGGATTCATCTATACGAATATTGTGGATTGAGTTATTGGATATCTCTTGTTCATCATTTTGGAGCTGTTACGAAACCTTTGTTTTCCAAAATTAATGTGATCAATGTCGTAAAGAAGTAAAATCGGGAAATATGTTTTTGTCGGGGCTACATAGGTTAGTTTAGGTGGCAGCCCGATGTATCAGGCTCACTTAGACTATTCAGTCCATTGTGATACCACATTGGTGAACTTCTCTCGGGGCTATACAAGAAAGGGGAAGATAAAGATTATCTCGTAAATGGACCTATCAAACAGCAAAACTTGCTACATGATATCACTTTATAATTTCAAACTGATTAGGAGTATTAGTGCATACCAGGAACGTACACAGAATTTTGTTTCGGGCGGATATTATAGCCTTCACCACATTTCACCACATCAAGCGATATGGACAAAATTTTCACATCATAAACTTTTTATGCAATTTGACAAAAGTGCATTTATGATTTATTGGGCAATTTATATATTAGAGGTATAGGCATTTTTATAAAAATGAAAATTTGAGTCATTTTTATATAAATTTGTATATGTAATATTTTTGCAGTGACGATTTTACAAGAATGGTACACGGACGAAAAAGACTGTTTTTCATATGTTTGTGTGTAAAAATTACATGTTTGCAACTCAAATTCTTTAACACAATATTTTTAAGTCCAAGGTTATAATGTTCATAAACTAGCATAACATGTTTGGGACATATATGTTAATATGTTAGAAAATATTATGTTTGGGACATAAACTGTTTGTAAGTATAATATGCTGTGATGCAAACATATATTAATTTAGAAATAGCCTATAAACATACATGTGTTTAGAAAGAGAGACCTAAAAGTATGCTGCAAGTAAAATAATGGAAGTATGGAGTCGCCAATTGGAACAATACAAACAATATTTTGTTTGGACCAATCCTGAAAATATATATGCTTGAAGCAAGATATGTTTGGGGTACATGCTACAGAAGCGATTTTTTTTGAGAGTGTAGATGATTATTTGGTGCGTTGTGTGATATTATTTGGCCAAATCGGGCGACATCTACACAATTCGGAACCTTATCTAAATCTCAACGGTTCGGTGGAACGTCTAGCATAACAGTGTGTAGGATTTGACTATAATTTGCAGAAACCATTACAGAATTTTATGTAAAATGTGAGTATTTTGGTCATATTTACCTAAACCGGAAGAACACATATGGAGGCTTTATCTAAATCTAAACCGTAGTAGTGGTGAAGGGTATAATAATTAGTGACGGTTGAAGATTAGAAAACTTGACATTAAAGTTGTGTGATAAAAGTCGATTAATGGAATAGTCGACTAGGTAAAATTTAATACTATGGCACCAAATATAAATCTCCGATTTTGGAGCCTACACTTTAAACTTCATTTGTCCTAAATTCGATATATTATGTTCTTTATTCTCCCAAACTGATGTTTTGAAGAGTATCAATATTGGTCCACATTGGTCTCTCATTGGCCACCTAGAACTTAAAATATTTAGAATCACGAGTAGTCGTTTTCACAAAAAAAAAAAATAATTTAATAGTAGTCAAGAGCAGATTTTCGTTTCAACAATGTGATGAAGGGTATAATATAGTCGGCACCGCCCGACTGTAGACTTCAGTTACTTGTTTTATTTTTTTAAATAAAATTTACAATATTCGTTAATATTGTGTAAATTAAAGGTGCCTTTTGCACAACAGTTCTAGCTCTATAACCTTTTGTGTTTATTGATATTTCGGAAGCTAGACATTTACTTTTCCTTTTCGTATACTCATAGTTGTTGTTTCTTAGAATTGAAAATATCCTCTAGAATATTCTCAAGATTAGAATTTGCATACACAAAACGTTTTTTTTTTTTTTGATAGTCTTGGACATTCATGTTAATAGTTTTTTTATGTATTCCAGCATATAAATGTTTATTCTCTTATATACATATATGTTGTATAAATAAATATACCCATATAAATATTTAAATATTATAACGAAGGTATTTTTGTGTCTTTACAGGTACGATATGGAATACCATTTAACTTTCTTTGGATTCGAATAAAGGTATAGTAAAACTCAAGGCTATTTAAAGAAGAAATGTTAAATTATTGAATATAAGTTATAGGTAGTAATTTAAATTCTTTTAGTATCGATACTAAAGGTTAATTCATTTCCATGAAATTATATGAATTCATCAACCGTATGATTTAAAGAGTTTCCAAATAAATAGTTGATTGATGAACTAATGAGAAGACTTAATTTCATATAGGTTTCTAAGTAAGTTGAAGCAAACTTTTACATTCTAGACTAAACAGGCCAAATCTTATGTACCCTCCACCATGGATTGTGAAGATATTTCTACTCAAGACTGTCATCCACAATGGAATTAATTGGGTTGTGGTAATACTTGCCGATGGCAAGGTAACTTAAATTTCTTACTATCGTCTTCTAAATAAAAAAAAAATATAATTATTGTGAACTATTGCGCGCTAATTAGAGAGCCAGAAGTGAAATATGGGCGTCGCCTTTTATGGGGGCTATATACAATTATGAACCGATATGGACCAATTTGTGTGTGATTGGGGATCGGTTAATCTGGGGGCTATATATAACTATATATATCGATATGGACCAATTTTGACATGGTTGTTAGCAGTCAAATACTAACACAATGTACTAAATTTCAACCGAATCGGATGAAGTTTGCTCCTCCAAGAGGATACGGAGGTCAAATCTGGTGATCGGTTTATATGGTGGCTATATACCATATAGTTATGGACCGATATGGACCAATATGAGCATGATTGTTAGAGACCACATGGTGATGAATTTTGCTCCTCCAAGAGGCTTCGGAGTTCAAATTTGGGGAACGGTTTATATGGTGGCTATGTATAATTATAGAACGATATAGACCAATATTTGCATGATTGTTAACTTTGTCATTCCGTTTGTAACACATCGAAATATTGCTCTAAGACCCCATATATATTCTGGGTCATGGTGACATTCTGAGTCAATCTGAGCATGTCCGTCCGGCCGTCTGTTGAAATCACGCTAACTTCCGAACGAAACAAGCTATCGACTTGAAACTTTGCACAAGTAGTTATTATTGATGTAGGTCGGATGGTATTGCAAATGGGTCATATCGGTCCACTTTTACGTATAGCCCCCATATAAACGGACCCCAAAATTTGGCGTGCGATTGCTCTAAGAGAAGCAAATTTCATCCGATACGGCTAAAATTTGGTACATGGTGTTAGTATATGGTCTCTAAAAACCAAGCAAAAAATATAAACCGATCTCCTGATTTGGCTTGCGGAGCCTCTAAGAGAAGCAAATTTCATCCGATCCGGTTGAAATTTGGTACATGGTGTTAGTATATGGTCTCTAGCAACCATGCAAAAATTGGTCCACATTGGTCCATAATTATATAAACCGATCCGGCTGAAATTTGGTACATGGTGTTAGTATATGATCTCTAATGACCATGCAAAAATTGGTCCACATCGGTACATAATTATATAAAGCCCCCATATAAACCGATCCCCAGATTTGCCCTCCGGAGCCCCTTGGATGAGCAAATTTCATCCGATCCGGCTGAAATTTGGTACAAGGTGTTAGTATATGGTCTTAATAACCATGCAAAAATTGGTTCACATCGGTCCATAATTATATATAGCCCCCATTTAAACGGATCCCCTGATTTGAACTCCGGACCTCCATGGATATCCGGTGGAAATTTGGTACATGGTGAAATTTGGTACATTGCGCTAGTATATGCCCTCTGACAACCATGCCAAATTGGTTCATATCGGTCTATAGTTAAATATAGCCGATCCCCAAAAATAATCTACCAAAATTATGTTACTATAGAAAATTTTGTCAACATTTTATTAATATAGAAAAATTTGTCAAAATTTTATTTCTATAGAAAATTTTGTCAAAATTTTATTTCTATACAAAATTTTGTCACAATTTTATTTCTATAGGAAATTTTGTCAAATTTTTATTTCTATAGAATTTTTTTTAAAAATTTGTGGATGACAGTCTTTAGTACAAGTTTCTATGCAATCCATGGTGGAGGGTATATAAGATTCGGCCTGGCCGAACTTACGGCCGTATATCTAAAGTTTCAATATTTCAGTTAATTAGCCTTAGTTCAAAGACATGCGACTTTAACGGAGAGATACAAGTTTACAAAATGTGTGTCCTAAATTTAATGAAAAACAATTTTGAAGCAAAGTTTATAAACTTTATTTTAATTAAAATTTCATTGTTTTAAAGAAATTTGTACTTAACATTTTGTAAATTTCGAATCCTAAAATTTAGTTTGCGTAATCTTTAATATCACGTAACTATTTCTTCACGAAAGGTCTTGTTCTTCTTATTCCTAACCGATTGACATCCAAATATCTCCAATTGTTAAGGTAACTCCCTATTGCTCTTTTAGCCCACATAACACACACCTCCCACAAAACTTACTCCCGGATTTGGTATTCACTTAATTCTGTGCCCAGCATCAATGTCGCCAATCCCCTTCTACCTAATTAATTTAAAAAAATATATATTGTTTTGCAATTTGCATATTTCTCTGCTGTATATTAGGATATTAAAATCTTCTGCAGCAAGTTTTTGGACAAATAAAGCTTTTGGACCCACAAGGATTCAAGCTTGCGAAAAGACAAGAAAACAACTCAGCTTCCACAAAAATATTATTTTTATATCTTTATACATTCAAAAGTTGCAGAATTTTTCAAAAAAAAAAAAATATTTGGAACCACTGTGCATTATCATTCCATCACCAGATGAGAAAAATTGTAAACGATCTCCAAAATTATAGCCTTTAACATATTGGTTTTATATCAGTTACGTGAGAATGGAGAGATTTTCAATGGAGTCGTTATAATTAGAAATTAGTTTCGAGTAATTCATTTGTTTAAAATTTCTATTTTAAGCTATTATTTATAATAAATTAATGGCCTAATTTAATGACTTACAATTAATTTAATTAATTTAATAATTAATGACTTACAATTTATCTAAATAGATCTAAAGAATGGCTTTAAACCTACGTATTTACACAATTTTAATTGCATTTATGAATTATGGAATGTTTTTTTTATAAACTTATTAGATTATTAGGTTTAGCACTATCAAAAGAATATTAAAGTCTATCCAATTAAAGTATAAGAAATTAATTTATCAGTTTTCCTAATGATTCAAATACAAGATTCAACATTCATTATTAAAAGGTTTAAACACAAACAAATTATCACTTTAGGAGAGAAATAAATTTGGCAATTAGGTTAATTAAATACATTGGACAACTGAAGCTTTTGCTTCCCTTTTTGGGATATTTTGTTGCTTGTTTTTATTTATTTTCATAGAAATCGTGCCACAGATAAAATGGTTTTTATAAACGGAAACTGGAAAAGGTTAACGTTAATTGAATTTCAATGTACCAGATTTTTATGCAATAATTATATTCTTATGTAATTATTATTTTGTTAAAAATCAATTTCGGGGAAAATTTCCCAATGAGAGTAAGAAATTTTGTAATGGAAAATATCTGTTCACCAGTAATTACAAAATACTACTACAGCGAACTTTTGATAAAGGTAATGTGTTTTGCATGATGGTAATGAAAAAATTTTTATTTTTGATGGGAACAGCAATAGGATACCAATTACTCATACCAAATTTCAAGTGGACGAAAAACATGGGATCATATGAAATGGATTTTCAACAAAAAGGTGTCACATCAACTCAACCGGTGTTTTGGTAGCTGTCACTTGTTTTTATTTTGAAGCATTTGGCAAGAAAAAATTAAGCCATTACAAATAAATTCACTTAATACTTCAATGGAAAAATCACAATGACTAAGAGGGTCCATCATTTACACCTCGATGACTACGCCAACATTAAACATTGTTGTAATTATTGAAATTTGACTTCTGGAGCCTCCTAGAAGAGCATTCCAGCGACATTTAATTTTATTGTTTAAATTTACAAAAGCATTTTGATGCATAACTTTGAGAAATGCTATTCGTAATGAAATTCAAACGTGAAAGTGTGATTGCTTCATACACCCAAAGAAAAAATACTTTCCTAAGGAATGAAATTGTAGACAAACGAAATTTCCCTTTGACATAAAGTATTTTCATTGAAAGCAAATAAAAACGAATTCATGACAAACGTTTTAACAATGGTCTCTAATCTGTTTTATTTGCTGCAAAAGAAATCTTCGTTTGTCTAAAATTTTGTTACTCAGGAAAGAAAATTCGTCTTTCAGTGTATTTAGATATCGATAGAGCCCTTCAACATTCAAATGTGAATAAATATTTTATTTCTCGTACCATTAGTCATTACCGTGTATCGCCTCCAAAAAGTGCTTAAAAAAATGGTAACAACACCAGAAATGATACATAAAGGGTGTTACGGTCAAAATTTGGTCAATATAAACTTGACGTATTTCTTTCAATTTTGCATTTAAAAAACCTGAACACCCCTCATTTTGAAGGTGTGTGTGTGTAGAATGTTGCTACTATTTTGATTTTGGAATTCACTCTTCAGTTGTCAAAATGCCGTCCAAGCAAGAAGAGCAGCGTATCAAAATTTTGCTCGCGCATCGCGAAAATCCGGACTACTCGCACGCAAAGCTGGCAAAATCGCTAAAAGTTGCCAAATCAACCGTTACAAATGTAATTAAAGTGTTTGGGGAACGTTTGTCGACAGCCAGGAAGTCTGGATCGGGGGAAAATCGAAAACCGGAAGCCGCTGAGACGACAAAGAGAGTTGCCGGTAGTTTAAAGCGAAACCCTAACCTCTCTCTCCGAGATGCCGCAAATAAGCTGGATGTATCGTCTACAACCGTGCATCGAGCCAAAAAACGAGCCGGACTATCGACTTACAAGAAGGTAGTGACTCCAAATCGCGATGATAAACAAAATACGACGGCCAAAGCGCGATCGCGGAGGCTGTACACGACGATGCTGACGAAGTTTGACTGCGTGGTAATGGACGACGAAACCTACGTCAAAGCCGACTACAAGCAGCTTCCAGGACAGGAGTTTTATACAGCAAAAGAAGGGGAAAGGTAGCAGATATTTTCAAGCACATAAAACTGTCAAAGTTCGCAAAGAAATATCTGGTTTGGCAAGCCATCTGTACCTGTGGCTTGAAAAGCAGCATTTTCATAGCTTCCGGAACTGTCAACCAAGAAATTTACGTGAAAGAGTGTTTGAATAAACGTCTGCTGCCTTTCCTGAAGAAACACGGTTGTTCCGTACTGTTTTGGCCGGATTTGGCATCTTGCCATTACGGTAAAAAGGCCATGGAGTGGTACGCCGCCAACAACGTGCAGGTGGTTCCCAAGGACAAGAACCCTCCCAACACGCCAGAGCTCCGCCCAATTGAGAAATACTGGGCTATTGTCAAGCGGAACCTAAAGAAGACCAAAAAAACTGCTAAGGACGAGCAGCAGTTCTAGGCAAACTGGCTTTCTGCGGCGAAGAAGGTGGACAAGGTGGCTGTACAAAATCTGATGGCAGGTGTCAAGCGTGAGGCCTGGCAATTCGGATTTGGAAAAGCGAAAGCCTAACTGAATATTTTTCCTGAATTTTATACTAATTGAACTTGAAAAAGAAATTTAATTTGATTTTTTAAATAAACGATTTCACCGATTTACACGCGTTTTCCCTTGACCAAATTTTGACCGTATCACCCTTTAAAGTGAAGGCCAGATTTGATCAAAATTGTGGTAGAAAACTTACTTGTGAGCAGAACATACCGTAAGGACGGAGGTAACACATATTGAACCACACAGGGAGCCACCGTGATGCAATGGTTAGCATGCCCACCTTGCAGGGTCGTGGATTCAAACCCAGATTCGACGAACCCCCAAAAAAATTTTCAGCGTTGGATTATCCCACTTTAGTAATGCTGGTGGCATTTCTTAGTGTTTCAAAGCTTCTCTAAGTGGTTTCACTGCAATGTGGAATGCCATTCGGACTCAGCTATAAAAAGTAGATCCCTTGTCATTGAGCTTAACATAGAATCGGGCATCAGTGATAAGAGAGAAGTTCAGCACTGTGGTAGCACAATGGACTGAATAGCCTAAGTGAGCCTGAAATATCGGGATGCCACTATACCAAGCCTAACCTAATTATACTGTATCACCAACGTAACGCAAATTGCAAAATAGTCTTTGCCATACGAAGTTCATGATAGGCTCGTAATTGGTAACATTTACAAATTATAAGAAATTCTGAACTACTTAGTGGTAGACGCAAATTTTGTAAATTTTCATTTTACTTAATGAAACTTTAGCTTTTTTACCTCTGATTTTCAATGTCAAGAAATTTAGTTTACAGTAGCCAACGCAACAGAACGGCTCTCACTCTAGCATATCTTACATTGCACTGAAAAAACAATGAACCCACCAGAAAAATTTTGGTTAATTTTAGAAAATTTAGATTAAACAAGTATATACGGCCGTATGTTCGGCCAGGCCGAATCTTATGTACCCTCCATCATGGATTGCGTAGAAACTTCTACGAAAGACTGTCATCGACAGTCGAATTACTTGGGTTGTGGTATCTTAAAACTTCTTAACATCGTTTTCTAAATTGTGAGTTAGTTCATACGTGGTATGTATTAGACAATACGTAGAGAGCCAGAATTGAAATATGTGGGTCGCTTATATGGGGGCTATATACAATTATGAACATGATATGGACCAATTTTTGTGTGATTGGGGATCGATTTATCTGAGGGCTATATATAACTATAAACCCATATGGACCTAGTTAGGCATGGTTGTTAACGGCCATATACTAGCACAATGTACCAAATTTCAACTGACTCGTATGAAATTTGCTCCTCCAAGAGGCTCCAAAACCAAATCTTGGGATCGGTTTATATGGGAGCTATATATGATTATGGACTGATATGGACCACTTTTGGAATAGTTGTTAAATATCATATAGTAAAACCACATACCAAATTTCAACCAGATCGGATGAATTTTGCTTCTCCAAAAGGCACCGGAGGTCAAATCCGGGGATCGGTTTATATGGGAGCTATATATAATTATGGACTGATATGAACCAATTCCTGCATTGTTGTTGAATACCATATACTAACTTCAGGTACCAAATTTCAACCGAAACGGATGAATTTGGCTCTTCCTAGAGGCTCCGGAGGTCAAATCTGGGGATCGGTTTATATAGGGCCTATATATAATTGTGGACCGATTTCGACCAATTTTTGCATGGGTGTTTGAGGCCATGTATTAACACCATGTACCAAATTTCAGCCGGATCGGATGAAATTTGCTTCTCTTAGAGGCTCTGCAAGCCAAATCGGGGGATCGGTTTATATGGGGGCTATATACAATTATTGACCGATGTGGTCCAATTTTTGAATGGTTGTTAGAGGCCATATAAAGGGTGATTCTTTTGAGGTTAGGATTTTCATGCATTAGTATTTGACAGATCACGTGGGATTTCAGACATGGTGTCAAAGAGAAAGATGCTCAGTATGCTTTGACATTTCATCATGAATAGACTTACTAACGAGCAACGCTTGCAAATCATTGAATTTTATTACCAAAATCAGTGGCAGAAAATCCGCTTTTTTATCGACAAATTTTGTTCAGCGATGAGGCTCATTTCTGGTTGAATGGCTACGTAAATAAGCAAAATTGCCGCATTTGGAGTGAAGAGCAACCAGAAGCCGTTCAAGAACTGCCCATGCATCCCGAAAAATGCACTGTTTGGTGTGGTTTGTACGCTGGTGGAATCATTGGACCGTATTTTTTCAAAGATGCTGTTGGACGCAACGTTACGGTGAATGGCGATCGCTATCGTTCGATGCTAACAAACTTTTTGTTGCCAAAAATGGAAGAACTGAACTTGGTTGACATGTGGTTTCAACAAGATGGCGCTACATGCCACACAGCTCGCGATTCTATGGCCATTTTGAGGGAAAACTTCGGAGAACAATTCATCTCAAGAAATGGACCGGTAAGTTGGCCACCAAGATCATGCGATTTGACGCCTTTAGACTATTTTTTGTGGGGCTACGTCAAGTCTAAAGTCTACAGAAATAAGCCAGCAACTATTCCAGCTTTGGAAGACAACATTTCCGACGAAATTCGGGCTATTCCGGCCGAAATGCTCGAAAAAGTTGCCCAAAATTGGACTTTCCGAATGGACCACCTAAGACGCAGCCGCGGTCAACATTTAAATGAAATTATCTTCAAAAAGTAAATGTCATGGACCAATCTAACGTTTCAAATAAAGAACCGATGAGATTTTGCAAATTTTATGCGTTTTTTAAAAAAAAAAAGTTATCAAGCTCTTAACAAATCACCCTTTACTTGTTTTCAATTCTTAAGATGTTCTTTTGAGGTAATATTTAAAAATACTTTGTTTTGCTCAGTTTTCGCAATAAATTAAAATTTTCTGAATTTTCCCGGATATAAAACACAGTAAGGACAAATAAAAACAAGTATATACAGTAGTAAGTTCGGCCGGGCCGAATCTTAAATACCCACCACCATGAACCAAATATTAGGGTTTCCTTTGAAATTTCAGGAGGGCTTGAGGACTTGAGGACACAACTCGAAGATAAATTTAAAGATTTCACCTATGAGGACTATATCAGCTTCTGGATTTATAAGAACCATTTTTGTTTGAGGTTTAGAGGAATCATTAACATCTCTTGTAAGTGTGCAAGAAAATTATAAAATAACGTCTTGATTTGAAATCTTAAATCTGTAGAAGTAAAATCTGGAAATTTTACATTGAGTTTCAAACAATTTTCATGATCAGTGCGCCTTCTACACGGATGAAAAAGACTGTTTTTCATATGTTTGGCTATAAACATTATATGTTTGGAACACAAATTTTTAAACACAATATTTTTGAGTGCAAGCATATAATGTTCATAAACTAGCATAACATGTTTGGGACATATATGTTAATATGTTAGAACATATTATGTTTGGGACATAAAATGTTTGTAAATATAATATGCTTGGATGCAAACATATATTAATTTAGAAATAGCCTATAAACATATATGTGTTTAGTAGCTTGGAGCGCTATTTAACAGGGAGCGATATTGAATTAAGTTGGTGGTTGTTGCTTGTTATTACAAAATTAACATTTTATTTTTCCTTGGGCAATTGATCAGCTACTTCTTTGATCCTTACAAACTGTGTGGTCCGCTGTTCGAATCCCCGTCCGGCAAAAGGTAAAATTATAATAAAAAAAATCATACAATTGGATAATTTCTTCTACAATGTTTGTAAAGGGTGATTTGTTAAGAGCTTGATAATTTTTTTTTAAAAAAAACGCATAAAATTTGCAAAATCTCATCGGTTCTTTATTTGAAACGTTAGATTGGTCCATGACATTTACTTTTTGAAGATAATTTCATTTAAATGTTGACCGCGGCTGCGTCTTAGGTGGTCCATTCGGAAAGTCCAATTTTGGGCAACTTTTTCGAGCATTTCGGCCGGAATAGCCCGAATTTCTTCGGAAATGTTGTCTTCCAAAGCTGGAATAGTTGCTGGCTTATTTCTGTAGACTTTAGACTTGACGTAGCCCCACAAAAAATAGTCTAAAGGCGTCAAATCGCATGATCTTGGTGGCCAACTTACCGGTCCATTTCTTGAGATGAATTGTTCTCCGAAGTTTTCCCTCAAAATGGCCATAGAATCGCGAGCTGTGTGGCATGTAGCGCCATCTTGTTGAAACCACATGTCAACCAAGTTCAGTTCTTCCATTTTTGGCAACAAAAAGTTTGTTAGCATCGAACGATAGCGATCGCCATTCACCGTAACGTTGCGTCCAACAGCATCTTTGAAAAAATACGGTCCAATGATTCCACCAGCGTACAAACCACACCAAACAGTGCATTTTTCGGGATGCATGGGCAGTTCTTGAACGGCTTCTGGTTGCTCTTCACTCCAAATGCGGCAATTTTGCTTATTTACGTAGCCATTCAACCAGAAATGAGCCTCATCGCTGAACAAAATTTGTCGATAAAAAAGCGGATTTTCTGCCCATTCACTGAAAATTCGACGTTGTGGCAGATCGTTCGGCTTCAGTTCTTGCACGAGCTGTATTTTATACGGTTTTACACCAAGATCTTTGCGTAAAATCTTCCATGTGGTCCCATAACACAAACCCAATTGCTGCGAACGGCGACGAATCGACATTTCACGGTCTTCAGCAACACTCTCAGAAACAGACGCAATATTCTCTTCTGTACGCACTGTACGCATTCGTGTGGTTGGTTTAATGTCCAATAAAGTAAACTGAGTGCGAAACTTGGTCACAATCGCATTAATTGTTTGCTCACTTGGTCGATTATGTAGACCATAAATCGGACGTAAAGCGCGAAACACATTTCGAACCGAACACTGATTTTGGTAATAAAATTCAATGATTTGCAAGCGTTGCTCGTTAGTAAGTCTATTCATGATGAAATGTCAAAGCATACTGAGCATCTTTCTCTTTGACACCATGTCTGAAATCCCACGTGATCTGTCAAATACTAATGCATGAAAATCCTAACCTCAAAAGAATCACCCTTTATTACAGAAAAAGGTGCTAAGAACTGAAAAATCTCGTGGAAGTGAGAAAGATGTGGGGGAATATACAATTGGGCAGAAACAAAATTTTGAGCATTCAGGTCGAAAACCTATGTTGTTAGCACCTATATTACCTGTTTATTTTCATAATTCATTATGATTGTAAATATATAAATAAATAAATAAAATTTTGAGCACAATATTGTTTGGGAGATTTTTTTTAAGCATATAATATTTTTGGGTGCAAAATGCTTCCAAACATATTATATGTTCACATAATAACATATTGTTTTTTGGAAGACAACATTATTGAATTTGGATGCAAAAATACAAAATGTTTGGAACTTAGACTACCCAAACATATATTGTTTAGACCAATATGCTTTCAAACATATTATATATTGGAAGAGATCAAACATATAAATGTTTGGGCAATACCCAAAAATGTATATGCTTGAAGCAAAATATGTTTGGGAGTATATGTTACAGAAGCGATTTTTTGTGAGCGTGTACACCCTCAAGAAGTGAAGTCGGTCTATATGGAGGCATTACCAAATGGACCGATAAAAACTTAATCCGATACACGTTTTTGTGAGCCTAAAATACCAGAATATTTACAATTTCAGGCATATCAGATAAAAACTACGGTTTCTAGAAACCCAAGGAGTTAAATCGGGAGATCGTTCTTATGGGGGCTATACTAAAATATGGACCGATACTCACCATTTTCGGCACACCTCTTTGTGACCCGAAAATACCTCTAGATTTCCAATTTCAGGCAAATAGGATAAAAACTTCGGATTCTAGAAGCCCAAGAAGTAAAATTGGGAAATCGGTCTATATGGGGGCTGTACCAAAATATGGATCGATACTCACCATTTTCGGCACACCTCTTTATGGTCCTAAAATACCTCTAGATTTCCAATTTCAGACAAATTGGATAAAAACTACGGTTTCTATAAGCCCAAGACCCCAAATCGGGAGATTGGTCTATATGGGGGCTATCCCAAAATATGGACCGATACTCACAATTTTTGGCACACGTATTTGTGGTCCTACAATACCTCTAGATTTCCAATTTCAGGTAAATTGAATAAAAACTGCAGTTTCTATAAGCCCAAGAAGTAAAATCGGGAGATCGGTCTATATGGGGGCTATACCAAAATATGGACCGATACTCACAATTTTTGGCACACATATTTGTGGTCCTACAATACCTCTAGATTTCCAATTTCAGATAAATTGAATAAAAACTGCGGTTTCTATAAGCCCAAGAAGTAAAATCGGGAGATCGGTCTATATGGGGGCTATACCAAAATATGGACCGATACTCACAATTTTTGGCACACGTATTTGTGGTCCTACAATACCTCTAGATTTCGAATTTCAGGTAAATTGAATAAAAACTGCGGTTTCTATAAGCCCAAGAAGTAAAATCGGGAGATCGGTCTATATGGGGGCTATACCAAAATATGGACCGATACTCACAATTTTTGGCACACGTATTTGTGGTCCTACAATACCTCTAGATTCCAAATTTCAGGTAAATTGAATAAAAACTGCGGTTTCTATAAGCCCAAGAAGTAAAATCGGGAGATCGGTCTATATGGGGGCTATACCAAAACGTGGACCGATACTCACCATTTTTGGCACATCTCTTTATGGTCATAAAATACCTCCAGATTTCAAATTTCAGGCAAATTGGATAAAAACTACGATTTCTATAAGCCCAAGACCCCAAATCGGGAGGTCGGTTTATATGGGGACTATATCAAAACCTGGACCGATATAGCCCATCTTCGAACTTGACCTGCCTGCAGACAAAAGACGAGCTTGTGCAAAATTTCAGCACGATTGCTTCATTATTGAAGTCTGTAGCGTGATTACAACAGACAGACAGACAGACAGACAGACAGACAGACAGACGGACAGACGGACATCGTTATATCGTCTTGGAATTTCTCCCTGATCAAGAATATATATACTTTATATAGTCGGAAATCGATATTTCGATGCGTTACAAACGGAATGACAAACTTATTATACCCCCGTCGCCATTCTATGGTGGTGGGTATAAAAATGTAAATTTCCAAAAAAAAAAAATTTAAAAAGTATACTGATCAATACAAATATTTGCCAATATTATTATACAAATATTTGCTAGTATTATTCAAAGCGGCTCTACGTTGAGATACAAGTAGAAAAAGTTAGGAAAATTTTTGATTTTTTGTGTTTTCCCTTGCTTTTTTAAAACGAAATTCGAAACCCTAAAATATCATACTTGAAAAACTAATGCAAATTCAATGCAACAGATGCTTGAAAAGATGACTTCCGCCCTATGACAAGGCCATGTAAAATTCCCAGCTTCTTGGGCAATTTTGTACCACTTGCTGGGACTTCAGGACTTTTGTTTTTTCTGCTGGGACTTTACTGCCTCACATACAAGTTCTAGGCAACATTTCATCACCACGTTTGTGAAATGTATACAGGAACAAGTATATACAGTAGTAAGTTCGGCCGGGCCGAATCTTAAATACCCACCACCATGAACCAAATATTAGGGTTTCCTTTGAAATTTCAGGAGGGCTTGAGGACTTGAGGACACAACTCGAAGATAAATTTAAAGATTTCACCTATGAGGACTATATCAGCTTCTGGATTTATAAGAACCATTTTTGTTTGAGCTTTAGAGGAATCATTAACATCTCTTGTAAGTGTGCAAGAAAATTATAAAATAACGTCTTGATTTGAAATCTTAAATCTGTAGAAGTAAAATCTGGAAATTTTACATTGAGTTTCAAACAATTTTCATGATCAGTGCGCCTTCTACACGGATGAAAAAGACTGTTTTTCATATGTTTGGCTATAAACATTATATGTTTGGAACACAAATTTTTAAACACAATATTTTTGAGTGCAAGCATATAATGTTCATAAACTAGCATAACATGTTTGGGACATATATGTTAATATGTTAGAACATATTATGTTTGGGACATAAAATGTTTGTAAATATAATATGCTTGGATGCAAACATATATTAATTTAGAAATAGCCTATAAACATATATGTGTTTAGTAGCTTGGAGCGCTATTTAACAGGGAGCGATATTGAATTAAGTTGGTGGTTGTTGCTTGTTATTACAAAATTAACATTTTATTTTTCCTTGGGCAATTGATCAGCTACTTCTTTGATCCTTACAAACTGTGTGGTCCGCTGTTCGAATCCCCGTCCGGCAAAAGGTAAAATTATAATAAAAACAAGTATATACAGTAGTAAGTTCGGCCGGGCCGAATCTTAAATACCCACCACCATGAACCAAATATTAGGGTTTCCTTTGAAATTTCAGGAGGGCTTGAGGACTTGAGGACACAACTCGAAGATAAATTTAAAGATTTCACCTATGAGGACTATATCAGCTTCTGGATTTATAAGAACCATTTTTGTTTGAGCTTTAGAGGAATCATTAACATCTCTTGTAAGTGTGCAAGAAAATTATAAAATAACGTCTTGATTTGAAATCTTAAATCTGTAGAAGTAAAATCTGGAAATTTTACATTGAGTTTCAAACAATTTTCATGATCAGTGCGCCTTCTACACGGATGAAAAAGACTGTTTTTCATATGTTTGGCTATAAACATTATATGTTTGGAACACAAATTTTTAAACACAATATTTTTGAGTGCAAGCATATAATGTTCATAAACTAGCATAACATGTTTGGGACATATATGTTAATATGTTAGAACATATTATGTTTGGGACATAAAATGTTTGTAAATATAATATGCTTGGATGCAAACATATATTAATTTAGAAATAGCCTATAAACATATATGTGTTTAGTAGCTTGGAGCGCTATTTAACAGGGAGCGATATTGAATTAAGTTGGTGGTTGTTGCTTGTTATTACAAAATTAACATTTTATTTTTCCTTGGGCAATTGATCAGCTACTTCTTTGATCCTTACAAACTGTGTGGTCCGCTGTTCGAATCCCCGTCCGGCAAAAGGTAAAATTATAATAAAAAAAATCATACAATTGGATAATTTCTTCTACAATGTTTGTAAAGGGTGATTTGTTAAGAGCTTGATAATTTTTTTTTAAAAAAAACGCATAAAATTTGCAAAATCTCATCGGTTCTTTATTTGAAACGTTAGATTGGTCCATGACATTTACTTTTTGAAGATAATTTCATTTAAATGTTGACCGCGGCTGCGTCTTAGGTGGTCCATTCGGAAAGTCCAATTTTGGGCAACTTTTTCGAGCATTTCGGCCGGAATAGCCCGAATTTCTTCGGAAATGTTGTCTTCCAAAGCTGGAATAGTTGCTGGCTTATTTCTGTAGACTTTAGACTTGACGTAGCCCCACAAAAAATAGTCTAAAGGCGTCAAATCGCATGATCTTGGTGGCCAACTTACCGGTCCATTTCTTGAGATGAATTGTTCTCCGAAGTTTTCCCTCAAAATGGCCATAGAATCGCGAGCTGTGTGGCATGTAGCGCCATCTTGTTGAAACCACATGTCAACCAAGTTCAGTTCTTCCATTTTTGGCAACAAAAAGTTTGTTAGCATCGAACGATAGCGATCGCCATTCACCGTAACGTTGCGTCCAACAGCATCTTTGAAAAAATACGGTCCAATGATTCCACCAGCGTACAAACCACACCAAACAGTGCATTTTTCGGGATGCATGGGCAGTTCTTGAACGGCTTCTGGTTGCTCTTCACTCCAAATGCGGCAATTTTGCTTATTTACGTAGCCATTCAACCAGAAATGAGCCTCATCGCTGAACAAAATTTGTCGATAAAAAAGCGGATTTTCTGCCCATTCACTGAAAATTCGACGTTGTGGCAGATCGTTCGGCTTCAGTTCTTGCACGAGCTGTATTTTATACGGTTTTACACCAAGATCTTTGCGTAAAATCTTCCATGTGGTCCAATAACACAAACCCAATTGCTGCGAACGGCGACGAATCGACATTTCACGGTCTTCAGCAACACTCTCAGAAACAGACGCAATATTCTCTTCTGTACGCACTGTACGCATTCGTGTGGTTGGTTTAATGTCCAATAAAGTAAACTGAGTGCGAAACTTGGTCACAATCGCATTAATTGTTTGCTCACTTGGTCGATTATGTAGACCATAAATCGGACGTAAAGCGCGAAACACATTTCGAACCGAACACTGATTTTGGTAATAAAATTCAATGATTTGCAAGCGTTGCTCGTTAGTAAGTCTATTCATGATGAAATGTCAAAGCATACTGAGCATCTTTCTCTTTGACACCATGTCTGAAATCCCACGTGATCTGTCAAATACTAATGCATGAAAATCCTAACCTCAAAAGAATCACCCTTTATTACAGAAAAAGGTGCTAAGAACTGAAAAATCTCGTGGAAGTGAGAAAGATGTGGGGGAATATACAATTGGGCAGAAACAAAATTTTGAGCATTCAGGTCGAAAACCTATGTTGTTAGCACCTATATTACCTGTTTATTTTCATAATTCATTATGATTGTAAATATATAAATAAATAAATAAAATTTTGAGCACAATATTGTTTGGGAGATTTTTTTTAAGCATATAATATTTTTGGGTGCCAAATGTTTCCAAACATATTATATGTTCACATAATAACATATTGTTTTTTGGAAGACAACATTATTGAATTTGGATGCAAAAATACAAAATGTTTGGAACTTAGACTACCCAAACATATATTGTTTAGACCAATATGCTTTCAAACATATTATATATTGGAAGAGATCAAACATATAAATGTTTGGGCAATACCCAAAAATGTATATGCTTGAAGCAAAATATGTTTGGGAGTATATGTTACAGAAGCGATTTTTTGTGAGCGTGTACACCCTCAAGAAGTGAAGTCGGTCTATATGGAGGCATTACCAAATGGACCGATAAAAACTTAATCCGATACACGTTTTTGTGAGCCTAAAATACCAGAATATTTACAATTTCAGGCATATCAGATAAAAACTACGGTTTCTAGAAACCCAAGGAGTTAAATCGGGAGATCGTTCTTATGGGGGCTATACTAAAATATGGACCGATACTCACCATTTTCGGCACACCTCTTTGTGACCCGAAAATACCTCTAGATTTCCAATTTCAGGCAAATAGGATAAAAACTTCGGATTCTAGAAGCCCAAGAAGTAAAATTGGGAAATCGGTCTATATGGGGGCTGTACCAAAATATGGATCGATACTCACCATTTTCGGCACACCTCTTTATGGTCCTAAAATACATCTAGATTTCCAATTTCAGACAAATTGGATAAAAACTACGGTTTCTATAAGCCCAAGACCCCAAATCGGGAGATTGGTCTATATGGGGGCTATCCCAAAATATGGACCGATACTCACAATTTTTGGCACACGTATTTGTGGTCCTACAATACCTCTAGATTTCCAATTTCAGGTAAATTGAATAAAAACTGCAGTTTCTATAAGCCCAAGAAGTAAAATCGGGAGATCGGTCTATATGGGGGCTATACCAAAATATGGACCGATACTCACAATTTTTGGCACACATATTTGTGGTCCTACAATACCTCTAGATTTCCAATTTCAGATAAATTGAATAAAAACTGCGGTTTCTATAAGCCCAAGAAGTAAAATCGGGAGATCGGTCTATATGGGGGCTATACCAAAATATGGACCGATACTCACAATTTTTGGCACACGTATTTGTGGTCCTACAATACCTCTAGATTTCGAATTTCAGGTAAATTGAATAAAAACTGCGGTTTCTATAAGCCCAAGAAGTAAAATCGGGAGATCGGTCTATATGGGGGCTATACCAAAATATGGACCGATACTCACAATTTTTGGCACACGTATTTGTGGTCCTACAATACCTCTAGATTCCAAATTTCAGGTAAATTGAATAAAAACTGCGGTTTCTATAAGCCCAAGAAGTAAAATCGGGAGATCGGTCTATATGGGGGCTATACCAAAACGTGGACCGATACTCACCATTTTTGGCACATCTCTTTATGGTCATAAAATACCTCCAGATTTCAAATTTCAGGCAAATTGGATAAAAACTACGATTTCTATAAGCCCAAGACCCCAAATCGGGAGGTCGGTTTATATGGGGACTATATCAAAACCTGGACCGATATAGCCCATCTTCGAACTTGACCTGCCTGCAGACAAAAGACGAGCTTGTGCAAAATTTCAGCACGATTGCTTCATTATTGAAGTCTGTAGCGTGATTACAACAGACAGACAGACAGACAGACAGACAGACAGACAGACGGACAGACGGACATCGTTATATCGTCTTGGAATTTCTCCCTGATCAAGAATATATATACTTTATATAGTCGGAAATCGATATTTCGATGCGTTACAAACGGAATGACAAACTTATTATACCCCCGTCACCATTCTATGGTGGTGGGTATAAAAATCATACAATTGGATAATTTCTTCTACAATGTTTGTAAAGGGTGATTTGTTAAGAGCTTGATAATTTTTTTTTAAAAAAAACGCATAAAATTTGCAAAATCTCATCGGTTCTTTATTTGAAACGTTAGATTGGTCCATGACATTTACTTTTTGAAGATAATTTCATTTAAATGTTGACCGCGGCTGCGTCTTAGGTGGTCCATTCGGAAAGTCCAATTTTGGGCAACTTTTTCGAGCATTTCGGCCGGAATAGCCCGAATTTCTTCGGAAATGTTGTCTTCCAAAGCTGGAATAGTTGCTGGCTTATTTCTGTAGACTTTAGACTTGACGTAGCCCCACAAAAAATAGTCTAAAGGCGTCAAATCGCATGATCTTGGTGGCCAACTTACCGGTCCATTTCTTGAGATGAATTGTTCTCCGAAGTTTTCCCTCAAAATGGCCATAGAATCGCGAGCTGTGTGGCATGTAGCGCCATCTTGTTGAAACCACATGTCAACCAAGTTCAGTTCTTCCATTTTTGGCAACAAAAAGTTTGTTAGCATCGAACGATAGCGATCGCCATTCACCGTAACGTTGCGTCCAACAGCATCTTTGAAAAAATACGGTCCAATGATTCCACCAGCGTACAAACCACACCAAACAGTGCATTTTTCGGGATGCATGGGCAGTTCTTGAACGGCTTCTGGTTGCTCTTCACTCCAAATGCGGCAATTTTGCTTATTTACGTAGCCATTCAACCAGAAATGAGCCTCATCGCTGAACAAAATTTGTCGATAAAAAAGCGGATTTTCTGCCCATTCACTGAAAATTCGACGTTGTGGCAGATCGTTCGGCTTCAGTTCTTGCACGAGCTGTATTTTATACGGTTTTACACCAAGATCTTTGCGTAAAATCTTCCATGTGGTCCAATAACACAAACCCAATTGCTGCGAACGGCGACGAATCGACATTTCACGGTCTTCAGCAACACTCTCAGAAACAGACGCAATATTCTCTTCTGTACGCACTGTACGCATTCGTGTGGTTGGTTTAATGTCCAATAAAGTAAACTGAGTGCGAAACTTGGTCACAATCGCATTAATTGTTTGCTCACTTGGTCGATTATGTAGACCATAAATCGGACGTAAAGCGCGAAACACATTTCGAACCGAACACTGATTTTGGTAATAAAATTCAATGATTTGCAAGCGTTGCTCGTTAGTAAGTCTATTCATGATGAAATGTCAAAGCATACTGAGCATCTTTCTCTTTGACACCATGTCTGAAATCCCACGTGATCTGTCAAATACTAATGCATGAAAATCCTAACCTCAAAAGAATCACCCTTTATTACAGAAAAAGGTGCTAAGAACTGAAAAATCTCGTGGAAGTGAGAAAGATGTGGGGGAATATACAATTGGGCAGAAACAAAATTTTGAGCATTCAGGTCGAAAACCTATGTTGTTAGCACCTATATTACCTGTTTATTTTCATAATTCATTATGATTGTAAATATATAAATAAATAAATAAAATTTTGAGCACAATATTGTTTGGGAGATTTTTTTTAAGCATATAATATTTTTGGGTGCAAAATGCTTCCAAACATATTATATGTTCACATAATAACATATTGTTTTTTGGAAGACAACATTATTGAATTTGGATGCAAAAATACAAAATGTTTGGAACTTAGACTACCCAAACATATATTGTTTAGACCAATATGCTTTCAAACATATTATATATTGGAAGAGATCAAACATATAAATGTTTGGGCAATACCCAAAAATGTATATGCTTGAAGCAAAATATGTTTGGGAGTATATGTTACAGAAGCGATTTTTTGTGAGCGTGTACACCCTCAAGAAGTGAAGTCGGTCTATATGGAGGCATTACCAAATGGACCGATAAAAACTTAATCCGATACACGTTTTTGTGAGCCTAAAATACCAGAATATTTACAATTTCAGGCATATCAGATAAAAACTACGGTTTCTAGAAACCCAAGGAGTTAAATCGGGAGATCGTTCTTATGGGGGCTATACTAAAATATGGACCGATACTCACCATTTTCGGCACACCTCTTTGTGACCCGAAAATACCTCTAGATTTCCAATTTCAGGCAAATAGGATAAAAACTTCGGATTCTAGAAGCCCAAGAAGTAAAATTGGGAAATCGGTCTATATGGGGGCTGTACCAAAATATGGATCGATACTCACCATTTTCGGCACACCTCTTTATGGTCCTAAAATACATCTAGATTTCCAATTTCAGACAAATTGGATAAAAACTACGGTTTCTATAAGCCCAAGACCCCAAATCGGGAGATTGGTCTATATGGGGGCTATCCCAAAATATGGACCGATACTCACAATTTTTGGCACACGTATTTGTGGTCCTACAATACCTCTAGATTTCCAATTTCAGGTAAATTGAATAAAAACTGCAGTTTCTATAAGCCCAAGAAGTAAAATCGGGAGATCGGTCTATATGGGGGCTATACCAAAATATGGACCGATACTCACAATTTTTGGCACACATATTTGTGGTCCTACAATACCTCTAGATTTCCAATTTCAGATAAATTGAATAAAAACTGCGGTTTCTATAAGCCCAAGAAGTAAAATCGGGAGATCGGTCTATATGGGGGCTATACCAAAATATGGACCGATACTCACAATTTTTGGCACACGTATTTGTGGTCCTACAATACCTCTAGATTTCGAATTTCAGGTAAATTGAATAAAAACTGCGGTTTCTATAAGCCCAAGAAGTAAAATCGGGAGATCGGTCTATATGGGGGCTATACCAAAATATGGACCGATACTCACAATTTTTGGCACACGTATTTGTGGTCCTACAATACCTCTAGATTCCAAATTTCAGGTAAATTGAATAAAAACTGCGGTTTCTATAAGCCCAAGAAGTAAAATCGGGAGATCGGTCTATATGGGGGCTATACCAAAACGTGGACCGATACTCACCATTTTTGGCACATCTCTTTATGGTCATAAAATACCTCCAGATTTCAAATTTCAGGCAAATTGGATAAAAACTACGATTTCTATAAGCCCAAGACCCCAAATCGGGAGGTCGGTTTATATGGGGACTATATCAAAACCTGGACCGATATAGCCCATCTTCGAACTTGACCTGCCTGCAGACAAAAGACGAGCTTGTGCAAAATTTCAGCACGATTGCTTCATTATTGAAGTCTGTAGCGTGATTACAACAGACAGACAGACAGACAGACAGACAGACAGACGGACAGACGGACATCGTTATATCGTCTTGGAATTTCTCCCTGATCAAGAATATATATACTTTATATAGTCGGAAATCGATATTTCGATGCGTTACAAACGGAATGACAAACTTATTATACCCCCGTCACCATTCTATGGTGGTGGGTATAAAAACGTTCGCTGTTCCACAATGAACCCCTAATAATAAAAACTGTTTTATTGAAACAAACCAAGAAACTTCTAAATATTGTTTTAAAAAATAATTTCATTTGCAAGTGCAATTATTTTTCTCTATTGTCTTTGGAAGCGCTCCCCACATTTCATTCATGAATATAATGGCAAAATAATTTCTGTTATGAAATCAAAGAAATAGTTCATGCAGACCACGTTCGAATAACATCGACATGGAAAAAAACGTAATATTATATCCTGATCTGCTTGCTCTCACCTTAACTTGAGGTAAGCACAATGAAGTTTGGATTTTCTTGACTAGAATACTACTTGAAACTTCTCCCAAACTCATTCCATACCATTCGATTATGTATTCACAACAGGTACAGATTAATGAATGACGATGGTAGTCAACGACGATTGACTTGAATGGTAGATTGGTGGAAAACATTATTGCTTTACATACAAAAATGGAAAACAAGTCCAAATCGATATAAAGAGGGAAAATGGCAACGAAATTATTTGCACACCACACATTGCGGCACCCAACTCCAAGCTCCTTGCAAATAAAATATTTGCACTGAATAGTAGCCAAGTCTTAAACAACAAATGCCCTCAGTCAAGAACTATGATTTCCATCTTAAATACAAATAATAATTAACAAAACAGTAGTGAATAAATTACATAAAACGAAGGAAAATTGCATAAAATTTACATAATATTGAGCTTACATAGAGTTTCCAACCAGGGGCCAAAATTTATTTTCCTTCACAGCAAAGAATTGTTGTACACTGAGAAAAAAATATGGAAATAACGCCCACAGAAAATCAACAATTTCAATTTTTCTTTGAAAACATTTAGAAATATTTTGTAATTTTTGTCAGTGCATTTTATTTTTACATAAACATAAAAATGTCGATAACATTTTTACGTTAATGAATTGACCAGGTTCTCTAATAAACGTAAATATTTTGGGGGTAACTGCTTTCAATCATGGCGATGATGAGTAGTACAAACCGGGGTAGATAACAGCTCAGGATTATCTGCAGAAATTTAATGAACGACTACTTAAGCTTCATTATTCGTAGACACTTCTAGAAAAACCAGAAGCACACTTGATGTTCCATCAGCCATCATCAACACTTGAAGGAGGCGAACAAAACGAAAAAATAATTGGCCAATAAAAGAGCACGACTATTTCGACCCTACCCATTGAGAGTAGATGGTGTGGTTGGTAGATAGATAGATAGGTAGGTAGGTATGTAGGTGTGTAAAATGAGCTATGATAATCACTGGCACTGAATCAACTAAAATGTTCATTGTTATGCAATTAGTTTGCTTCTCACTAAAAATCTCTGGGAATATAGTGAGTGAGCAAAAAAAAAAAAACAAATTCAGTTAACATGAATAACAAACTAGGATAGTTGTTAAAACTGATTTTTGTGACAGCTGAAGTGACTAATAAAAAGAAAAAAAAAACTTTTTAGTCTAGACTAGGGATCAAGTCGACAAGGTATGCTTTGGTATATTTTTTGTTGCCTTGGGCATTTATCCAGCAAAGCAAACGGCCTTAGAGTTAAACAAATTTTGCGTTATATTACAGGGCTTCGGCGATAAAAACTATCACCTTCCAAGATCGAATTTATCAAGAAGTGAAGGTATTTTATTTAAAATAACACAACTATGATCACACAAAATTTACTAAATAATCTTATGTGAAAAACAAAATCGAATATTTTTATAAAATACAAAATACTGGTTACACTAAAAAAGTGAACCCAATATGATAATAAAGCCATTTCACTTCATATGAAACCTTCAAATCAAATTGATCCATTTTAAATGAAATCTTTTTCATTTAAAGTGGAAATTTTTTCAAATAAAATGAATCTTTTGTAATTTTTAATGAAATTTTGACCCAAATTTTTAATCGAATAAATTTTTATTTTTTTATTAGTGGTTATGGAATAATTACTGAGTACATATGTAACGCCGAGAAGGAGAAAAATGACATGGCTAAATATTTTATACTTTAAGACTGATTTAACATAACATATGGAAAATTTCGAACAGAAAACTGTTCAGACCCACTAATACCGCTTGTGATTTTATTTTCGTGCTAACATCTTTTTAATTTTTTATAGTTCAGAATTTCTTCAAATATGTAAATTTTACCAATAGTTCGCCTATCATGATCCTCGTAGGGCACTAAAGATATTTTTGCAATTTTGAACTCCAATTTTTGACTTCTAACTACAAATTTTTCTTTGATAAGTGACAAAAATTATTATGTCTAACAAGTATATACGGCCCGGCCGAACTTACGGCCTCCACCATGGATTGCATAGAAACTTCTACTAAAGTCTGTCATCCACAATCGAATTACTTGGGTTGCAGTAACACTTGCCGATGGCAAGGTATCTTAAAACTTCTTAACACCGCCTTCTCAATTGTAAGTTAGTCCATACGGGGTATATATTAAACAAAAATAAAAAAGGCCGATTTTGTCAAACTGAATTATATACGTATTTGTATATATAAAATATTCTATAGAAATAAAATTTTGATAAAATTTTCTATAGAAATAAAATGTTGACAAAACCTTCAATAGCACTAAATTTTGACAAAATTTCGTATAGTAGTAAAATTTTGACAAAATTTTCTATAGAAATAAAATTTGGAAAAATTTTCTGTAGAAATAAAATGTTGACAACATTTTGTATAGTAATAATATTTTGACAAAATTTTGTATAGTAATAACATTTTGACAAAATTTTCTATAGTAATAACATTTTGACAAAATTTTCTATAGTAACAAACTTTTGACAAATTTTTTTTATGGTAATAAAATTTTGACAAAATTTTCTATAGAAATAGAATTTTGGTAGATTATTTTTGGGGATCGGCTATATATAACTATAGACCAATATTGACCAATTCTGGCATGGTTGTTAGCGGCCATATACTAGCGCAATGTACCAAATTTCACCACGTACCCATATTCAACCGGATCGGATGAATTTTGCTCCTTCACGAGCTCCGGAGGTCAAATCTGGGGATCGGTTTAAATGGAGGCTACAAATAAATATGGACCGATACGGACCAATTTTTGCATGATTGTTAGAGACCATATACTAACACCACGTAGCAGATTTCAACCGGATCGTGTGAATTTTGCTCTTCGAAGGGGTTCCGGAGGTCAAATCTGGGGATCAGTTTATATGGGGGCTACATATAATTATGGACCGATATGGACCAATTCCTACATGGTTATTAGAGACCCTATACTTACACCACCTACTAAATTTCAACCGAATCGGATGAATTTTACTCATCCATGAGGCTCCGGAGGTCAAATCTGGGGATCGGTTTATATGGGGCTATATATAATTATGGACCGATGTGGACAAATTTTTGCGGAGTTATTAGAGACCATATATTTACACCATGTACCAAATTTCATCCGGATCGAATGAAATTTGTTTCTCGTAGAGGCTCCGCAAGCCAAATCCGGGGATCGGTTTATATGGGTGCTAAAGGGTGATACGGTCAAAAGTTGGTCAAGGAAAAACGCGTGTAAATCGGTGAAATCGTTTATTTAAAAAATCAAATTAAATTTAATTTTCAAGTTCAATTAGTATAAAATTCAGGAAAAATATTCAGTTAGGCTTTCGCTTTTCCAAATCCGAATTGCCGGGCCTCACGCTAGACACCTGCCATCAGATTTTGTACAGCCACCTTGTCCACCGTTGGCCGTTTGGATGAAGTGGATGGACCAAGACGGCATGCAGTGTTTATATTGAACACTCAGTCTTTGCCACATCTGGCAAAGTCCCAGGGCCGTGTATGTTATGGCTTTCATTATATCCAAATGAAGGTGTATAAAAACGATCAGCTAAAGGATTCAGAAATGGACAAGCCTCTGTCTGAATCAGAAGTAAGCGGATCCTCTTGCGAAGTCGAGGGAGATACCAAAGTTGAAGACATGGATAGATACCGTATGCGTGAGGAGGCTTCTATTGCCTCAGAACTCACCAAAGTCGAACCTATGGTTATTGCGAGAGTCACCGATATCTCTGAAGAGGACATTCTTGATGACTCGATCGAAGCGGCTGATGTGACGGTTGTTGAAAATCTCGATGGTCCTACGGATCCTCCAGATAAATCTTCATCATTGTAAGGCTGCATGTGCTGCCTTAAAAGTTCTCCTGATGAAAGGGGACATAGATATAGTTCTTATTCAAGAACCATATGTTTACAAAAACAAAATATGTGAATTAAGTACTCCGGGGTTCAAACTATTGCAGTATACTGGTAATGATGTAAATCGAGCCTGTATAATTGCTAAAAACGAGCTCAATTTGTTTCTGCTTCCCTCAATGTGCAATACAGACACTGTCGTTGCAAGTTTAGAAATAGCCAAATGCAAATATTGGGTATCTTCGGTCTACATGGGACATGACAGGGAGATGCCTCCATATGCCGTTAAGACCTTAGTGGAGGAGTCACTGAAAACAAAGGCGAAACTCATTATGGGATGCGATGCGAATGCACATCATAGTATATGGGGAAGTAGTGATACTAATGCAAGGGGAGAGTCGCTAATAGAGTTTATTTTGCGTACTAATCTGGTAGTTTGCAACAAGGAAGATGTCCCAACCTTTGTCACTAAAAACAGGCAAGAGGTTTTGGACATCACCTTGGCCTCGCAAGAACTAAATGAAATGATATCTGAGTGGCAGGTTTTAAGTGAACACAGCTTCTCAGATCATCGCTACATCAGTTTCAAATTTGATGTTCATATCACCAAGATCATATTTCCGCCAAATGTTAGGAAAGCTGACTGGAATAGGTATAGGGAATCGTTCAATATGATGATACCGGAAATAACAGAGACAAATATGAGAAATGTGCAAGATATCGAACACGCAGTGGAGCGGATTACTAAGGCCTTCAACATCTCACTGAAAGCTGCATGCCCTAGAGGAAAGCCAAGGGGGAAACATCGACCACCATGGTGGTCTACGGAATTAAGTAATATGAGGAAATCCTGCAGGAAGCTCTTTAACAAGGCAAAGTCCACCAGAGCCCCTGAGGACTGGGACGCTTACAAGAAGAATCTGAGAGGATACAAGCGAGAACTGAGAAAGGCTCAGCATAACTCTTGGAATGCTTACTGCAGCAGTATTGAGAATACGTCCGAGGCTTCCAGACTACGGAGGGTCTAGCATCCACCAACTCCGCTCCAGGTTTCATTAAACCATCGGAGGGCAATTGGACAACGTCCAGTAAGGAGACGCTGGAGGTACTATTGGACACACATTTTCCTGGAAATCAGACGGTTGAACCATGTACTGGCGGTGCCACAGTTGCTCAGCGGTCGTTTCCTGTCGAGGAAATTGTATCGGAAACTAGAATAAGATGGGCGCTAAATAGCTTTGGACCATTCAAATCCCCTGGACCTGATGGAATTACTCCGGCGGAGTTACAAGCTGTAACTGACAAAATTATCCCCTGGTTGTCGGTGATATATAAAGGATGTATCAACTTATCATATATCCCAGGAAAGTGGAGGGAAACAAAAGTCGTTTTCATACCTAAAGCGGGAAAAGCCTCTCACTCGAGGGCGAAGGATTTCCGACCAATCAGCTTATCCTCATTCCTACTTAAGACTCTGGAGAGGATGATAGATATTTATCTTAGAACTAGCATCGATTCAAGTTTGTTCTCGAAACGACAGCATGCATACTCGAAGGGCAGGTCTACTGAGACCGCACTACATGAACTAGTCAGCTTTATTGAAAGCTCACTATCTGTCAAAGAATACACAATCGTGGCGTTTCTAGACATCGAAGGGGCGTTCAATAATGTCCATCCGAGCACGATATTAAATGGACTGACAACTCTGAATGTTGATCCATGTATACTCAGGCTGTTAGACGAACTGCTAATGAAGAGACGTATTTCAGCCACACTAGGACAAGCAAACATACAAAGGTATGTGAACAGAGGCACTCCCCAAGGAGGAGTCCTATCACCTCTTCTTTGGAATGTTGCTATAAATAGCCTTCTGGTTACTCTAGAAAAAGAAAGGATAAAAGTGGTGGCATACGCAGATGATGTGGCTCTGGCAGTCAGGGGAAAATTCCCATCCACAATCAGAGATATTATTCAGAGGGCCCTCCGGATGACTGAGAAATGGGCGAAAGACAATGGTCTTGGGGTAAATCCTGCAAAGACAGAATTAGTCATGTACTGCAACGATCGCAAAACTCCCACGGTTAGGCCTATTTCCTTAGGGGGTATTGAAATTCCCTTTGGTGAATGTGCAAAATACCTTGGCGTTATTTTGGACAGGAAGCTGAACTTTAAGCTTAATATTGAAGAAAGGGCGAGAAAGGCAACTGTAGCTTTGTACTCGTGCAAAAAGGCAATAGGAAAAAAGTGGGGACTGAAACCAAAAATTGTGCATTGGCTATACACGGCAGTGGTTAGACCTATAATGCTATATGGTGTTGTAGTCTGGTGGCCGGCACTTCAGAAACCGACTTGTTTAGATAAAGTTCAGCGTATGGCGTGTTTGTGTATTTCAGGCGCATTCAGCAAGACAGGAACAAATTCCCTTAATGTCGTGCTGCATCTATTGCCTTTAGACATTTTGGCCAAACAGTCAGCTGCAACAACGGCTGTGCGGTTGCGCGAACTATCGCTGTGGTCGGAAAAAGGTTACGGTCACAGTTCTGTCCTCAAAACAATGCCAGATGTGCCTAACGTAGTGGATTACACTTTGGCGAGTCCACTTTTCGACAAAAAGTTTGAGACTCTAATCCCCAACAGTGAGGCGTGGTGCACACAGACCCCGGGGAATAAAGAATATATAGATTTCTACACTGATGGCTCCAAATTGGATGGACAAGTGGGGTTCGGAGTATATTCTAATGATCTGGAACTTCGAATAGCGAAAAGATTACCTAATCACTGTAGTGTTTTTCAGGCTGAAATATTAGCAATAAGAGAGGTGGCGAATTGGCTGAGAAGTAATGTTCCAAAAAATGTGGGCATTAATATATACTCAGACAGTCAACCTGCAATAAAATCCTTGGACTCTGTGTTCCTCAACTCGAAAACGGCCATCGACTGCCGCAAATCTCTCAATGAGATGGCTGAGCAGTACAATATTCACCTAATATGGGTGCCTGGCCATAGGAACATACCGGGGAACTGCGAAGCGGATGAGTTGGCAAGGCTAGGGACTACCTTACATATTCCAGGGGAACTAGAATTTGTTGGTATGCCCCTAGCTACCTGCAAGCTCATGCTGCGTGAGAAGGCTGTTATGATGGCAAATGTTCGATGGGAGAATTGCAAGGGTTGTAACGACACCAAGCAAATATGGCCCCATTTCAAATTAAACCGCACACTAGATATGCTAATGTTCTCGAGACGTCAGATATCACTCCTGATATCTGCTATAACGGGTCGCTGCCTGATAGGCGATTTTGCAAAAACTATTGGCGCGAAGTATAATGACTATTGTATGAGCTGTCATGATGCGGAGGAAAAAGAATCAATTAAACACCTCTTGTGTGAGTGTCCTGCATTTTGTGTAAAGCGCAAGCAACTTTTAGGAGCATATAGCTTCAGATTACTGGCGGATCTGGAAAACGTTAACTTAAGCAGTCTGCTACTGTTTTTGGAACAATCTGGTTGGTTCAACAAAGAAAAATAATCAAGAAGGTTCAGCGGTTAAAACTAGAAGTGCCCATATGTAATAGGTACTTTTAGTTAATGTGGTATCACAATGGACTGAATAGTCTAAGTGAGCCTGAATCTTAATCGGGCTGCCACTTTAACCTAACCTAACCTAACCTTGTCCACCTTCTTCGCCGCAGAAAGCCAGTTTGCCTTGAACTGCTGCTCGTCCTTAGCAGTTTTTTTGGTCTTCTTTAGGTTCCGCTTGACAATAGCCCAGTATTTCTCAATTGGGCGGAGCTCTGGCGTGATGGGAGGGTTCTTGTCCTTGGGTACCACCTGCACGTTGTTGGCGGCGTACCACTCCATGGCCTTTTTACCGTAATGGCAAGATGCCAAATCCAAAACAGTACGGAACAACCGTGTTTCTTCAGGAAAGGCAGCAGACGTTTATTCAAACACTCTTTCACGTAAATTTCTTGGTTGACAGTCCCGGAAGCTATGAAAATGCTGCTTTCCAAGCCACAGGTACAGATGGCTTGCCAAACCAGATATTTCTTTGCGAACTCTGACAGTTTTATGTGCTTGAAAATATCTGCTACCTTTCCCCTTCCTTTTGCCGTATAAACTCCTGTCCCGGAAGCTGCTTGTAGTCGGCTTTGACGTAGGTTTCGTCATCATCGTCGTGTACAGCCTCCGGGATCGCGCTTTGGCCGTCGTATTTTGTTTATCATCGCGATTTGGAGTCACTACCTTCTTGTAGGTCGATAATCCGGCTCGTTTTTTGGCTCGATGAACGGTTGTAGACGATACACCCAGCTTATTTGCGGCATCTCGGAGAGAGAGGTTAGGGTTTCGCTTGAAACTACCGGCAACTCTCTTTGTCGTCTCAGCGGCTTCCGGTTTTCGATTTCCCCCCGATCCAGACTTCCTGGCTGTCGACAAACGTTCCCCAAACACTTTAATTACATTTGTTACGGTTGATTTGGCAACTTTTAGCGATTTTGCCAGCTTTGCGTGCGAGTAGCTCGGCATTTTGACAACTGAAGAGTGAATTCCAAAATCAAAATAGGAGCAACATTCTACACACACACACACCTTCAAAATGAGGGGTGTTCAGGTTTTTTAAATGCATAATTGAAAGAAAGTCGTCAAGTTTATATTGACCGTATCACCCTTTATATACTTTATGGGGTCTTAGAGCAATATTTCGATGTGTTACAAACGGAATGACAAAGTTAATATACCACCATCCTATGGTGGAGGGTATAATAACACAAGTTTACAAAAAAAAAAAAATTAAATACACTTGATAAGAGGCAACTTTTCTTGTGTATTTTGATCTGCTGAATTCGAAAAAAAATTTAAAAAATTTTTGTATTGAACAGTTTTTGAGATATCCCGTTATTTTTAGTTTTTCGCTCTTTTTTTCACTAAAGAAATTATATTTCGAGTTATATATGTCCGATTATATCGTTGTTCGTACTTCAATAAAAGGTATTAAGATGACGAATAATCGTGTACTGTATTTGTATCTGTGATAAGTTAAGTGGTTTAAAAAATATCGATGCGAAAAAGCCAAATTTTCAAAAAATCGTATGAACCTTTTCCGCCAGAAAAGTATAAACTAGTGTAAGTAAAAAAAAATTCGTCTATTTCAAGAAAATTATTAGACGTAATTATTTTTTTTTTCACTTGATAAAGAAAATTTGGCAGTTTGAAAAAAAAATTGGAGTTCAACATTGCACGAATGTCTTTAGTATCATACGTAGTTTAAGATGGACGTATTTGTAGTAAAAATTACAAATTTAAAGAAATAATGGACTATTTTGTGAGAAGTACGAATTTAGTTAATGTCTATGTTTCATTTGTGTTTATATTACCCCCCCCCCCCCCCCCACCCCGTTTTTTAGTTTCATTAAACTAAATTGGTTTTAGTGAGTCATTTTTTGTGAGTGCAGTAAAACTCATACATATTTCAGTTGGATTTTTATCAATAAAATAAATTTTTCGTTCTGTGTGGTGACCAGCCCCTCAAATCGAAGTTGCGACCTGAGTCAGTAAATTTAGCAAGCTGTCCCATAAAGTTGGGATAGTCAATATTTTTTTTTTAATTCTATAGAATATTATATTAAAATTTCCCATTCACATTTAAAGACCAGTTATATACGTACATATTTGTATTACAAAATTCTATCAGAGAGAATCTAGTTTTGGCTTTGCTAATGATAATATTTTGGTAGTTTTTCCATCTCTTGTTCATCTCGCCATAACAACAGTTATATCCATCACCTCGTATACGAGTATGTCCTTTACATTTGTTTTCCCATGAAAAAAAAGGCAAACAAATATCCTTGAATCGTACCTGTTTATGTTTCGGTAATGCCACATGCAGTTATTGTCAGAATGCTTTGTGTGCGTGGGTTCATGTTGTGGGATGCGTCACTTTTTTTTATTCTCTGTAAACTCTTTGTTTTGTTAATTCTGCAGCAGATTTCACTTTGGACAAGAACAAAAAAAAAATCCATTATTTCCGTTTTTATCTGGGACAATTCTATGTCTCTGTTGTTTTTTTTTTGTTTCGGTAAATTTAGATTTCATGCTGGGTTTCCATTTGAATAAGAGATTTAATTCGTTCGTTGTTTCGTTGGTATTTTTTCCGCTTTTTTTTTGTTTGCCCGTTGAGTCCTACTATTCTGTAGGTTTTGATAAAATATTTTTTGGCATAATAAAGCCATTGTCATAAACATACTAAGCAAACGAATGTAGTAGAAATATTTGCATGAATTGCTTTGAATTATTCGATGCTGTACGGGTGAATGGATGATGATGATACGGTGTGTGATGGTACTGAGATCCAGTCCACCAGCATGAACGGGCTAGCTGATAGCCATTACCAATGGCAATGGCACAATGGGCTAAGGATGAAGTAATGCGCTGTTTTATTTTTTTAATTTATTTTATTTTGTTTTAGTTTATTTTATTTTATTTTATTTTATTTTATTTTATTTTATTTTATTTTAATTTATTTATTTTATTTCATTTTATTTTATTTTATTTTATTTTATTTTATTTCATTTTTATACCCTCCATCATAGGATGGGGGTATATTAACTTTGTCATTCCGTTTGTAACACATCGAAATATTGGTCTAAGACCCCATAAAGTATATATATTCTGGGTCGTGGTGAAATTCTGAGTCGATCTAAGCATGTCCGTCCGTCCGTCTGTTGAAATCACGCTAACTTCCGAACGAAACAAGCTATCGACTTGAAACTTGGCACAAGTAGTTGTTGTCGATGTAGGTCGGATGGTATTGAAAATGGGCCATATCGGTCCTCTTTTACGTATAGCCCCCATATAAAGGGACCCTCAGATTTGGCTTGTGGAGCCTCTAACAGAAGCATATTTCATCCGATCCGGCTGAAATTTGGTACATGGTAATGGTATATGGTCTCTACCATGCAAAAATTGGTCCACATCGGTCCATAATTATATATAGCCCCCATATAAACCGATCCCCAGATTTGGCTTGCGGAGCCTAAAAGAGAAGCAAATTTCATCCGATCCGGCTGAAATTTGGTACATGACGTTGGTATATGGTCTCTAACAACCATGCAAAAATTGGTCCATATCGGTCCTTAATTATATATAGCCCCCATATAAACCGATCCCCAGATTTGGCTTGTGGAGCCTCTAAGAGAAGCATATTTCATCCGATTCGGCTGAAATTTGGTACATGGTGTTGGTATATGGTCTCTAACAATCATGCAAAAATTGGTCCACATCGGTCCATAATTATATATAGCCCCCATATAAACCGGTCCCTAGATTTGGCTTGCGGAGCCTCAAAGAGAAGCAAATTTCATCCGATCCGGCTGAAATTTGCTACATGATGTTGGTATATGGTCTCTAACAACCATGCAAAAATTGGTCCACATCGGTCCATAATTATATATAGACCCCATATAAACCGATCTCCAGATTTGGCTTGCGAAGCCTCAAAGAGGAGCAAATTGCATCCGATCCGGCTGAAATTTGGTACATGGTATTGGAATATGGTCTCTAATAACCGTGCAAAAATTGGTCCACATCGGTCCATAAATATATATGGCGCCCATATAAACCGATCCCCAGATTTGGGTTGCGGAGCCTCAAAGAGAAGCAAATTTCATCCGATCCGCCTGAAATTTGGTACATGATATTAGTATATGGTCTCTAACAACCATGCAAAAATTGGTCCATATCGGTCCTTAATTATATATAGCCCCCATATAAACCGATCCCCAGATTTGGCTTGTGGAGCCTCTAAGAGAAGCATATTTCATCCGATTCGGCTGAAATTTGGTACATGGTGTTGGTATATGGTCTCTAACAACCATGCAAAAAGTGGTCCACATCGGTTCATAATTATATATAGCCCCCATATAAACCAATCCCCAGATTTGGCTTGCGAAGTCTCCAAGAGAAGCAAATTTCATCCAATCCGGTTGTAATTTGGAACATGGTGTTAGTATATGATCTTTAACAACCGTGCCAGAATTGGTCCATATCGGTCCATAATTATATATAGCCCCCATATAAAACATTCTCCAGATTTGACCTCCGGAGCCTCTTGGAGGAGCAAAATTCATCCGATCCGGTTCAAATTAGGCACGTGGTGTTAGTATATGGTCGCTAACAGCCATACCAAAATTGGTCCAATCACACAAAAATTGGTCCATATCGGTTCATAATCATGGTTGCCACTAGAGCCAAAAATAATCAATCAAAATTTTATTTCTATAGAAAATTTTGTCAAAATTTTATTTCTATAGAAAATTTTGTGAAATTTTTATTTCTATAGAAAATTTTGTTAAAATTTTATTTCAGTAGAAAATTTTGTCAAAATTTTATGTCTACTTTGTCAAACTGAACTATATACGTATTGGATCGAACTTTTTTGATTTAATATATACCACGTATGGACTTACATACAATTTAGAAGATGGTGTTAGGAGGTTTTAAGATACCTTGCCATCGGCAAGCGTTACCGCAACTTAAGTAATTCGATTGTGGATGGCAGTGTTTAGAAGAAGTTTCTACGCAATCCATGATGGAGGGTACATAAGCTTCGGCCTGGCCGAACTTACGGCTGTATATACTTGTTTTTTATTTTATTTTATTTTGTTTTATTTTATTTTGTTTTAGTTTTTTTTATTTTAATTATACCCACCACCATAGAATGGTGACGGGGGTATCGTGCTGAAATTTTGCACAAACTCGTCTTTTGTCTGCAGGCAGGTCAAATTCGAAGATGTGCTATATCGGTCCAGGTTTTGATATAGTCCCCTTATAAACCGACCCCCCGATTTAGGGTCTTGGGCTTACAGAAATCGTAATTTTTGTCCAATTCGCCTGAAATTGGAAATCTAGAGGTACTTTAGGCCTATAAAGAGGTTTGCCAAAAATGGTGAGTATCGGTCCATGGTTTGGTATAGCCCTCATATAGACCGATCTCCCGATTTTACTTCTGGGCTTGTAGAAACCGTAGTTTTTATCCAATTTGCCTGAAATTGGAAATCTAGAGATATTTTAGGACCATAAAGAGGTGTGCCAAAAGTGGTGACTATCGGTCCATGTTTTGGTATAGCCCCCATATAGACCGATCTCCCGATTTTATTTCTTGGTCTTCTAGAATCCGTAATTTTTTCCAATCTGCCTGAAATTGGAAATCTAGAGGTATTTTAGGACCATAAAGAGGTGTGCCAAAAATGGTGAGTATCGGTCCAAGCTTTGATATAGCCCCATATACACCGACCTCCAGATTTGACTTTTTGGGTTTATAGAAACCGTACTTTTTTGTCTGAAATTGAAAATTACGAGGTATTTTAGAACCATAAAAATGTATGCCGAAAATAGTGAGTATAGGTCAATGTTTTAATATAACCCCCATATAGACCGATCCCCAGATTTTATTTCTTGGCCATATAGAAACCGTAGCTTTTATCCAATTTGCCTGAAATTGGAAATCTAGGGATATCTTACGACCAAAATGAGGTGTGCCAAAACTGGGGTATAGCGGTCCATGTTTTGGGTATAGCCCCCATATACACCGATCTCCAGATTTTACTTCTTGGGCTTATAGAAATCGAAGTTTTTATCGAATTTTCCTGAAATTGAAAATTAAGAGGTATTTTAGGACCATCAAAAGATGTGCCGAAAATGATGAGTATCAATCCTTACTTTGATGTAGCCCTCATATACACCGACCTCCAGATTTGAATTTTTGGGTTTATAGAAACCGTAGTTTTTGTCCAATTTGCCTGAAATTGAAAATCAATAGGTATTTTAGGAACATAAAAAGGTATGCCGAAAATGGTGAATATCGGTCGATGTTTTGATATAGCTCCCATATAGACCGATCTCCAGATTTTATTTCTTGGCCCAATAGAAACCGTAGCTTTTATCCAATTTGCCTGAAATTGGAAATCTAGAGGTATTGTAGGGCCATAAAGATGCGCGCCAAAAATGGTGAGTATCGGTCAAGGTTTTAGTATAGCCCGATCTCCCGATTTTAATTTTTGGGCTTGCAGAAACCGTAGTTTTTATCAGATTTGCCTGAAATTGTAAATATACTGGAATATAAACTCGAAAAAACGTGTAAAGGGTGATACGGTCAAAATTTGGTCAAGGGAAATCGCGTGTAAATCGGTGAAATCGTTTATTTAAAAAATCAAATTAAAGTTCTTTTTCAAGTTCAATTAGTATAAAATTCAGGAAAAATATTCAGTTAGGCTTTCGCTTTTCCAAATCCAAATTGCCGGGCCTCACGCTTGACACCTGCCATCAGATTTTGTACAGCCACCTTGTCCACCTTCTTCGCCGCAGAAAGCCAGTTTGCCTTGAACTGCTGCTCGTCCTTAGCAGTTTTTTTTGGTCTTCTTTAGGTTCCGCTTGACAATAGCCCAGTATTTCTCAATTGGGCGGAGCTCTGGCGTATTGGGAGGGTTCTTCTCCTTGGGAACCACCTGCACGTTGTTGGCGGCGTACCACTCCATGGCCTTTTTACCGTAATGGCAAGATGCCAAATCCGGCCAAAACAGTACGGAACAACTGTGTTTCTTCAGGAAAGGCAGCAGACGTTTATTCAAACACTCTTTCACGTAAATTTCTTGGTTGACAGTCCCGGAAGCTATGAAGCTATGCTGCTTTTCAAGCCACAGGTACAGATGGCTTGCCAAACCAGATATTTCTTTGCGAACTTTGGCAGTTTTATGTGCTTGAAAATATCTGATACCTTTCCTTTTGCCGTATAAAACTCATGTCCCGGAAGCTGCTTGTAGTCGTCTTTGACGTAGGTTTCGTCGTCCATTACCACGCAGTCAAACTTCGACAGCATCGTCGTATACAGCCTTCGGGATCGCGCTTTGGCCGTCGTATTTTGTTTATCATCCCGATTTGGAGTCACTACCTTCTTGTAAGTCGATAGTCCGGCTCGTTTTTTTGGCTCGATGCACGGTTGTAGACGATACACCCAGCTTATGTGCGGCATCTCGGAGAGAGAGATTAGGGTTTCACTTAAAACTACCGGCAACTCCCTTTGTCGTCTCTGCGGCTTCCGGTTTTCGATTTCCCCCCGATCCAGACTTCCTGGCTATCGACAAACGTTCCCCAAACACTTTAATTACATTTGTAACGGTTGATTTGGCAACTTTTAGCGATTTTGCCAGCTTTGCGTGCGAGTAGCTCGGATTTTCGCGATGCGCGAGCAAAATTTTGTTACGCTGCTCTTCTTGCTTGGACGGCATTTTTACAAATGAAGAGTGAATTCCAAAATCAAAATAGGAGCAACATTTTACAATGCAAAATTGAAAGAAATACGTCAAGTTTATATTGACCAAATTTTGACCGTATCACCCTTTATCGGATTTAGTTGAGAAGGCCTCCATATAGACCGATTTCATTTTTTTAAGGGTATAGATGCGCACTGATCACGAAAATTGCTTGAAACTTAATGTAAAATTCCTTTTGAATAATGGGGGTGAAAATCTACAGATTTAAGATTTCAAATCAAGGCGTTATGCACACAGAGAAGAGAATGGTTGGAATTCGGTTGTTCTTATGAACATTCTATATTTAGAAATAAATATTAGTTGTTTATACCAATTTTCTGTATTTGCATATATTTATTCATACCTGTAACCATTTAATGAGAGTTTAACAGATTTTCTGTTGTGCCACAACATAAATGGTTGTAGTAACCAAATTTACCTCCTTTGAATAATTTTGATTCGTATTGGTTGATACGACCATCCGTAAGGAAAATTTTTAACTATCATTTAGTAACCACCATTGTCATATATTATTCATAGCCGAATATCATTTAAAATATTTATAAAATGTCATTTGTTTTTTGGAAGAAGAATAAAGAATTTTATTTCAAAATTTTAAATAGAGGCAACGATAACAAAAACATAAAATTTTATATCTCTTCGCCATGAATGGGATCACAGTACAGCATAACAAATGTTTTCTCGGGACAAAAAAAAATTTAAAACAATGGTTTGTATTGCAAATAATTTTTTTTTAGAGGACTCAAAATAACTCACCTACTTTGTATTTAGATTTATTATATACATATATTTTAATAAAATAAAATATAATATTTAACTGGGACGAAATTGGTTTTTAATTCGGTCATTAGTATTATCTAAGTAGGGCAACACAACCGAATGATGAAGGTAGCAACAACCAATGTCGTCTGCAGACCCAACCAACACCATATGAGATATTGGTTGTGTCGACCGAATCAGTCGGGTGGCACAACTGCCTACTGGTAGTTGCTACAACTGCCAAAAGGAGGTTGGCAATAAATTCGATTGTCACAACCAATCTGTATTCTCTGTGTGTCATCATTTTCTTGCACACTTACAAGAGATTTTAATGATTCCTCTAAAACTCAAACATAAATGGTTCTTATTAATCCAGAATCTGATATAGTCTTCATAGGTAAAATCCTTAAATTTATCTTCGGGAAGTGTACTGGTTGAATTGCTCTGCGTGGAAGAATATCTGCCCCCTGAAATTTCAAAGGAAACTATAATATTTGATTCATGGTGGTGGGTATTTAAGATTCGATCCGGCCGAACTTACTGCTGTATATAGTTGTTTTATTGTTCCATTGCATAACATTTCAGAAATAATATCCAATTTTAGAATCAGTATAATCTGTTTACTCTAATTGGCAAACTTTTACTCGTAGTGCCAAAGTTAGCCAATTAGAGTAAACTGATATGGCCTTCAAACGGCCAATAAAACGACGCTACACGAAAGTGGCTTTGTTATATTCCAGGCGAAACGCCGTCTTGAGATAATCGATATTTTGGTATTTCTTCATGCCAATCTATCTCTTCAAAATACCCCCAGGCGGAAAAATTCAACGGATTGAGGTTCTGAGAAATTTGGTTGGCCATTGTGCTGGATCCTCCATTTTAAGTTTACTCTCTTAACCCAATGTGCATTTGTCCATCTGCTTAAAAGTTTATGTGACTATACCACAGTACCGCTGTGAACAGAATAAAAGGATATTAGTTTTATATGGAAATTGTGAATACTAAAAAAATCTACATTTAAATTCAAAATTTCTGTTTATGTGCATTTGTGTGGTGGTCTCCAACGGAAAATTGTACATTTATTTTTTTGTAGAGAAAAAGATGTCTCTCACATACCTCATTCATTCATATTACCGCCTCACCCAAAAAAATACAAAGTGATTGGAATAAAAAAAAACACGAAATTCTCCATTTGAAAATACAAACGAACATTTCAAATAAGTTATTCATTTCAATTCAAATTATGTCAAAAATTTTCACACGTTTCCATTATGAATTTGTAAAATTGAAATGTTATTCATAAATCTGTTGCTGAAATCTGCCATCAAATTGTATTAAGTTCTCCATATGTTGTGCTTCCATCCACACCTTGTGAATAATGGTACATAGGTATGGTTTTGCTTGTGTGTTATACTACAATTTGGTACATTAATAATGCTGCTTAATTGATTTTTGCATAACAATGGCATATGCTTAAGATGAAATTTAACAGATTTTTGCATATGTTAAATTAAGCCGATAATAGATGACTGTTAAAGACAAAGTTCGACAACATTTGTAGCTAAATATGAGCGTTAATTTTTTCATATATATTAAAGATTTGACAACAAACAAATAGGTTCGTCGATAATGATTGGAAAAATACACTGATCAACAAAAATTTAAAATATAACTGTTTGTAGTTTTAAGGTTGTTGTAGGTCTTTTTACGTTAATTATGTGAAGATCTTCGTAGAGATGGTTCGGCGAAAGGTATCAGTCCTAAAGCCAATTTAACTCTATTTTATTTCATAGAAATTATTATGTTTTAGTCAAAAATTTTCCAATATGGGAAGAATACACAAATTTAGTAAATAAGGATTTACTAAATTTGTATTTCCTACAAAATAGTGCAGAATTTATTAATAGTGAAACTGTTTATTACACTAAGGACATTTTAGCAATTCTGAACTCCATTGCCCAGCAAAAAAAGTGTCGCCATAAGAGTAGTGAAAGTGTTATTTTCGGATCCGGAAGTAGTGCAAAATTGGCGCAGAAGCGATGAATTTAACACAGGCTTGTCATAGGACGGATGTCCACAATTTCAACAGCTGTTGCACTGAATTTGCATCACTTCTTAAGGTGTTATCCGAATTCATTGTTTTGTATGTGAATTAAAAAATTTTGCAATATTTTGCCAAATAAATAATTTTTTAATTTTTTTTTATGATTTTTAATACATTAATATAACGTATTAAACGTTAGACGCTTGTCTGAAACGTTTGAATTAAAATGTTTTGAAACATTGGCAAAATTTCTTGAATGGATTTAGATTTTTTTCGACAACATTTCAATAATTGGTACCATTTTATTAATGCTTACTCTGTTTTTAACCTTTTTGAAACAAATAAAATTAAATTTACGCATTAAAAATAAGAAAAAAGCGAATTATAAATAATTGAATTAAAATTTTTCATGATTTTTAATGCATTATGATGCTTGTCTGGAATGTTTTTCAACAAATATTTTCAAAAATTCGCTATTTTTCTAGAATGGATTTAGCATTTTTTTCGGCAAAATTTTAAATTGAACTTCCTGTGCAGTTAAAACAAAGATCATCTTTTGGAAGGACATTTGTGGAAGTCTTTTATAGTTTTGCCTTGAGAAGAATTTCCAAATTTTTTTTTCTGGGATACGAATGCGAATTTTGCTTATTATATAACACGTATTTCTCTCTTACAAAGTTTTTTTTTTTTGCCTGTCCAAAAGCCTATAAACCTTTCAATGAAGAGGTTTGTCCTTATAATTAAGTGACCCGACTTAAAAATGGGTTTCTCAAAAGGAAAAATAATTTTGTTTGGCTAATGCCAACTCGCCTTTAATAATTTTAAAAATTTCTTTAAAGTTAATGAAATTGTCTTTATATTTATTAACTTTTTGTATCTGCACTACGAAGCAAAAAAAGCGTTCAACAATATCACATGTTTTCAACACTTTATTGTAAAGACGTTTTTTTACTTGAAACCTAATTCCCTTATAAAGTCGACCATGTATTTGGAAATTTAAGTGGTCATTAATTCGATTTTAAGGGACTTTCAGGGAAGATGAAAAAAGCAAAGAAAACGAATAACTAAAATTTTTTTTCTCTCACATTAAAAAAAACTGAACCCTCTATTTCACTAAAGCCGATTTAATTCTATTTTAGTTCATGGAATTATTACGTTTTAAGAAAGAACAATTATATACGGCCGTAAGTTCGGCCAGGCCGAAGCTTTTGTACCCTCCACCATGGATTGCGTAGAAACTTCTACTGAAGACTGTCATTCACAATCGAATTACTTGGGTTGCGGTAACACTTGCCGATGGCAAGGTATCTTAAAACTTCCTAACACCGTAATATATACCACATAGTCCATACGTGGTATATCTTAAACTAAAAAAGGCCGTTTAAATACGTATATAATTAAGTTTGGCAAAATTTTCTATAAAAATAAAATTTGGACAAAATTTTCAATAAAATAAAAATTTTGACAATCTCTAAAGAATTAAAATTTTGACAACATTTTCTATAGAAATAAAATTTTGCCAAATTTTCTATAGAAATAAAATTTTGACAAAATTTTCTATAGAAATACAATGTTGACAAAATTTTTATAGAAATAAAATTTTGACAAAATTTTCTATAGAAATACAATTTTGACAAAATTTTCTATAGAAATAAAATTTTGACAAAATTTTCTATAGAAATAAAATTTTGACAAAATTTTCTATAGAAATACAATTTTGACAAAATTTTCTATAGAAATAACATTTTGACAAAATTTTCTATAGAAATAAGATTTTGACAAAATTTTCAATAAAATAAATATTTTGACATTCTCTAAAGAATTAAAATTTTGACAACATTTTCTATAGAAATAAAATTTTGCCAAATTTTCTAAAGAATTAAAATTTTGACAACATTTTCTATAGAAATAAAATTTTGCAAAAATTTTCTATAGAAATAAAATTTTGACAAAATTTTCAATAGAATAAAAATGTTGACAACATTCTCTAAAGAAATAAAATTTTGACAAAATTTTCTATAGAAATAAAATTTTGGTAGATTATTTTTGGCTCGAGCGGCAACCATGCTTATGAACCGATATGGACCAATTTTTGTGTGATTGGGGATTGGCTATATATAACTATATGGATGAATTTTGCTCCTGCAAGAGGATCCGCAAACCAAATCTGGGGATCGGTTTATATGGGGGCTATATATAATTATGGACCGATATGGACCAATTTTTGCATGGTTATTAGAGACCATATACTAACACCACGTACCGAATTTCAGCCAGATTGGATGAAATATGCTACTCTTATAAGCTCCGCAAATCTGGGGGTCCGTTTATATGGGGGCTATACGTAAAGGTGGACAGATATGGCCCATTTGCAATACCATCCGACCTACATCAATAACAACTACTTGTGCCAAGTTTCAAGTTGATAGCTTGTTTCGTTCATGTTTAGATCGACACAGAATTTCACCACATAGATGGCGTCGCTAGTATTAAATGCGTATTATTTTTATATAGTACCAACCTTCAAATGATTCGTGTCAAAATTTGACGTCTGTAGGTCAATTAGTTTGTGAGATAGAGCGTCTTTTGTGAAGCAACTTTTATTATTGTGAAAAAAATGGAAAAAAAGGAATTTCATGTTTTGATAAAATACTGTTTTCTGAAGGGAAAAAGAACGGTGGGAGCAAAAACTTTGCTTGATAATGAGTTTCCGGACTCTGCCCCAGGGAAATGAACAATAACTGATTGGTATGCAAAATTCAAGCGTGGTGAAATGAGCACGGAGGTCGGTGAACGCAGTGGACGGCCGAAAGAGGTGGTTACCGACGAAAACATCAAAAAAATCCATAAAATGATTTTGAATGACCGTAAAAAGAAGTTGATCGAGATAGCAGAGGCCTTAAAGATATCAAAGGAACGTGTTGGTCAAATCATTCATCAATATTTGGATATGCGGAAGCTCTGTGCAAAATGGGTGCAGCGCGAGCTCACATTTGACCAAAAAACAACAACGTGTTGATGATTCTGAGCGGTGTTTGCAGCTGATAACTCGTAATACACCCGAGTTTTTCCGTCGATATGTGACAATGGATGAAACATGGCTCCATCACTACACTCCTGAGTCCAATCGACAGTCGGCTGAGTGGACAGCGACCGGTGAACCGTCTCCGAAGCGTGGAAATACTCAAAAGTCCGCTGGCAAAGTAATGACCTCTGTTTTTAGGGATGCGCATGGAATAATTTTTATCGATTATCTTGAGAAGGGAAAAACCATCAACAGGGACTATTATATGGGGTTATTGGAGCGTTTGAAGGTCGAAATCGCGGCAAAACAGCCCCATATGAAGAAGAAAAAAGTGTTGTTCCACCAAGACAACGCACCGTGCCACAAGTCATTGAACGATGGCAAAAATTCATGAATTGGGCTTCGAATTGCTTCCCCACCCACCGTATTCTCCAGATCTGGCCCCCAGCGACTTTTTCTTGTTCTCAGACCTCAAAAGGATGCTCACAGGGAAAAAATTTGTCTGCAATGAAGAGGTGATCGCCGAAAATGAGGCCTATTTTGAGGCAAAACCGAAGGAGTACTACCAAAATGGTATCAACAAATTGGAAGGGAACTATGTTGAATAATAAAATCGAATTTTGACAAAAAATGTGTTTTTCTTTGTTAGACCGGGGACTTATCAGCCAACCTGTTAGCTTAACTAAATTCGTGTCTCCCACAAAATAGCTCATAAGTTCTAAAAATTGGTAAATTTTACCAATAATGCGCAGGTGGAAAACCTAATTCGTTAGCACTTATTTTTCCTGTTTATTTTCATAATTTATTATGATTGTAAATAAATAAATAAATAAAATAAATACCAATAATGTGCTTATCTTGAGCTAAAGACATTTTTTTTTTGCAATTTTGAACTCCGTTTTTCCTTCAAACTATGACATTTTCATTAATAAGTGAAAAATAATAATTTCGTCTTTCAAATTGTCTTGAATTTGTCAAAAAGTATTTACTTATTTTTGTGAAATCGGCGTGACATTTGGGTTTCTAATACAGTTTAGTTAGAATTTTCTAAAATTAATCTAATTTTAATTTAAAATGAACTAAAATGTTCTTTTCTGGTGGGTTCACTGTTTTCTCAGAGTAGATCCAAGAATGCAACACTCAAATTTAAAAGAGAATTTTGTCTTAAAGTTATCTTTACTTGAATTTTCCGCTCCGTTGGCTCGGAATGAATAACAAAATCATTAGAGTAAAGACAAATTCTTTGGACCGGGCATGCTTTTTTTATTCAGTGTAGGTAACGAATCTTCGTATAATTTGGCATAAATTCTTCTTCTTAATAATACCAGCTAAATACTAGGCTATACTTATTCAGTGATGTTGGTTTGCGGAACCTAATTCCGACTTCAATCTTCATTCACATTTTTCGAGGGAGGTCTATAACACAAAATGGTACGTCAAAAGCCACAACTGGGTTTTTACATCTCTTGATTCTTAGGCCATTTAAAAGGGTCATAGTTTACATAAAAACACACTCACACACATTCACTGTAACATTTAGCCGCCATAAATCTCATTAAAGTGAAGTAAAACCTGTTAATAGATGTCTGAGAATTCATTTAAATTTTCAATGACTTTAAACCCCGCTGTCAAGCAACAGCCACCACGATATATCTACCTAGGTATCCAGCAACATAAAACCACAAAAATTACTTTTCAATAATTTAATTAATTACTAGTCTCCAAAAGATTTGTGGGTATATGCGCGTGTGTGTGTGTGTATATACAATTATGTGATAAAATATTTGAACAAAACAAAAGACTAATGATTAAATTTTTGTTATAATCCCACTCTCTCACCCTCTGACTTTCTGGCTCTCTTACCCCTAGCTAAGCCATCAAGAATCAAGAAATAAAATACCCACAAATATTTGCACCAGCAAACACATACTCACACCACCATCACCAGTTCATGTTAATTATCATATCGATTTGTAATTTTTCGTGTATTTTATGTTATCGATGTTGTCCACGGCAATAGCCTTTAGATAATAAAATCAAATATTTTATTGAAGATTTTTCGAAAATCGTAACCATTAAGCCGCTCAATTGCTAGCTATTTATTGGTGTGTGACATTCAAGTTTTGTTCTTTATTTTGCTTTCTTTCTTTTTGATTTTATTGGGCACTTATTGCAGAATCATTTTGGGAAAGCTCTACCGAAGACATTAAATTTTATGTTTTGCTTTTGATAGAGGCTATGGTTTTTCCCGAATAATCGATTTGTGTTTTGGAAATAATTTCCATTGATTTTCCCAGATGTTATCGAGAATAATAAATAAATATTTATGCTTAATATGTATTTCTTTTGAGAAAATAATTTCCTTAAGATTATAAGTTTAGCGTTTGGAAAGGCTATAAAGAAGACATTATCGGAAAGGTACTAATCTGATTGTCCATAAAATTTTAAGAACGAAATACTTTTTTGAGTAAAATTTCAAGAAAATTCAAAAAGTACAACTCCATGCAATTTATTGACTACCTTTTTATCCCATTTATCCTTGAATTATTGGTTAAAATATTAATAAAAAATATTCTCTTCCAGGTACATAAATTTGATATTGGTGTTGAATGTTATTATGCCCTAACATCCTGTTTTCAGGTAAAAATAATATTTATGTTAATGTTGTTAATTTATTCAAGACAAAGAGATAGACACATGGTGTCTTTGGCAATAATGCTCAGAGTCCGGTCCCTAAGTCGATTTAGCCATGTCCGTCCGTCCGTCTGTCTGTGAACACATTTTTGTGATCAAAGTCACAAGTTCCTGTTTTGGGTCAGAATAAAACCCTATTGATTTTGGTAGAAATCGGGAGCTATATCTTAAGATATAGCTCCCATAATTTAATATTTTTTTTTAATAATTTAATATAATTTAATTTTATTTCATTTTATTTTATTTTATTTTATTTTTTGTTTTATTCCACCCTTTCAGCTTTTTACGACAGTAGATTGTGATAACAATTTCAAATCATTTTCTACTGCCACAGTTATATGCCTTGTTACAAGAGGAACGTTAATCAATGTCATTTAAAAATTATTTTAAATATTAGGCAAGTCAAGATTATGACATATCTGTGCATTCTTGTGGTAATAAATATAAATTATTTCGAAAGGGAAAATTTATATAATTTTCATTTCATTTGTCATTAAAAAACGTAGCTGTTTTTATCTTTTAATGAATTACCATACAGAAAAAACAGCAATAAAAGGTTGTAACGAATGAATATTTGTCTATGTTTTGCTTTTTTTCATTAGTTCTTGAATATTCTTAATTTATTGTTTGCGAAGTTATTATTCCTTTTTTGTTTTAAGTTACCAGTATATGTTAAAAAAGAAAAACTCGTTATATTAATGAAATGTGTAATTAATATTGAACCAACGAAAAAAATCGTAAATATAACGAACGAAACTTTTTTTACTATTTATAAATATTTTCATTATCGTTGCATTTTAATAAAATTTTCTTTGTGTGTACATACAACGAATATCATTATGTATTTCTAAGATATAGTTAACCTCTGTAATAGGCAAAACTTTTTGATTGATACTACAGCCAATAATAACAACAAAATTATAAAAATTTAATATCGAGAAATTTTGTTTAAAATCGATATATAACTAATTCTTTATAAAACATTTTCGACAAAAATGTTTAAAAATTTGAGTTTTTTAAAAAGTTGTTTGATTCCACTTTTGAGGAAATTTTCTATAATAAGATATTTTATAAAATTAAAAAAAAAAACACACATAATAAAGTAAAATGTACAAAATTCGACAATGAACGAAAGCTTATATAAAAAATAAATTTCCTTATTATTTTAAGGAAATTTTCCATAATAACAGATTCTATAAACTTACAAAATTAACATATAACAACAAACAAAAATGTTCGAAATTTGACATTTAACGAAAGCTTATATTAAAGTAAAATTTGGTAATAGAAAAATAAAATAAAACAAGGCGATTGAATTAGCGATTTACTATATTTTTATGATAACTATATGCAAATAACATTTTAGCCTTATATAACGATCTCTGAAAAATAATGATCAAGTCAATGAAGCAAAAGAAAACTCAATTGCCGGTTTACCATTTTTTAAGAAAAAATTAACTTCCACCAAGTTGTTAAAAAAATCTACTTCAGAGATCCTATTCGAACAAACAAAAAACATTTTTGCGCAACATATTATTAAAAAAAAATAATTTGAGTAAACTTTCTAAAAAATCATATTTTATAAAATTACAAAATTATTAAAATAAACAAAAGTGTACAAAATTTGACAATGGTCATATTTTCAAAAATGATCTCTTAAAAATAATGTTTAAATCAATGGAAACAAATGACCCAATTTGTGTTCTGCTTTAGATAGTTTTACCTTTTTTAAATAATTTCGAAAATTATCTTCGAAAAGTAATTTTCAAGTCAATGAAAAAGATGACTCAATTGCCGAATTACTATTTAAATTACTATAAAATTTTTAAAATTAAAACTTTGAGTTTTAAAAACTATTCAATTAAAAATTTAATTGGTTCAAAAAAATTATTAATTGAAAAAAAAAATCAATCACAAAAATTAATAGTATCAATTAATTTTTTAATTGTCATTCAATTAATTTTTTAATGGATACTTTTTTGTGATTGAAGACATTTCAATTTAAAAAATAATTGGATCAATTAGTTTCGTGATTAAACCAAAAAAAAATTTTGTGAAATATTTTATTAAATTACAATTTTGAAGAAATTTGCAAGAAAGTTACAAACATATTTTATAAAATTACAAAATTTAATACTTAACGAAACGCAATATAAAATCACATTTATTCTTAGCATAATTAAAAAACACTAAATTTCAAGTCAATGAAACCAGAAAAACCACGCTCTTACTAATTTTCTTATTTTTTATAAAAAAAATTTTTTTTGAAGACATATTATTCATATTTTTTTTCAATTTAAAATTTTTAGTTAGGTTTAATAGTGTTTTAATTGACAAAAAATGTGTGCATGTTTGACCCATAAACTCTATATTCTTGGTCGTCGTCCATCCTCCTGAAATAACTCTAACATTCCAAGGAGTAGAGCTACTGATGCTTTAAACTTGGCACAATAATTTGTTTTCTGGGGCATAACGGATTTAATATACAAAAAAAAAAAAAATAACTACCTTGTGCGAAATTTAATTTAAATATATTCTATTCCATTCTTTTTTAATAATTTACTGACATTTTTGGAAACCCAGTTAGATAATGCTTGCTTCACATAATATTAAATATGTTAAAATTTCGTTACGATAATGAATTAAGTATCGAATCAGGGCTGCCAATAAAATTTTAAGAATAATCGTCACTTTTTTCCGAAAAAATCGTCATAATCGTCACTTTCATTTTAAAAATCGTCAGAAAATCTGCAATGTTATTAATATTAAAACCAAACTAATTTTTTGGTTAATAACAAAAATATTTATTTCATATAAAGAACAGAAAATTAACACAACTATGCGTTTCAACGAAAAAATCATAATGAATTCAGTCTTGTATAAAAGTAAAATTAAAAAAAAAAACTTTTTTATGCAATGCTATGAAACTCCAAAAATAGTATACAAAATATTTTTTTAATATATAGTTTTACTTCAGTAAGTTTTTCTTTAAAAATAAAAATAAAGAACTGTAATATTTACATATGTGTTGCGCGATTTTCCAAAATTTGACAATTTGCAAAAATTTTGCAAAACTGTTCATAGAAGAAAAGTATCGAATCCGGGCTGCCAATAAAATTTCAAGAATAATCGTCACTTTTTTCCGAAAAAATCGTCATAATCGTCACTTTCATCTTAAAAATCGTCAAAAAATCTGCAATGTTAATAATATTAAAACCAAACAAATTTTTTGGTTAAAAACAAAAATATTTATTTCATATAAAGAACACAAAATTAACACAACTATGCGTTTCAACGAACAAATCATAATGAATTCAGTCTTGTATAAAAGTAAAATTAAAAAAAAACTTTTTTATGCAATGCTATGAAACTCAAAAAATAGTATACAAAGTATTTTTTTAATATATAGTTTTACTTCAGTAAGTTTTTCTTTAAAAATAAAAATAAAGAACTGGAATATTTACATATGTGTTGCGCGATTTTCCAAAATTTGGCAATTTGCAAAAATTTTGCAAAACTGTTCATAGAAATACTTTTTTGCAAGAATTTACTATAGAAAAAATTGCCAAAAATGTTCTATAGAAATACATTTTTGCAAGAATATTATACAGAAATAAAAAATTTTCTACAGATCAAAAGGCTTGAAAAAGTTTTCTATAGAAATAAAATTTTGACAAAATTCTCTATAGAAATAAAATGTTGACAAAATTTTTTATAGAAATACAATTTTTACAAAATTTTCTATAGAAATACAATTGTGACAAAATTTTCTATAGAAATACAATTTTGACAAAATTTTCTATAGAAATAAAATTTTGACAAAATTTTCTGTAGAAATAAAATTTTGAAAAAAATTTCTATAGAAACAAAATTTTGAAAAAAAATTTCTATAGAAACAAAATTTTGCCGAAATTTTCTATAGAAATGAAATTTTGACAACTTTTTCTGTTGAAATACAATTTTAACAAAATTTTCTATAACAAAAAAATTGACAAATTTTTCTATAAAAATAAAATTGTCAAAATTGTCAAAATTTTCTACAGATATAAAGGTCTTGAGAAAGTTTTCTATAGAAATAAAATTTTGACAAAATTCTCTATAGAATTAAGTTTTGACAAAATTTTCTATAGAAATAAAGTTTTTCAAAATTTTGAAAAAAATTTCTATTGAAATAAAATTTTGACAAAATCTTCTATAGAAATAAAATTTTGAAAGAATTTTCTATAGGAATAAAATTTTGCCGAAATTTTATATAGAAATTAAATTTTGAAAAAATTTTCTATAGAAATAAAATTTTGAAAAAATTTTCTATAGAAATAAAATGATGACAACTTTTTTTGTAGAAATAAAATTTTAACAAAATTTTCTATAAATTCCATATAAAACGTTTCTTTCGAATAAAACAAAATTTTTATATATACTAACCACAAAAAGTTGATCAACATCTTCAAGATATTTTGTAATTTGGTAGATTTTTGATAAAATGTTCTACAAATTTTGGTGGATTATTTTTGGCACGAGTGGCAACCGTGATACTAATACTGTAGATGTAAAGTGAGGTATAGCTCCTACATGTATGAAATCTCTAGCAAAAACTTGCAATTTCTCTATCTGACTATTTTCAAATGTATTCTCTCTTTTGGGGGCTCTCAATGTGTAAACGAACTGCTTCTAGTCGAAATTTTTGAACCGAGCTAATATCGTCATTTTTGGTGCAAAAATCGGAAAATCGGCATTTGCTATTTTTTGAGTAAAAAATCGTCAAAATATCGATAAATTGGCAGCCCTGTAGCGAATGCTGTGAATAGCAGCGATCTGTGTGACCATTATCGGAGATACTGGATGTGCGGTACAATTCCGTCAGAAATTGTAGACGCTCTGACCGCCAGTCCATTCAGTCCGTCCGGAAACTATATATGTCGAATTGTCCGTGCCTGGAGGGGTGGGAGATGTGCTCCCGCACACCCAGTATCTCCCATACTGGCCACCCACGTCACTAGTAGCCCCCATATCAGTTTATATTTACATATAACCCCCATATAGACCGACGCACAGATTATACTTCTTGAGAGTCCTTTGGTTTAGTTTCTATCCTTTCCATCTTAAATTCGGTACGTGTTATTCGTATTAAATCGGTCCAATTGTTTTTCATTGTTTATATTGTCATTACACTCTTATATTCTGAATCATATGTGTCACCGACTTCTAAATGTATGACAAATATGTCATAATAAATCAACAGCATTGTTGGTAATCATAATTCTAATGATTTAAGCGCGCGAGAGAGAGAAAAACAACCAAAAAACAAACAACGAAAACAAAAAAGTGTAACGCTAATGTATACTCATAATCTTCGTTGCCATATATGTATGTATGTGTGTATAATGAAATGTTCACTAACACATTGTCATAAATATTTGCAGAATTTATGTTATTTTGTTAATAACGCAGGAATAGCAAAACCATCAACGCATGTGAACAAAAAACAACAACGATTGTAAATTGCCAACATTTAAATCACTTCCGCTTCCGTTTCAAAAACAGAGTGACAGGGAAAGAGAACAATAACGTTAGTCGACATGTACAAATACACAGATAGAGATATTCTCACATGTATTGCATAAAATCATACAAACTAATGTTAAGGCATTATGAAAATAATATATAACATAAAAGTAAGCAAATAATGTGAAAAGCAAAACAAGAAAAAAGCAGGACTCATAGGTAGAAACAAAAGAAATCAGAAATCACCATAGCATTCTGCTAAGTTTTTTTATTTGAGAATTTTTTTGCTTTTATATTTTCATACACTGGACTTATGTAGAGATGCATAAGCTCAAACATTTTGTACTTATTTATATGTATCCTACTACATATTACCTAGATTAGATTTACTTTCATAGACTTGACTACGAAAAGTCATTGAGGCAAATGTTATGGACATGTAAGTCATATGGTAAGTTTAGAATATAATCCCACAAGAGAATGAACTTACCATGTGAACTGTTGCATTTCCAGATATGAAATTCCAAACAAGTTGAGAGCAAAATGAAATAGTTTTTGAATTTTTATGGAGTATATGAACATAGACATGCGTTACGGAAGGTTGAAAAAAAATCGTGTGGTGGAAAACTAGGACTTTTGATTTTTATAGCAAAATTTTTGGATATTTATTTTGACCCAATGCTTTAAGGTGTGTACTAAGTTTAAGTACGATGTAATAATATTTTTCTTTTTTGCAAAGTTTTATTAAATTCTGGGGGGAGAATGGCTCAAATAACAATTGAAAAATTTTATTGTCTTTAAAATGAATTAATAAAGAAAAGTAATCACGAAAAATGGGGTTTTTAGCTCGATAACGCGAACTTAGTAGCGATTTTTATGATATGGATCAATAAAAGCACTAAATAAAAGTGAACATATTAGGAAGGAAAATGTAGGTTAATTTTAGAAAATTTTTATTTTAATTGTGAAATGAAGCTAGCTTAGGGTAGGTAAGGTATAGTGGTAGCCCGATATTTCAGGTTCACTTAGACTATTAAGCCCATTGTGCTACCACAGTGATGAACTTCTATCCTATCACTGAGTGCTGCCCGATTCTACCTTAACCTCAGTGAAATGAAGCTAATTTCGTACTACCCACAAAATAGTTCAGAATTTCTTGAAATATGTGCATTTTACCGCAATCTTGGACTTCTTATCGCGCTAAAGAAATTTCTGCAATATTGAACTCCAAAGTTCCCCTTTAGGCTACGAAATTTGCATTACTCTCAAAAAGTGAACCCTCTAGGGAACTAAAGCCAATGCAACTCTATTTTAGTCCATGTAATTATTATGTTCTGAGAAAGATTCCGTGACTTTAATATTTCTTTTTTTTTTTTTGCATACGTTAGTAAAATTAAATATAACAGGAGTAAAATTATGAACAAATGAAACACACAAATTTAATAAATTCTCATTTCCCAAAAAATAGTTCAAAATTTCTTAAAATTTGAAAATTTAGCAACAAATCCGACTTTAAAGATATTCTAGCAATTTTGAGCTACAATTGTTTCCTTCAAACTAAATTTTTTTAACAAGAAAAAAATATATCTAGCATATTTTTTAAAATTTAACAAATAATCTTTACTTATTTTTTTGGTAACGGCATGATGCCGGAGTTTGCAGTTAAGTAATACAATTTATTTTTCCTTCCAGGACGGTTCAATGTTTTTGGACAAATGCTCTAGGCCAAAAGTCCGTATTGAGAAATTTTGACAAAACTTTATACAAAAATAAAATTTTGACAAAATTTTCCATAGAAATAAACTTTTGACAAAATTTTCTGTAGAAATAAAGTGTTGACCAAATTTTATGTAGAATTAAGATTTTGACAAAATTTTCTATAGAAATAAAATTTTGACAAAATCTTCTATAGAAATAAAATTTTGACAAAATCTTCTATAGAAATAAAATTTTGCAAAAATTTTCTATAGAAATAAAATTTTGCAAAAATTTTCTATAGAAATAAAATTTTGACAACATTTTCCATAGAAATAAATTTTGCGAAAATTTTCTATAGAAATAAAATGTTGATCAAATTTTCTGTAGAATTAAGATTTTGACAAAATTTTCTATAGAAACAAAAGTTTTCAAAAATTTTCTGTAGAAATAAAAATTTGCAAACATTTTCTGTAGAAATAAAATTTTGCAAAAATTTTCTATAGAAATAAAATTTTGATCAAATATTCTATAGAAATAAAATGTTGACAAAATTTTGTATGGAAATAAAATTTTGAAAAAATTTTGTATGGAAATAAAATTTTGACAAAATTTTCTATAGAAATAAAGTTTTGACAAAATTTTCTCTAGAAATAAAGTTTTGACAAAATTTTCTCTAGAAATAAAGTTTTGACAAAATTTTCTATAGCAATAAAATTTGCAAAGTTTTCTATAGAAATAAAATTTTGACAAAATTTTCTATAGAAATAAAATTTTTCCAAATTTTCTATGGAAATAGAATTTTTACAAAATTTTCTAAAGAAATTAAATTTTGACAAAATTGTCTATAGAAATAAAGTTTTGACAAAATTTTCTAAAGAAATAAAATTTTGGGAAATTTTCTATAGAAATAAAATTTTGACAAAATTTTCTGTAGAATTAAGATTTTGAAAAAATTTTCTGTAGAAACTATATTTTGCAAAAATTTTCTGTAGAAACTAAATTTTGCAAAAATTTTCTATAGAAATAAAATTTTGATCAAATTTTCTATAAAAATAAAATTTTGCAAAAATTTTCTATAGAAATAAAATTTTGACAAAATTTTCTATAGCAATAACATTTTGAGAAAATTTTCTATAGAAATAAAATTTTTACAAAATATTCTATAAAAATATAATTTTGACAAAAATTTTTCCAGAAATAAAGTTTTGACAAAATTTTCCATAGAAATACAATTTTGACAAAATGTTCTATAGAAATAAACTTTTCGTTTTGTTTGTTATTGTTGGCTTCTCTTCAATCGTTATTGTTGTTTTTGATCTCAGCTTAAAGCCATGCATTGACTAAACCACAAGTGTAGCTTAACCAACAGAGGAAAAGTATGCTTGTCAAATTTATTTGGGCAAAGCCCTATAGACTGCAAGATGGTTGGATCCCAGTAAAAACTCCTATTACCAAGTATGAGTACAAGTATGCCTGCGCCAAATTTGTAACAACTTCCTGGTACATATATCAGTAGTAATACTTTTACACGGGCATGACATTGGAGGAAAGTACTTCCGTGCAAGCATACCAGCAGTCGAAAAATAAGTACTTCTTCGCAAGCATACCAGCTCTCCAAAAATAATATCTTTACCATAAAGATACCCAAAAAGTGCAAACTCACCCCTATTGTTTTGTATTCCAACACACTATACCACGCTCCACGACATGGATCTATTCAATGATGTTATTTTGTAATATAAATTATATACTACACAGCTTTAGAAAACAAAGGTATATTTTACTAGCAATTTTTTCTGAAATGCAATTGGGCATTACTTATCGCTACTATTAACGGTGCCCACTGTAGAGCCGAACCCGGACCTCAAGATATGATTTTGATTACCGGTATTAATAGAAAGAATCACTTTTTGCCTACACAGGGAAGTTATTATTTTTAAATCCCAGGTAATACTGCAAGTAGTAACTTTTTGATTACCAGTATTACTGAAAGAATCACTAGTGCTTACCCAGTTTTTGCTGGGATGTACAGCTGTTTCGGAATTACCACATTCCTCATCAGTATCCTCTACTTGCAGCAAAACTATCAACCAATTATCAGAATAAATTCGGGTAATTCACTCAACCCAAAGTGAACTACACTTGAACCTCCCGAAAAAAATTTCTGTAGAAATAAAAATTTGCGAAAATTTTCTGTAAAAGCAAAATTTTGCAAAAATTTTCTGTAGAAATAAAATTTTGCAAAAATTTTCTATAGAAAAAAATTTTGATCAAATTTTCTATAAAAATAAATTTTGCAAAAATTGTTAGATTAGGTTAGGTTAAAGTGGTAGCCCGATTAAGATTCAGGCTCACTTAGACTATTCAGTCCATTGCAGCGTTGCCAATTTAGCTTTTTTCCCGCTAGATTTGGCTTTTTTTGAAGACGTTTAGCGGGAAAAAATGCATTTAGCTTTTAGCTTTTTTTCTGGCTTTTTTCATGACCCTTTTAGCTATTTTTGGCTTTTTTATTTTCGACATGTTCCTATTGAAATATGGATAAAACTTCGTTTTTATCTAAGTCTTGCTGCCAGAATAAGTTTTTCCACATTTTCAAATCTCAATTGAAACATTAATAATTATTACTGCCATTATGCGGGCATTTTGTAGCAAATACACCTGTTGTAAAGTTTTTGCCTCGTATTCATAAAATTTATCGTAAACTTTAAATCTACTATTACCATACAAATTCCTTATATAAACTGTCAGTAAATTATTAGGAATATTAGCATTTGACTCGTTTATCCTTTTTATGTTATTATAATATTCTAAAGTTATTATGATATTACTAAATTAAAATAGTAGATGTGAATTGCTTTGTACACTGAAAAAATATTGTCGTGAGGCCAAAGATTTGATGTCCTTAAAATACGAACACGAATTTTGGTTATAATAGCATTTGTGAATTTCTCTTATGTAAACTTGTCCAAAAGCCGATAAAGTCGTTTTGTCCTTATAGTTAATTGATTCAACTTAAAAATGGGTATCTTATCATGAAAGAAGGCTAGGGTCAATTCTAAAAAATGCTTAAAATTAATAGTCTTTAAATTTGTGGAGTTTTTGTATCTTGACCACAAACCAAAATAACGTTCAAAAATAGAAGAGGTTTTTAAACATTTTATTATAAAAACGTATACATAAAATAATTTCTACTTAAAGTCGAGTCTGAATTTGGAAGTTTAAGTTTTCGTTAGCACGTTTTTAAAGCACTGTGATAGCTTATGAAGAAAAAGCTGAAAAAACGAATAAATTCAAAATTTGACTCGGAATCAATACAAAAATCATTGGTGTACAAAATCTTTGGAACCGAACATAGAAATAATTAAGGAAATAAAGTTTTGAATGTGGTATTATTTTTTTTAACACCAAAAAATTGCAATAAAAAATTCGTAGTGATAGGATCAAAACAAATCTGCTATTTATTAATGGAATGGATTTACATTTACGAAAATTGGACAACAATAGGTTTGGGAAGTTTTCGAATAAAAGTTATTCAGTATAAACTTGCAAGACAGTTAGAATGGGCTTTATTCTCTTGGGTAAAATTAGGAGAAGTGTACACGTTCACGAATTTATCATTAATTCAGTTAAAACGAAATATATTAATATTTTCTAATGCAGTTCTATGTGACATTGTGCAAAATATCGCACATTGGACTTGTTGATGATTAACCAGCTAACAATTGCAAGTTTACTGGGAAAAATGTTTTTACAAGGAAATGTAAACGGAGGACTTCCAGTAAAAATTTGTGATAGTAATCAAAATGTATCGAGTACGCCAGCAGAGCTAATATGACTTAGATTTTCTTACAGTCTCACAGAAATGGACTTAAAATGAATACAATTAAAATAATATGCATTTTAAGTGAAATAAAGCCTTTAAGTATGTTAAATTTCAATCGAAAATGTGACTTTTGATACAAAAAAATTTAGCTTTTTTTCTAGCTATTTTTGTAAATTTTTTAGCTTTTTTTGGCTAGTTTTTTGGACAAATCTAGCGGTTTTTGGTGAAACAATTCTGGCAACGCTGGTCCATTTTGATACCACATTAACTAAATTACAATTTTGACAAAATTTCCTAGAGAAATAAAATTTTGAAAAAATTTTCCATAGAAATAAAATTTTGACAAAATTTTCCATAGAAATAAATTTTTGACAAAATTTTCTATAGAAATAAATTTTTGACAAAATTTTCTATAACAATACAATTTGGTAAAGTTTTTGATGGTAAAAGTTTTTCCAATTTTTGGTCGATTATTTTTGGTTCGTATGGCAATCGTGATCCGTTCCCGCGTTAAGTTCAGCTCGTGAGCAAATTTTCATCAACTGCAGTGTAGATTTCGATCAAACTGTTTCCTTCACTTTTCGGATCATTTCTGCATTTTTGGATGCGATGCAAGACTGCAAGTTGCACGGTAACGAATGGTACGAGAAACAAAAATCGAGCATTCGTATCTCATGAATTTTGAAAATAACGATTATCTTCGTACTCTTCACATCAGCATGTATTTTTGGCCTAATATTAAAATTTGCATTTATAAATAAATGTGTGTTAGAAAGTGAATTTAATATCTGATTAATTATTGTCCTAAATAACTTTCATATAATCTATAAAGTTTAAATAATTAATTAATCTAATTAATATACAATGGCGTTATACGTAACTAAAACGTGTGAAGACTGTAACAAATATGCGGTCATTACACAAATATTGAACTAATTGAATTTATTAATAATTTCAAATGTCTGTCCGTGCAAGAAATAAAAACCTCCTCTTTCTCTCTCTCTCTCTCTCTCTCTCTCTCTGTCTACATTTATAATAGCTAAAACCATTATATATAGCTCATTTTGTACGCACGTTTAAATAAATTTATCTATGAATGTCAATTTAAGTAACAAATTTCACCAGTTTGGTTTCTTTTAAGCATCCCCCCATATCTTTCTCTATGGCCGGTGGAATGATAAACCAAAGGAGACGGCCATTTCTTAGATTTTTGTTAAAAAAAAGAATTGCTTCCATGTTTCATGCTGAGCTTTAGAATTCCACAGTATACTCCTTATGGCAATGTAGTTTTTTTTATTTTGTTGTTTTTGTTTTTTTTTGTTTCAATATACATTTTAAGGCCAATCGAACGGAAAAACATTGATTTATTGGCGCATTTGGGTTTTTTGTTGCTTTCCTCTTTATTTGGATACCAGAAGAATTTGTTTACATATTCGTTTTTCTCCTTGTTTTCTGTTTTTCTTTTATTTTGTGGTATTTATTTATTTAAAATTTTTTCTTATTTGCCTTTTGTCTACAGAACAATCGTAGAGTTCCAACATCCTCACACATTTGCGGCACTATTTCCTTATATTTAGGATGGAAACATTTGACATGACATAAAATATGGGAGGATGTAAGGAAAGCGAGCCACGACGATTATATGAAAGCCTACATTTATTTTTCTAAAATTAAAAATATCATCAAAATATTTAACTATTGGGAGCACAACTTTTAAAAGTTTGAGAAAAATGCAATAGATTGAAAAGAAGGAACATGTCAAAAATTATGAAATTAAAAAAAAAAATGCAATAAAAATAAGTTAAATTTAGCGTAAACTTACCCAAACTTTCTACTAAAACCATATATATCCTACTTTTTGATTTAAAGAAAATTCCCCAAATATGTTGTCTTGTAGATGCAAAAATGCCGAAGAAAAGTACGAGAACACATTTTTTAATGTTTTGTGTGCGTGTGTGTGTGTTTTTTTTGCTTTCGTTCGTTTGAGCATAAATTCTACTTTCGAAAATATATCATCATAAGAATGAAATTCAACACATGGATACCACCATGTGTAGGCTAAACACAAAAAAAGTTTATTTGTACGAGTATGTGTGTTTGCACATACTATACGTTCGAGCGTTGCTATCATGTAGGTGTTAAGTCATCCGGGAAACAGGATAACAAAATTGAGGCATTTAACAAGAATATATATTTTTCTTTTTACCGCTGCGAAGTACTATGCAATGACATCCTATAGTAATGTGAAGATTTCTTCTTAAAGCTGATTATGATAAATTTTTGTTTTAAGAAGCAATATATATATGAGTACTTAAGGTAAAAAAGACAACACGGTCATATGGCTGAAAGTTTATCCGTATTGATATGTGAACGCATTCAAGACTCAAGCCTATTACTATTTTTATTACTTTGCTAAAGAGAATGATCAATAAAAGGAATTTAGACTGAAGGATACTGTCTAATATTAGGGGAATTTTAACTAAAACATACTACTATGCATGAACTGAAATATACCCAGCAAAAAAAGAGCTTCCAAAATAGTAGTTTGAAACCCCAATTTGTGTAATGCCACCTTGTATCATCTCCAATGCATTTTACATTGGCTTGTCATAGGATGGAAATACTCCATTTTTGAATTCTTTGCATTGCTTTAGAAGTTGTGTCTTGGAAGGCCATTTGGATGAAGACATTAAAAAAAAAACTAAAAACAATTTTTTTCCAATTTCACAGTATTTTTTGTTACACTTTATTTTCTTATTATCTAATTTTTACAAATTGAACAATTTTTTCGCTTCCACCGGGAGTTGAACCTGGGTCTGTTGGCACCATTACAGAACCCTTTAGCACACTCAGCCACAAACGCCATTGAACACGATGCATCAAAACATCTATTCAAATATTTATGGTATGAACCTAATATGACACCACGGCATGACATTCTAACTAATTCTTGAGATGTTCTTTATTAACATGAATGAAAAAATAAAGAACGCTGGTTCAAATCTCACCAGCGGAATTTCTTTTATTAAATATTTTTCTAAAGAATTATTTTTTTTTTTTATGTTATACATCGTTTTTATTTTGTTGTCTTCGGCATATATTTTTACATAAATATATTTTTATACCCTCCACCATAGGATGGGGGGTATATTAACTTTCTCATTCCGTTTGCAACACATCGAAATATTGTTCTAAGACCACATAAAGTATATATATATATTCTGGGTCGTGGTGAAATTCTGAGTCGATCTAAGCATGTCCGTCCGCCCGTCTGTTGAAATCACGCTAACTTCCGAATGAAACAAGCTATCGACTTCAAACTTGGCACAAGTAGTTGTTATTGATGTAGGTCGGATGGTATTGCAAATGGGCCATATCGGTCCACTTTTACGTATAGCCCCATATAAAGGCACCCTCAGATTTGGCTTGCGGAGCCTCTATTAGAGATGTGCACGTGACACGAAATAGTCGTGACTCACGCGTGAGTCGTGAGTCACGCTGAGGGCAACGGCGTGAGTGTGCGTGAGCGTGATTAACCAACCCAATGTCGTGCGTGAGCGTGATTCACGAAAATAATATCTCCGTGAGCGTGCGTGAGTAACGAATTTCGGAAAAACACGCTCACGAAAATAATCCCGCTTACGATCATAAAATGCTTAGGAGTTGAATTCATTTATAATTTTAGTGACATCCTAGGTGTCAAGAGTTTTATAACGCTCTCGATTTTAAACATATTCATGTTTTCAGACAGGTTCTATAGGTAAATTACCATAATATTGTTCATGAGTCACGACATTTTTCGTGAGTCACGATATTTTTCGTGAGTCACGACATTTAAAAGATTTTCGTGCGTGAGTACAAATTTTCTTTTTGTGAGCGTGCGTGAGCTTGAGTTCTACCAAAAAACATCGTGCGTGAGTGTGCGTGAATAAGATTTCACCGTCGTGAGTGTGCGTGAGCGTGAGCAAAATATTACTCACGTGCACACCTCTAGCCTCTGAAATTTGGTACATGGTGTAAGTATATGATCTCTAACAAAAATTGGTCCATATCGGCCCATAATTATATATAGCCCCCATATAAACCGTTCCCCAGATGTGACCTACGGAGCCTCTTGGAGGAGCAAAATTTATCCGATCCGGTTGAAATTTGGAAGGTGGTGTTAGTATATGGCCGCTAATAACCATGCCAAAATTGGTCCATATCGGTCTATAGTTATATATAGCCGAACCCCAATCACACGAAGACTGGTCCATATCGGTTCATAATGATGGTTGCCACTCGAGCCAAAAATAATCTACCAAAATGTTATTTCTATAGAAAATTTTTTCAAAATTTTATTTCTATAGAAACTTTTGCCAAAATTTCATTTCTATAGAAAATTTTGTCAAACTTATTTATATACGTATTTAATCGGCCTTTTTTAATGTAATATATACAACGTATGGATTACCTTGCAATTTAGAAGACGGTGTTAGGAAGTTTTAAGATACCTTGCCATCGGCAAGTGTTACCGCAATCCAAGTAATTTGATTGTGGATTACAGTCTTCAGTAGAAGTTTCTACGCAATACATGGTGGAGGGTACATAAGCTTCGGCCTGACCGAACATACGGCCGTATATACTTGTTTCTATTAAAAATCAACAAAAAATTAAAAATTTACGTAATTTTCAAAGCCTTCTCAAAAGAACTTCCATGGAAGCGAAAAAGTCAAACGGCAAAGGTTCAAATCCCAGCGGGAATGATTTTTTTGATATTTTTTGTTTTTTATTTTTTGGTGATTTTCTATTGTCCGAAATTTAATTGTCCAAAACTTAAATGTTCACTTAAAACGGCCTAATTCCGTTCTTTCTAAGACTTGCCTAAAAGGAGTGCATCGGAGTGAAAATAATTGATAGTGGATCCCGGGATGCGCTTTAAAAGAAATGTTTGAGGACTTGTCCAAAAAGAACGCATCGGAAGTGGAAAAAACTTCATGGGGCGATTCCAGAATGCGCTTTAAAAGAAATGTTTGTGGAACAACTTCCAATTTTTATGCTGGGTATTTAAATTGTCTTTAGTAGCCTGGAGGGTTCACTTTTTATAATCTGTGCCACACTGATGAACAGTGTATTAGAAGTTAGTGCATACCTATGCAACATCCAAAAGGAAGCGGCACATGGTGTTTTTGGTAATAGTGCTCTGAACCGGCCCCTGGGACGATCTAGCGATGTCCATGTCTGTGCGTCTATCTGTCCGTCCGTCCGTTCGACTGTGTGAGAACACATTTTTGTGATCGAAGTCTAGGTCGCAGTTTTAGTCCAATCGGCTGAAAATTTGGCACAAGTATGTATGTATGTGTTTCTGGTTATAATAGAAACCCATTGATTTTGGAAGAAATCGATTCAGATTTAGATATAGTTCTCATATATTTTTTTCCTGATATGCACTTATATGGCCCTAAAAGCAAGAGTTTTACCCTAATTTGCTTTAAATTTTGTGCAAGGAATACAATTGATAGTATCGCAAAGTGTGCCAAATTTGGTTGAAGTCGGTTCATATTTAGATATGGGTCCCATATATATCTTTTGCCCGATTTACATTTATTAAACCACAGAGGCCAAAGTTGTACTCCTATTTATGTGAAATTTTGCACAGAGAGTAGAACTACCATTTTAGCTATACATGGCAAATTTGGTACAAATTGGTTCAGATTATGATATATCTTCCATACAATATATCTTTCGCTCGATTTGGAGTTATACGAACACGGAGTCTAAAGTTTCACTCCGAAAATTTCGCATGCCAAATTTGCCGACTTACACTCATATTACGACAGAAGCCAAAGGTGTACTGCGATTACACAAGGAGTGGAATTAACAGTGTAGCTCCACGTGCCAATTTTTAGTGAAATCGGTTCAGATCTAGATATTGCTCCCATGTACACAGTCTCACATAAGTTTACATACCCTTGAGGTTTTTACCTTATAACTAAAGATGTTTCTTGTTGTTGTTTATAATCCAGACTAAAAACATCTTCTTGAAAATGGACAAATACTTTGTTTTTCAAATTAATTTACAAAATCTAAAGCATATATATGCATATTTTATTATATTTTAATAATTAAAGAAAATACAATTTCTTAAACCGTATGTAAACTTGTGTAAGACTGTGTACATTTTTCACCTGATTTATACTCATGTTACCACAGGAGGTCATAATTTCACTGCGATTTACTTGAAATTTTGCACATAAAATAGAACTACCATTCTCGATATACATGGCAAATTTGGTCAAAATTGGTTCAGATTATGATATAGCTCCATTAGAATATATGTTTCGCCCAATTTGGATTCATATGACCACGGAGGTCAAAGTTTCAATTGCATTTTCAGAATATAATTAACATTTTGGCAATGTGTACCAAAGTTGGCAAAAATCTGCTCAAATTTAGACAAAGACCCCATACATATGTATGTCCTTCCAATTTGGGCAAGTTCTTCCAAAATGTGCTATTGCTAAGCCGAAAACTTGTAAAAATTGCTGAAATGTTCCTATACCTCTAATACATATCTTTCAACGGGAAAATCATAAATTAATATTTGTGAAATTTCTATGCAATGGCTTTAGATTTAAATATATCTCATTTTTTTATTAACCTTGTGCTCCAACCCAGGCATTAGCTGGTTTAATTTTAAGTCTAGAGATTTTCTAGAAGTCTACAAAATTTTGTCCGAATCGTTTCAGATTGAAATATATGACACTCAACAAATTTAAGGAATTTGAGTTGGGAGTAAAATTCTATTAAATATGTGATTGGATATTTTATTGAAAATATAACAATTAAAAAACAGAAAAATATGGGCTGCCTGATTGCGCACCTTCCTCTTTATAAGAAACCAAAAAAATATATTTTTATTTCATTTTTCACATACACAATAGGACATTAAATTCTCAAAAAAAATCTGCAGTCTATTGTTTTCCATTGGTTTTTTTTGTTGCCTTTTTGTTGTTGCTGTTCAATTTATTTTTGTTCCAATTAAAAAGAAAACTAAACAACAAATATTTATTCAACTGGCCTCATCACATTGCAGTTGTGCTTTTTAATTTATTTCACTCTACCAACTGCACTACGCCATGCAATGACTTTAATTTCATTGCCCTGTACTCTTCTACATTGCTGTTTTCTTTTGCTACTCCTGATCCTTTTTGATGTAATTAAAAATATCAAAGTAAGTAAAAGTCCATTACAGACCAAAAATCTTGAAACAAGGTGAGTTTTTGGGGAGGACTATAGTACGCTATACGAAAGAAAGTAATCAGGATGTACCTCAAAACGAAAAAATGGACTATGAAAACTAGAAGTAGAACTTTCAATGAGTTTTTTTTTTTATTTCTGGTAAATTGACCTAGCAATAAATAGAAAACAATAGATTGTTTCGAAATAGGTTTTTAAACAATAGTATTTTATTCAATAAAAAAAAAAGAAAACAAAAACACAAAAACTAGTTTCTTTAAGATAAACAAATCTGAATGGTAATCATAGCTAAGGTTTTCTTGTGAAAGAGATAAAGTTTTCTTTAAGGAGAATATACTACGAGTACACTCTAAAAAACGTAAACCCTATAAGGCACTAAAATCAATTGAATTCCATTTTAATTCAACGAATTATTATGTTTTGAGAATGTTTTCTGACTTTAATAAAATTTTGTGTACGTAAGTTAAACGAACCAAAAATGGTGGGAAAATTATACACAAATGCAGCATAAAGAAATAATTCAGAATTTCTTTAGACATTTTATTAATATTATTAATATTATTATTAATATTGCGGCCATCATGAACTTCGTATGGTACTAAAAAAATTTTTGCAATTTTGAACTCCAATTTTTGCCGTCATACTTCGAAATACAACAAGTTTAATGATAATTTTATTAATTTTTAGTGATTTTTATACCCTCCACCATAAGATAGGGGGTAATTACTTTCCCAGTAAAAAAATTTGGAAGTTCTTCCAAAGGCACAACTTTAAAGGCACTTCTAGAAGATGTACTCCCAATGATGTTCTTTATTTGATCTACCCAGGAAGGTTTTTTAATTCAATTTTATATAACATTTTTTTTTCATACTTTTAATGGGTAATTTTAACTTTTTTGTTTCAAATAGGTCGCAAGCAGAGTAAGAATTCATAAAATGGTACAAATCATTTAAATTTTTTCGAAAAAAATGCTAAATCCAAACTGAAAAAATTGTGAATTTTTGAAAATATTTGAGGTCAAACGTTTCCGACAAACGTCCATTGAAAATTATAAAAAATTATAAAAATTATTTATTTGATAAAATATCACAGATTTTTTTATTTGCATCCAAAACATTGAATTCGGATCACACTTAAAGAAGTGATGCAAATTCAGTGCAACGGCTATTGAAATGGAGGACTTCCGTCCTATGACAAGCCCATGTTAAATTCATTGCTTCTGCGTCAATTTTGCACCACTTCCGGATCCAACAAGAACATTTTCATTACTTTTTTGGCGTCGCTTTCTTTGCTGGGTTTGTCATTCCGTTTGTAACACATCATAACATCATGTAACATATTGCTCTAAGACCCCATAAAGTATATATATTGTGGGTCGTGGTGAAATTCTGAGTCGTCGTCCATAACTATATATAGTCCCCACATAAACCGATCCCCAGATTTGGCTTGAGACAAAAAATTGGTCCATATCGGTCTATAGTTATATAGCCGCTCACCAAAAATAATCTACCAAAATTTTATTTCAATAGAAAATTTTGTCAAAATTATATTTCTATAGAAAATTTTGTCAAAATTTTATTCTATAGAAAATTTTGTCAAATTTGTATTTCTATAGAAAATTTTGTTAAAATTGTATTTCTATAGAAAATTTTGTCAAAATTTTATTTCTATAGAAAATTTTGTCAAAATTTTATTTCTATAGAAAATTTTGTCAAAGTTTTATTTCTATAGAAAATTTTGTCAAAATTTTATTTCTATAGAACATTTTGTCAAAATTTTATTTCTATAGAAAATTTTGTCAAAATTGTATTTCTATAGAAAATTTTGTCAAAATTTTATTTCTATAGAAAATTTTGTCAAAAGTTTATTTCTATAGAAAAGTTTTTATGTTTAATATATTCATCCGAGCCGGTTGAAATTTGGTACGTGGTGAAATTGGTACATTGCGCTAGTGTATGGCCGCTAACAACCATGCCAAAATTGGTCCATATCGGCCTATAGTTATATAGCCGATCCCCAAAAATAATCTACCAAAATTTTATTTCTATAGAAAATTCTGTCAAAATTTTTTTACTATAGAAAATTATGTCGAAACTTTATTTCTATAGAAAATTTTGTCAAAACTTTATTACCATAGAAAATTATGTCAACATTTTATTACTATACAAAATTTTTTCAACATTTTATTTCTATAGAAAATTTTGTCAAAATTTTATTTCTATAGAAAATTTTGTCAAAATTTTATTTCTATAGAAAATTTTGTCAAAATTTTATTTCTATAGAAAATTTTGTCAAAATTTTATTTCTATAGAAAATTTTGTCAAAATTTTATTTCCATAGAAAATTTTGTCAAAATTTTATTTCTATAGAAAATTTTGTCAAAAGTTTATTTCAATAGAAAATTTTGTCATTGTGGATGACAGTCTTTTGTACAAGTTTCTAAGCAATCAATGGTGGAGGGTGCATAAGATTCGGCCTGGCCGAACTTACGGTCGTATACACTTGTTCTTAATTATTAAAGTCTATTTGACCTTAGTCAAAAAAAAATCCTTTTATATTATGATACTCACTATTAAGTCGAATCACTTAATTATAAGGACAAAACGACTTCATTGAAAACATATCGACTTTTGGACAAGAAAAAAACTTTATATCAGACAAAAGAAAAAATTGCATTCGTATTTTAAGACCATTAAATCTTTGTTCACACGACAATTTTTTTTCAGTGTAAAATTCTCCAAAAAAAAAAAAATAAATAAAATACCAGAAAAAAGTTTAGTGATTGGACCTTGTGAATTTTACCTGATAAATATTGGTATAAACGTAACCCTAAATGTGTCCTCATCAAGTGTCTTAAAGTTTTTTTCAGGTTTAATTCTAGCAATTTCTATTAGTTTATCTTCTGTTTGTTTACTTTACCATACTGTTTCTTGTATGAACACATTACAATGTAGTCTAAGACCCTAATTCACAACAATGTGTTGTCCAGCAGTGATATGACAGAGGCCCATATGTTTAATACCTAACACTAGACCTCATAAATGAAAGTGAACTTTTTACGTTATGCGACTTTTATGTGCGACCTTTTTTGTATATGCGAATTTAAAAGCGTCCAACGGTAATACTGATTCCATGTTCACGATTGAACTCCATCACGAATGAATACAATAGCCCCAATTGCTTTTACAAGCTTATAAATGAACTGTCACTAGAGTAAATCTGTCAGACAGGCAGTTTAGAAATTATAGAAACCTGGCTGCAATACATATCAGCCACCTTGTATATAAATATTCCATCCTACAGTGGTGGAAACAAAAATATCCCTGCCAAATTTAATTGAATTGCACTTTTCAGACGTTTAAGGCCTCTGGGTTGCCTATTTAGCTGGTATATCCTTCTCGATACCATCACATAGGCATAGACAAAGACCGTACGAATATTGCACCATTTTCAGTCTAGAGTAAAATAGATAAAGTTTTGGTTTTTTTTTTTTGCAAAAAAAAAAGAGCAAGCTCTATTTCATGCTATAGCTGGCGATAGTCTACACGCCTCATTCGTAGTTTGCAGCAATAAGTTTGAACCACAGGCTACTACATTAGTGGAGGTTTTTAGTTAGTTTTGTTCCCAATGTCTATTCCACATGGTAATGTTTTTGTTTTTAATATTGGCTGCCCGTTTAAACAATTCTCGATAAAGGGTTTTGTCTGACTGCCTGCCTTCTGTTTATGCATTTGATAGTGATGGCAAGGTCTGATTATCAGACCTCATATCCTCCTCCATCGAAACTTTAGGAAAAGTCTAGTGGCATGGAATTCAACTCTTGTAGAGGGGTGTTTTTCACAGTTAAACACACAAATAAAAAAATAAAAAAAAAACAAAGAAAAATCAATTTGGCCTAAAGCCAAAACTGCGTTAACATGTGGCAAACATGTTATGGTTGTATGGCATAGCTGTAGTATTTCAATTTATTGGAAATGCCAGCAATATTGGACTACAAATAATCAGGATGTGTATCATCTCATGCCATGATGATGGCTGGCAAGAAAGAAATGTGAAAATACACAACCTGCACAAAATAGCTGTGAAAGCAAATTAAGTTTAAGTTTTTTTGTTTTTATTTTTCTTTACCCCATTGTAAAAAAAAAACAACAACACATACTGAAGTGTGAAAAATCTATAAACCATTCCACCGCCCATGGTGCTGTGCAAAATGCCACTCAACATAAAAGTGCTTTCCATTGTTTCATCTACAAATTATTCGCTGTTCAGCCTCATTGAAGATAAAAGAAAACTTTTGAATATTCTTGATTCATTCCAATAAATTAATGACTTAATGAAGCTCATACATTCAATTGAATGAATGGGCAAACGAGCACGAGGGTTTGGCCAAATGAACATAAATGGTTGGTTAAGAGTACTAATAATTCGGCTTAATATTCCCAATTTTTTACACTCTTCATCAAAAGTTTTGTGTGTTTGTTTTTTACATAAATGGTATGCCAACTATTTTAATATATGGAAGAGGCAAAATACCAGTAGGGATAATCTTAGCATTTTTGTATAATCAAGGGATTTACTTTTATAAGAGGATTATTATACCCTCCGCCATAGGATGGGGGGTATACTAACTTTGTCATTCCGTTTGCAACACATCGAAATATTGCTCTAAGACCCCATAAAGTATATATATTCTGGGTCGTGGTGAGATTCTGAGTCGATCTAAGCATGTCCGTCCGTCCGCCTGTTGAAATCACGCTAACTTCCGAACGAAACGTAACACCCCAGCAAAAAAATTTGGAAGTTCTTCCAAAGGCACAACTTTAAAATCACTTCCAGGAGATGCACTCCCAATGATGTTCTTTATTTTAACTACCCAAGAAGTTCTTTTAATTCAATTTTTTATAACTTGGTTTTTTCATACTTTTAATGGATAGTTTTAACTTTTTTTGTTTTAAATAGGTTAAAAACAGAATAAGAGTTCACAAAATGGTACAAATCATTTAAATTTTGTCGACAAAAAGGCTAAACCCAATCTGAAAAAATGGTGAATTTTTGAAAATATTTGAGTTCAAACGTTTCCGACAAGCGTTAGAATCCATTAAAAATTATAAAAAATTATAAAAATTATTTATTTGACAAAATATCACAGAATTCTTTAATTTACATCCAAAACACTGAATTCGGATCACACCTAAAGAAGTGATGCAAATTCTGTGCAACGGCTGTTGAAATGGAGGACTTCCATCCTATGACAAGCCCATGTTAAATTCATCGCTTCTGCGTCAATTTTGCACAACTTCCGGATCCAAAAAGAACATTTTCATTACATTTTTGGCGACGCTTTTTTTGCTGGGACGCTATTGACTTGAAACTTGGCACAAGTAGTTGTTATTGATGTAGTTCGGATGGTATTATAAATGGGCCATATCGGACCACTTTTACGTATAGCCCTCATATAAATTGACGCTCAGTTAGGATTGCGGAGCCTCTTGGAGGAGCAAAATTCATCAAATCCGGTTGAAATTTGGTACATGATGTTAGTATGTGGTCTTTAACAACCATGCAAAAATTGGTCCATATCGGTCCATTACCATATATAGCCCCAATATAAACCGATCCCCTTACTTGGCTTGCGGAGCCCCTAACAGAAGCAAATTTAATCCAATCCGGCCGAAATTTTGGTATATGGTGTTAGTATATGGTCTCTAACAACTACGCAAAAATTGGTCCACATCGGTCCATAATTATATATAGCCCCCATATAAACCAAGCCCCAGATTTGGCTAGCGGAGCCTCTAAGAGAAGCAAATTTCATCCGATCCGGCTGATATTTGGTACATGGTGTAAGTATATGGTCTTTAACAACTACGCAAAAATTGGTCCACATCGGTTCATAATTATATATAGCCCCCATATAAACCGATCCCTCGATTTGGCTTGCGGAGCCTCTAGAGAAGCAAATTTCATCCGATACGGCTGAAATTTGGTCCATAATTATATATAGCCCCCATATAAACCGATCCGCCGATAGGCTTGCGGAGCCTCTAAGAGAAGCAAATTTCATCCGATCCGGCTGATATAGGGTATATGGTGTTAGTATATGGTCTCTAAGAACCATGCAAAAATTGGTCCACGTCGGTCCATAATTATATATAGCACCCATATAACCCGATCCCCAGATTTGACCTCAGAAGCCTCACGGATGAACAAAATTCATCCGATTCGGTTGAAATTTTGTACGTGGTGTTAATATATGGTCTCTAACAATCATGCAGGAATTGGTCCATATCGGTCCATAATTATATTTAGCCCCCATATAAACGGATCCCCAGATTTGGCTTGCGGAGCCTCTAAGAGAAGCAAATTTTATCCGATCTGCCTGAAATTTGGTGCATGGTGTTAGTATATGGTCTCTAACAACCATGCAAAAACTGGTCCGCATCGGTCCATAATTATATATAGACCCCATATAAACCAAGCTCCAGATTTGGCTAGCGGAGCCTCTAAGAGAAGCAAATTTCATCCGATCCGGCTGATATTGGGTACATGGTGTTAGTATATGGTCTCTAAGAACCATGCAAAAATTGGTCCACATCGGTCCATAATTATAGATAGCCCCCATATAACCCGATCCCCAGATTTGACCTCAGAAGCCTCACGGATGAGCAAAATTCATCCGATACGGTTGAAATTTGGTACGTGGTGTTAATATATGGTCTCTAACAATCATGCAGGAATTGGTCCATATCGGTCCATAATTATATTTAGCACCCATATAAACCGATCCCCAGATTTGACCTCCGGAGCCCCTTGGAAGAGCAAAATTCACCCGATCCGCTAGTATATGGCCGCTAACAACCATGCCAAAATTGGTCCATATCGGTCTATAGTTATATATAGCCGATCCCCAAAAATAATTTACCAAAATTTTATTTCTATCGAAATTTTGTCAAAATGTTATTTCTATAGAAGATTTTTTCAAAATTTTATTACTATAGAAAATTTTGTCAAAATTTTATTGCTATAGAAAATTTTGTCAAAATTTTATTGCTATAGAAAATTTTGTCAAAATTTTATTTCAATAGAAAATTTTTGTCAAACTGAATTATATACGTATTTATTCGGCCTTTTTGTGTTTAATATATGCCCCTATGGACTAACTTATAAGTGAGAAAACGGTGTTAAGAAGTTTTAAGATACCTTGCCATCGGCAAGTGTTACCGCAACCCAAGTAATTCGATTGTGGATGACAGTCTTTAGTACAAGTTTCTATGGAATCCTTGGTGGGGGGTACATAAGATTCGACCTGGCCGAACTTACGGCCGTATATACTTGTTTTTATATCATGTTACATATAAATTAGTGAGTTAAATGAAACAAAGCCAGCTATATGTGTTTCAAGTAAGCTGGAACACCCTTTGATCAGTATTCGATATACTTTATGAATTCTTTAATTTATCTCCAAATTCGTTTTTTTAATTTTTCTAACTCGAATCAGGATATGTATCACTTTAACCATGCAACAGCATGTATATCACGTGAAAACACTGCACCTCAAGCTCTACATACTTTTCCTACCGGTTCTCTTCTTCGACGCAAATGACCCACAACTCTATATAGATGGGAGGTACTGATTCCCAATACCCTTGTGACCATTGTTTCTTTCAGTGATCTTAAATTGATTTAGAAGAATTGCGAATTTTTGAAAACATTTGAGGTGAAATGTTTCAGACAAATAAAAAATTATGAAAATTATTTATTTGGTAAAATATCACAATTTTTTTTAAATTCACATTCAAAACACTGAATTCAGATCATACCATAAAAAAGTGATTCAAATTCAGTGCAACGGCTGTTGAAATATTGGACATACGTCCAATGACAATTTTGCACCACTTGCGGATCAAAAAAGAACATTTTCACTACTTTTTTGACGATGCCTTTGGGGTGTCTTGACGTCCTTTCGAACCTCTTAGCGTTCCTTATCGCCCTATGTGTCCTTTGTCTTCATTTCTACCACCCTACCACTATGGACTTTGTGAGCCGTATGTTTCTGTAAGTTCCCTTTCCCTTGTTTCCTGGCTCGTACCGTGGTGACATTTGTCGTAGGTTTCTTCCCCTTATTCAGGATTCACAAGGCCTTTCCGACTATTTGCCTATTCTCCTCCAGTAGATCCCTATTCTTATACCAGTTTCACTCACCACGGAGTTTTTTTGGAGTCTTGCCGGCCCTCGTATTGTTCAAAATCGTTTTTTGCCCCCCTTACCTTTGTTTCCTTGCTCGTACGACCAGGCCATTTACCGTAGGTTAAGATGGGTTAGGTATAGTGGCATATTTCAGGCTTTTTTGGACTATTCAGTCCAATTTGATACCACAGTGATGAAGTTCTCTCTTATCACTGAGTGCTGCCGGATTCCAGGTTTAGCACAATAACAAGGGACCTCATTTTTATAGCACAGTCCAAACGGCATTTCACATTGCAGTGGAGCCACTTAGAGAAGCTTTGAAATGTCACCAGCATTACTGAGAGGAGATAACATAATCCACCCTTTTGTATGCAAGCCGGTCATGCTAAACATTTCGTCACGGTAGCTCTACTGTAGGATTTCCGTTTATTCTAGATTCTCAAGACCCTTCTGAATATTGTCATACAGTCTTTCATTTGTCTCCGATCTTATGTCAGTTGGACTCAACCCGGAGTCTTTCTGGCCCTCACATTTTTCCACAGTAATCTTTCATACAACTACGCTCTTTCATACAACTACTCCAATGTGGTATTTGAGGACATGAGTCCAATCCCCTAGAGTTATGCAACAAATATGTAGGTATTTTTTGTACATCCCTGGATAGATATACTATATTCTCTTTGGCCCTACTGAAGGTTAAGCCTTCCCCATTCATTGTTGTATTAACTCTGTTTCATTTTGATTTGACATTTCATTAATATTTGTGGTTAAAAAACAAAAAAATAATTATTAAAAAACGATATCATTCTATTTTGGTTTTTGTCATTTATAACAGTTTTTTTCTATTATTGAACCAATCAACATTTTTAATTATACATTTGCATTCACTGATTATAATTAATATGAATTAGCTAATGGCAAATCAACTTGTTATTGTCACTTTGAGAATACATCATAATAACAGAATGAATAGTATTCATAACTATGGACTTATTATGAGGTTTTATAATTTATTCTCAATTACTTCATCTTCTGAAATGTGAAAGTAATTAAAATTGAATGGCATAAGTGAATAATTAGAAATAATGTGATGGTATTTGATGTGTAATCCCCTTTATTAAAAATATTTTAATGAAAAACCAAGAAACAATCCAAATGATTATGGATTTACGGGGGCCCCGAGGTCGTTATAAACGGAAATACGTCATGTTATAAATTCTAAAAACGTCGGACAATGCCTAAGGCTTCGTTGGATTATAATTATAAGTCAAATTGTAAAAAAAACGGTAGAAAATTGCAATAACTGATTAGCCTTGTGACTGAAAACTACAAAATTAAATTCAATACAAGAAAAATACAACATTATTATAATTAAACAACATTAAAACATCAATTATAATTCAGATATCTCACATTGTGTAAACATATGTCGATGAAACCAAAACAATGAAAAAATGAAAGTTAAAACACGTATATACATATATGGCCGAAATATCGGTAAGAACGAATATTATATACCCTCCACCAGGGATTGTATACACTGGGGTATTAAAGACCGATACTGTATTTGCTCCTACGGGAGACTCAAGAAATCACTTTAGGGGACATGTTTATATGGGAAGCTATAGTGGCAGCTCGTATTTTCAGGCTGAACTAGACCATTGTGATACCACAAGTGGTGAACTTCTCTCTATTTCACATTGCAGTGAAATCACTTAGAGAAGAAATACACGGAAATGTCTCCAGAATTACCTAGTGGGGCTAATCTACCGCTGAAAACTGAGGCTCTGGACGTCAAATCGTCAATTTATACGAGGATTACCTTTAATATTTCGAGATTGGGCAGCCTTGGTGTTACAATCTGCCAACTGGCAGATCTATCGTAAAGCTTGACATTTTTGCTGTTTACAGCACAAATTGGAAAAATTATCGAGAAATTCTTTTCTGCGCATTCTTCACGACGACAATGCGAGCTCTCACACATCGGCCCAAAACAACTGCAGTCTTCAGCACTCAAAACATCGATTTGATAGGTCATCCGCTGACTTGGCAACGAAGACTTATTTTAATTCCTCTATGTAAAAAATAAAATGAGAGAATGTATATTTTGGAGATACCTCAATCAGACTGGCAAAAAAATGCTTCGATGATTAATCTACAATTAATATTTGTTTTTGTTCTCTGGACCGTTATCGATGTTTTTAAGCCCATTTGCAATACCGTACACCACCGGGAGCCACCGTGGTGCAATGGTTAGCATGCCCGCCTTGCATACACAAGGTCGTGGGTTCGATTCCTGCTTCGACCGAACACCAAAAAGTTTTTCAGCGGTGGATTATCCCATCTCAGTAATGCTGGTGACATTTCTGAGGGTTTCAAAACTTCTCTAAGTGGTTTCACTGCAATGTGGAACGCCGTTCGGACTCGGCTATAAAAAGGAGGTCCCTTGTCATTGAGCTTAACATGGAATCGGGCAGCACTCAGTGATAAGAGAGAAGTTCACCAATGTGGTATCACAATGGACTGAATAGTCTAAGTGAGCCTGATACATCGGGCTGCCACCTAACCTAATACCGTACACCCAAGTACAAGTTTCAAATCAACCCTACGGGAAATGGATCAACCACAGGACCGGTACATGACTAGTCCCTGGTATGCATGGACCAGTCCTAGTTCTGGCAAGACGTATGGAAGCGACCGGTCACTTTAACATGGGTTTGTCATTGACGGGGTAAATTTACACTTTAGGACACGCCTTGGACTCTTTCCTAAGGACACGTCCTGGGGCATTTTGGTAGTAGCACTCCATAGACAGGTCCTCATGAACCAGTCTCGGAAAAACTCTTCGAAATCTGTTTCAGTTTGGTTATCCGAATCGCACCAGAAATTAAAAACTTTTGAAAAATGTTGAACAAAAAAGGGTGATAGGGTCAAAATTTGGTCAATATAAACTTGACGTATTTCTTTCAATTTTGCATTTAAAAAACCTGAACACCCCTCATTTTGAAGGTGTGTGTGTGTGTGTGTAGAATGTTGCTCCTATTTTGATTTTGGAATTCACTCTTCAGTTGTCAAAATGACGTCCAAGCAAGAAGAGCAGCGAATCAAAATTTTGCTCGCGCATCGCGAAAATCCGAGCTACTCGCACGCAAAGCTGGAAAAATCGCTAAAAGTTGCCAAATCAACCGTTACAAATGTAATTAAAGTGTTTGGGGAACGTTTGTCGACAGCCAGGAAGTCTGGATCGGGGGGAAATCGAAAACTGGAAGCCGCTGAGACGACAAAGATAGTTGCCGGTATTTTCAAGCGAAACCCTAACCTCTCTCTCCGAGATGCCGCAAATAAGCTGGGTGTACCGTCTACAACCGTGCATCGAGCCAAAAAACGAGCCGGTCTATCGACTTACAAGAAGGTAGTGACTCCAAATCGCGATGATAAACAAAATACGACGGCCAAAGCGCGATCCCGGAGGCTGTACACGACGATGCTGACGAAGTTTGACTGTGTGGTAATGGACGACGAAACCTACGTCAAAGCCGACTACAAGCAGCTTCCGGGACAGGAGTTTTATACGGCAAAAGGAAGGGGAAAGGTAGCAGATATTTTGAAGCACATAAAACTGTCAAAGTTCGCAAAGAAATATCTGTTTTGGCAAGCCATCTGTACCTCTGGCTTGAAAAGCAGCATTTTCATAGCTTCTGGGACTGTCAACCAAGAAATTTACGTGAAAGAGTGTTTGAATAAACGTCTGCTGCCTTTCCTGAAGAAACACGGTTGTTCCGTACTGTTTTGGCCGGATTTGGCATCTTGCCATTACGGTAAAAAGGCCATGGAGTGGTACGCCGCCAACAACGTGCAGGTGGTTCCCAAGGACAAGAACCCTCCCAACACGCCAGAGCTCCGCCCAATTGAGAAATACTGGGCTATTGTCAAGCGGAAGACCAAAAAACTGCTAAGGACGAGCAGCAGTTCAAGGCAAACTGGCTTTCTGCGGCGAAGAAGGTGGACAGGTGGCTGTACAAAATCTGATGGCAGGTGTCAAGCGTGAGGCCCGGCAATTCGGATTTGGAAAAGCGAAAGCCTAACTGAATATTTTTCCTGAATTTTATACTAATTGAACTTGAAAAAGAAATTTAATTTGATTTTTTAAATAAACGATTTCACCGATTTACACGCGTTTTCCCTTGACCAAATTTTGACCGTATCACCCTTTAGGTTATTCCGGTAATTCTTCTTCACTAAATGTGTAGATGCAATAAGATTTTTATACCAAGCGAGTATGGAAATCGTTAATTTATCACTATTTAAAAACTGCGACAAACTGGACAAACCGGTACTAGTCCTGCGATAGGTCCGTCAGTAACAATTCGCACCAATTTCCCGTAGGGAATATATTGTTTCGTATGTTAGCGTGATTTCCAAAGGCGGACGGACGGACATCGCTAGATGGGCTCACAATTTCCCCCTGGACCAAAACGATATATACTTTTTGGGATCCGTGACCAATATGTTGATGCATCACAAAAAGAACGACAATACTAGTATGCCGTTCATCATATGGTGGAGATTATAATAACATTAATAGATATACCATAATTAAAAATGTAATATGTCTATAATATAAATATAAATACGTTTTCAACATTAATTTGTTCATTTGCTATATATAAAGTGAATACATAAAAAAATACTACACCATAATAACATAAGATGTTAAGAGCGATAAAATACATTTCACTTAGATTTCTGGGAAATAATAAAAAAATACTTTAATCCTAACGTTTCCTAGAAACAAGAATCCAATAATGTATGGACCAAAATTATGTATAATCGTTGCGCATGGCTGAAAATAAAAATAATCTACAAAAGGAAGAATATGTACTAATTAGAAAAATATTGGAATATCGGAAAAATTCTAAAATTATCAAATAGACAATAGAAGAATTCGTTAATTCTTTCCTAAGGGTAGCTTTAGAGTATTGGCGCTCCTGGAAACAAATTAACTTAAGCCACCTCTTTAAACTTTTGGAAAATCATGTTTATTCAGCAAAAGAATATAAGTGGTATTTTTTTTTCATTCAATGTACTTTTAAGGAGTCGACTTAACTTGTTTTAAAATTAAAATAATTACACGCAAATTATTTTAGCATTGATTTTACATAAACACCAATTCACAGGCAGTTTTTGCAGCTTATTATTCCTTTTTAATTTCAAATTGTCAACAAATTAATAGTATATGTATTTTGTTTTTTAATTATTTTCCTTTGTATTTTTTTGTTTGTTTATTATTAATTAATATTGGTAATGAGCTATTGGATTGGTAAAATAAGCAAATAGTAATGTTTATTTATTTTTAAATTAATAGGCTTCAAAATGATTGATTTTTGGTTATACTCTATGTGAAAGATTTCACAGGGCTTAAAATAAATTTTGAATTTATTGTTCTTACTTGGATATATGACGTATTATATATGAATGTCACAATCAATGTATATGACTGTTGCAATCTACTCAAATGACTCTTAATTATTGTTATGTAATTAAAAATTTATTATTTTTAATTGTTTAATATTGCGGATATATATTTGGTTTGTTTTTTTTTTTCATACAATAATTACTATTTGATGTTGTTGTCAATTAATCCCCATCCTGGTTCACATGGTTGACCATTTCCTATAATGAGGTAAATTCAGCAAATGGCTATCAGCTCTTAATTATCAAGATTAAAATATAAAACCATACCAATTGTCTTGTATGCTTCATATATGAAGGCCTTTAGGCAACCACATGATTTTTTTTTTCTTTCTTATTTATTTAAAGCCTACAATTATGACCTACTTTCGTTGTGAATATTAAACGCAAATATTGTAATGCGAAAAAGGGAATGAAATTCTATGAAATATTTTAAAGGTATGAGAATAAATTTTCCTGGAAAAAAGTATTTAAAATAACGTTCTCAGCAAGAGTAAAAAATATATCAAAGGCACTTATAATAAACCCGTAATGTATGAAGATTAAATTACGTTTTCTGCATACTTCATTTTTCATTAGGGGTCATAATGAGTTGTCATTTGTCGAAAAATTTGCTTCCCACTCTTTAATACATCGACGTCTGTATGCCCTTTTATCTTCATCTTTCTGAGATAACACTACTATTTCTGCATGAAAATGTGCGTACCAAAAATTTCGGTCTCGACAGATTCTGATGGAACGATTGCACGATTTTATTACTAGAGTATCCAGATAACAAAAATGTTGTGCTTTCTTTGTGCAAGTTTTTTATACCCTTCACCATAGGATGGAGGTATATTAACTTTGTCATTCCGTCTTTTACTTATAGCCGATACCCAGATTTGGATTGGGGAGCCTCTTAGAGATGCAAATTTCATCCGATCCGGTTGAAATTTAGTACGTGGTGTTAGTATATGGTCTCTAACAACCAAGCAAAAAATGGTCAATATCGGTCCACAATTCTATGTTGCCCCCCATATAAACACTCAAAAAAAAGTGAACTCACTATTTCACTAAAGCCAAATTAACTATATTTTAGTTCATGAACTTATTATATTTGGTGAAAGTTTCATTTACTCTAATAATTTTTTGCGTACGTTAGTTAAATGAACTAAAAGACGGGAAAAAATTATACACATGTTAAGGGCAGAGATTTACTAAATTCGTATATGTCATAAAATAGTTCATTATTTCCTCAAATTTGTAAATTTTACTACAAAAGCGTCCATTGTGAATTTCGTATGTCACTAAAGACATTCTTGCAATTTTGAACTCCAATTTTTTCCTTCAAACTACAAAATTTTCTTTAAAATGTGAAAAAAATTATTTATGTCTAATAAATTTTCTTGAATTTGTCGAAAAATATTTATTTATTTTTGGGATGCCAGCGCTTGTAATACTGTTTAGTTAAAATTTTCTAAAAATATTCAAAATTTTCTAAAATTAATCAAAAGTTTTCTTCCTGGTGGGTTCACTGTTTTTTCAGTGAACCGATCCCCAGATTTGACCTCCGGAGCCTCTTGGAGGAGCAAATTTCGTGCGATTCAGTTCAGTTCAGAAATGTTGTACTTTGTGTAAGTATATGGACACTAACAACCATGCTAAAATTAGTCCATATCGGTTCATAATTATATATAGCCCCTATATCAGCCGGTTACCAAATTTGTTCTCCGGAACCTTTTGGAGGAACTAAATTCATCCGATCTGGTTGAAAACTGGTACGTGGTGTTAGTATATCGTCTCCAGCAACCATGCAAGAATTGATTCATACCGGTCCATAATTATATATAGCCCCCATATAAACCGATCCCCAGATTTGTCCTCCGGAGTCTCTTGGAGGAGCAAAATTCATCCGATCCGGTTGAAATTTGGAACGTGGTGTTAGTATGTGGTCTCTAACAAACACGCAAGAATTGGTCCATATCGGTCCATAATTATATATAGCCCCCATATAAACCGATCCCCAGATTTGACCTCCGGACCCTCTTGGAGAAGCAAAATTCATCCGATCCGGTTGAAACTTGGTACGTGGTGTTAGTATATGGTCGCTAACAACCATGCAAAAAATTGGTCCATATCGGTCCATAATTATATATAGGCCCCATATAAACCGATCCCCGGATTTGACCTCCGGAGCCACATGGATGAGCAAAATTCATCCAATACGGTTGAAACTTGGTACGTGGTGTTAGTATATCGTCTCTGACAACCATGCAGGAATTGGTCCATATCGGTCCATAATTATATGTAGCCCCCATATAAACCGATCTCCAGATTTGACCTCCTGAGCTATTGGAGTAGCAAAATTCATCCGATCCGGTTGAAACTTGGTACGTGGTGTTATTATATGGTCTCCAACAACCATGCAAGAATTGATTCATACCGATCCATAATTATATATAGCCCCCATATAAACCAAACCCCAGATTTGACCTCCGGACCCTCTTGGAGAAGCAAAATTCATCCGATCCGGTTGAAACGTGGTACGTGGTGTTAGTATATGGTCTCTGACAACCATGCAGGAATTGGTCCATAATTATATGGGGGCTACATAAACCGATCCCCGGATTTGACCTCCGCAGCTATTGGAGTAGCAAAATTCATCCGACCCGGTTGAAATTTGGTACGTGGTGAAATTTGGTACATTGTGCTAGTATATGGCCGCTAACAACTATGCCAAAATTGGTCCATATTGGTCTTTAGTTATATATAGCCCATCCCCAAAAATAATCTGCCAAAGTTTTATGTCTATAGAAAATTTTGTCAAGATTTTATTCCTATAGAAAATTTTGTCAAAATTTTATTTCTATAAAAAATTTTGTCAAAATTTTATTACTATAAAAAATTTTGTCAAGATTTTATTTCTATAGAAAATTTTCTCAAATTTTATTGCTTTAGAAAATTTGTCAAAATTTTATTTCTATAGAAAATTTTGTCAATATTTTATTTGTATAGAAAATTTTGTCAAAATTTTATTTCTGTAAAAAATTTTGTCAAAATTTTATTACTATACAAAGTTTTGTCAACATTTTATTTCTATAGAAAATTTTGTCAAAATTTTATTTCTATAAAAAATGTTGTCAAAATTTTATTTCTATAAAAAATGTTGTCAACATTTTATTACTATACAAGATTTTGTCAAGATTTTATTCCTATAGAAAATTTTGTCAAAATTTTATTTCTATAAAAAATTTTGTCAACATTTTTTTACTATACAAAATTTTGTCAAAATTTTATTACTAGAGAAAATTTAGTCAAAATTTTATTTCTATAGAAAATTTTGCCAAAATTTTATTTCTATAAAAAATTTTGTCAAAATTTTATTACTATACAAAATTTTGTCAAGATTTTATTTCTATAGAAAATTTTCTCAAATTTTATTTCTATAGAAAATTTTCTCAAATTTTATTGCTTTAGAAAATTTGTCAAAATTTTATTTCTATAGAAAATTTTGTCAAAATTTTATTACTATAGAAAATTTTGTCAATCTGAATTATTTACGTATGTAATCAGCCTTTTTTTGTTTAATTCACCTGATCCGCTAGTATATGGCCGCTACCAACCATGCCAAAATTGGTCCATATCTGTCTATAGTTATATATAGCCGATCCCCAAAAATAATCTATCAAAATTTTATTTCTTTAGAAAATTTTGTCAAAATTTTATTTCTATAGAAAATTTTGTCAAAATTTTATTACTATAGAAAATTTTGTCAAAATATTATTACTATAGAAAATTTTGTCAAAATGTTATTTCTATAGAAAATTTTCTCAAATTTTGTTGCTATAGAAAATTTTGTCAACATTTAATTTCTATAGAAAATTTTTTCAAAATGTTATTTCTATAGAAAATTTTATCAAACTGAATTATTTACGTATTTAATCGGCCTTTTTTGTTTAATATATACCCCGTATGGACTAACTTACAATTGAGAACACGGTGTTAAAAAGTTTTAAGATACCTTGCCATCGGCAAGTGTTACTGCAACCCAAGTAATTCAATTGTGGGTGACAGTCTTTAGTACAAGTTTCTGTGCAATCCATGGCGGAGGGTACATAAGATTCGATCTGGCCGAACTTACGGCCGTATATACTTGTTTTTTTTTTTCTCGATAAGGCCTCATTTTTATGCGTTTTAATGCTTTCCCTTTTCGATTATAAACCTCATATCCAAAAAAAAAATGTTTTCTCCATGGGAAATAAATTTCACTATAAAAATTTAAACCGCAAAGAAATTACATTTAAACATATGTAAAAACATTTGTATGGTACGCCTCCCTTAAAGTATGCAAGCAATTACTTATGTAAAAGCCACACTCATACTTACTACGAAAAATTTGTGTATTGCGATGAATGTATCTGTGTGTGTGTGCAATTGGGTGTTTGTTCATCTTGTTGCTCACCACCAAACACAAGTGCGTCTAAATAATTTACAAAGCCCAATGCATACTACAATAAAGTGTTTCATCCTCCACCATTTCGAGTAGTGTTGCTGGAGCTTTTCCTATATGATGGTGTAAATAAAATATAATTTTTTTCTCTCTTATTTTTCCACACTGAACTTATTTAAGTCGAGCGAAAATAGAAGAACAAGAACAAGACGAAGTAAGAAAAATACAACAAGTACTGAATAAGAAAAGAACTCGAAGGCAGAAAATAAACAGCATGTGAAACACATGTAAAGAATATATATTATTTTCTTAACACTCTCACAAGTGTTTTAACGTAGATGGGAGTGTGTGTGAGTAGGTGATGTTCTATATGCGGGTGATTGCCCGCTCTAAGAATGGTAGTGCATTTGTGTTTATGAAGGTGCCTGGCTTAGTTAATAATGTATTCTTTGCAATAACTATTTGGCAAATGAGCATGTGAGGATGCGAGTGTGTTTGGGTTAGTGTGCATTAGAGTAAGCACTATAAGTACTTGTATTCTCTTATACACTCATTTGCCAAACTATTGATGATTATAGCACAAATATGTGAATGTCCCTATTTGTGAGAATGTGTGTGTGTGTGAATGTGAGAGCGTGACTTTCCAAAGTGTTGCCATTTCTTTGTTTCTATTTTCTATTTTCTATTTTGTTATCGTGTTTAAAAGTTTGTAAAACCAATTGACTCGAGTACCCACAACCACACACTACATTTTCTAAAATGCGTGCCACTCAAGAGTTTAGCAAAGCGGATATTATCAAAGATGTGTAGCGGAAGCTTGTGTTGTGTTACGAACATGAATTGTTGTGTGAGTACTCACATTCATACAAATTTACTTCACATTAATTGCGAAAAGTGAGCGAGTGTGTGTGTATGGGTTTGTATGGTATAGACGATTAGTCATGGGATTTATGGAGTAAATGGTAAAATAGTGCCGCAGGGTGTCCAATATGTATTTGATAGTTCAACAAATTACCAATTTATTTTGCGTTAAGGGAATTTTATTTAACCATGCTGATGTATGTTTTAGATTAAATTGAAGAAAAACAAGTTTCTTATTGTTTTGCATAAAAAAAAATTATAAGAAAAAATAAAGTGTACTGAAAACAAGTAAGAGCAGAGTTAAGTTCAGCCCGGATCGGATGAAAATTGTGGCTTCCATGCCCTCAAGAAGTTAAATCGGGATCTCGGGGATATATCAAAACATGGATCGATATATACCAAATTTGGTGTAGCTCTTTACAAACCTAAAATACCTCTGGTTTTAAAATTTCAACGAAATTGGTTGAAAATTATGGCTTTCATGCCCTCAAGAAGTCAAATCGGGTGATCGGTCTATATGGTGGCTATATCAAAACATGGGCCAATATATACCAAATTTAGCACAATTCTTAACTGACTTAAAGTACCTCAATTTTCATCATCCGTTCTATGACAAGTCCATGTTAAATTCATCGCTTCTGCACCAATTTTGCACCACTTCCGGACACAAAACGAACATTTTCACTAGTTTTGGTGACGCTTTTTTTGCTGGGTTGGTATTTTTACCTGAAAGAAAATGTTGTTTGACTTAGGTCAACTTGGCTTTAATAATTTTGAAAAATTCTTCAAAATTAATGAAATTGATTTTAATTTTTTTCAAAGACAACCAATATAATTAATTAATTAAATTTGTTGTCTTTTTGCAAAGAAAACTATTTTCCAGGGCATTCGGTAAAAAAAATAGCCTTCATTATATTCTAGGGGACCAAACAAAATCTCAGCGAATATAAACTTCACTGATAGTTCTGTTTTATCAACTAGGCTAATTGAGATCATATCATTTTAATTTACCAACCATAAATCATTTTCAACTTGTTTTAAATATTCAATATTGAATTTCATATATTGTTTTTTTTTTTTGTTCGTTTGTAAAAAAAAAAAAAAACAGAAAACAACATGATAAAAAATATAAAATAAATAATATATGTATAACTCCCATTGTGTTTTTGTTTTTTTTTTCTCGTTACAGAGTTCTTTGTTACGTTGCGGCTATTTTGTTTTTTTTTTTCGATTTTCAACGAACAACAATTGTCATGGCGCTATCAAAGACAACCACAACAAATATTGACAAATACAGGATACTCTTATGAATTGTTTTACTAAATTGAATGATCATTGTGGTGCTTACAATAAACTATAGAACATTGGAACAATAGCAACAACAGCAGCAGGAGCGACAGAAACGAGAAAACAAAAGCAAAAAAGCCTTTAAAGCAAAACACATGGAATAATATTTGAACAACCACAACAACAATAACAAAACACAACGAAACGGAAATCTAAACATAAATTATCCTGGCAAATATATATATATACACATTGAAACGTGTAATGGTTTATTTTTCATTGCTTTTGGTCCTCTCTATATCAAGCATATTTTTCGCACATATCCACTTCATACATGTATATGTTAAATAAACAAATAGAAGCGAGAGAGCAAGAGAGAGGGGAGACAGAAAAAATAAATAAATAAAAATTTTGCGCTAAATTTTGCCAAAAGCATATATCAACAAAACAATATACAATTTTCCATTCCACATATTAGCCAAAAACAGAGGGGCTCAGAAAGACCGCGCCAGAGAGAAAGACAGACCTCAGACTCCATAGCCAAAAAGCTATTTTCATTACACCGAGCTGTTATCCAGAATAGACTACAGCTGAAATATATCCCAAAGGAAAAAGACCAAACGACTAAATATGGGACTATAGATAAAAGAAAAAATCCCATGCCTGTCGGAGCTACAGAGAGACCATACCAAAAAAAAAATGAATATGATTTTTTTTTCTGTTTTATTTTCCTGGTTATATAAAACTAACCTATACCATATGAATGTGTATCTTTAAATTACAAGTAAATGTTAAATGTAAAACCTCAAAAAAGAAACAGACATTTATTCATTCACTGAGGACACCAAGGACCTTAGTCAACAAAATAAAAGAATGAAAATCCAGGATCATAAGAAATAAAGAAATTGTAAAACACATAAAAAACGAATTACTCTGGAGTATAAAACGTTGAAGCGAGAGAGAGAGAGAGAGAGAGAGAGCTATGTGATGAAAACGAATACCAGTTAGAGTATCACAAGCAATAAAACAGGAAGTGGAAGAAGAAAAAAAACCCAAGTCGCTAGTAACAACGAACCAGCGAAAACGGAAACTAAAGCCAAAAAGGCTTTGAATTCCAACAAAAAAAAAACCTCACTCTCTACTAGCATACTTGGCCATTCAGACATGAATTCACATGTGAGAATAGTAGGGCTTAAATAAAGAAAGCTCAACACACAAAAAAAATACCAGCGAGGAAACTATAGAGCTCTAGCAAGATCAGGGAATACTTCAAACAATTGCCAACAAGGAAGAAGACCAAACAACAAAAATTAAAAAACACGACCAAACCAAAAGTCGTCCTATAAACAAACCCACAAGAAAAAAATCCCAGTTATGATGACAGCACATAACAAAAATTTATGAAAACGTTCAACATTTTATAAATTGTTAGTTAACTGAAAAAAAGGGATATACATATATAAAGAAGAATCCCGGCAAGGATTATACATCAACACACACACAAGGATATCAACAAACACACACACTTGGACTCCCTACAAAACCCCCATTCACTCCCTCCTCCTCAAACAAAAAAACTAAAGGCTTATTGAGGATTTCTTTATATGTGGGTGTGTGTGGTGTTCGCATTGTTGTAGTCACCAGTATCCTTACCAGTATACGAATGTGGAAGTGTGCACAATAATAACACAATAGTAACAAATAATAACAATCAAATTAAAAATGATTCCTGCGGTTATCATTTCCTGTTCCTGTTATACAGCTCAAATGTCAGCCGAAGCTGAGGCCGCAGTTACGGCAACAACAATAGACAAGCTAACCTATAAAACTGTGTCGGCTACAGTGGAATATACAAAAAGGACTAAAAGCACGATTCAACATAAACAATGTCATCCTCACCATAGCTGTCATTTGCCACAGGAAAAGTTTGAAACATTGCAGTATGGGCAGAAGCAGCAGCAACAGCAACAGCATCATCATCATCATTACTATCCTAGAGAACATTGCCTAGAACAATGTCCTCTACACGATAGAATTCACCACCATCACCACCTAGCAATACAAAAGGCAGAATACCATCATCAGCAGCACCAGCATTATCAATACTCTTCCTGCCTCTCCAGCCAGCCTCGTAAGCCAACAAACAGCCATAGCATTTGTCGTCAACGACCCAGCGGGATATGGCATAAACGTTCCAACAATACCACCATGGCTATCTACTATCTATGGTGGCTATTTGGAATTTGCTTAATATTCTCTACGAATGGTGGTCGCAATTTAAATATCGGAAATCTAGTTATGAAATCATCATCAGCAGCATGGCCATCGTCATCGTCGACATCGACATTCCCATCACAATCGTCATCCTCAATATTAGCCTCTGCCTCATATTTGGAACCGGATGAGCTAATTCATGAATTGGATAGGCCTGGTAAGTATTCATTGTGATTGTGTTGTAGATATTCTATCTGTTTATGGGGTGTGGATAATTTAGCATGTTTCTTCTCACTTCGTGTCCATACTCTACAACTCCCCCTCCCACAGAACAAATGACAAATAATAATTAATCGATTTGTTTGCAATCTAAATATTATTATTCTTGCTATCAATATAGAATTTTGGTTGATGGTAACTAAGTGCCGGGGAGTGGCAACATTAAGGATACAGAAATAAATATATTTTTTTTGAAAATATATAACCTAAAAACAACGAGGATGGTCCAGTATGATACAACAAATATTAGTCATCGATAATAGCTTCATTTTTTCTAAAATATTCCCCCTTAAGATTTATACAATTTTCCGAAACACTTTTGACACTTTGATTGAGATAATTCAAAAACATGCATTCTGAACGCATCAACATATTCTTTAGGCGTAGAAAAACGTTGACCACTCATTTTATTTTTTATGTATGGAAAGTAAACGAAATTATTTGGTGTCATCTATGGCAACTATACTACGGATGATCCATCAAATCAATTTTTTGAGTACTCAAAAATACAGTTATTTGAGCCTATGTGTCGGAGCTAGACTTATTTTTAAAATATCGGTAATATTTTGATTTTCATTGTGATATAGCATCACATCGTCTGATCCATTTCGATCAATTGCATATATTTACAGAATTTAGATCTGAAATCATAGCAGAGAAAATTTGAGACTCCCTCTAGTAATAAAATAAAAAAATAAATAAATATAACAAATTTAAATTTTATTTGACAAATTCCATTCCATATATAAATCCATACTACACACAAAGAAAATTTCATTAAAAGTCAACCAACGAAAAATGTTCATTGATATAACGAAACATTTTCATTAATACAATGAAAATATTCGTTGATAGTACGAAACGTTACGTTGATTGACTGAAAATTCGTTATAATTACGAAAAATTTCGTTGTATTAACGAATTTGTTTCGTTGGCTGACTTTTAATGAAACATTTCGTTAATATAACGAAACTTTTCCTATTAGTGTATTTAAACCAAAAACTGAAAGACTCATTTCAAATATATGCAACCAAGTCTTACCTATACCAAGTTTGTAATGAAAACCAAACCTATTTCAGCCCATACTATCTCACTCATCCAGCAGTTTTTGTCAGTTAATTTTTTTTTCTTCTTAGCTTGCTTTGGCAATTATGATTCTCATCACATGATATGGTTTGCCAGAAAATTGTGTTTTACCCTCTGCCTGAACCATTCTGGAACTATCTCCTTTAAGTAACTGCCGCCAAAAACGAAAGAGTATAGCCACCTTGTTTACATTGAAGTGTCATGTGTCAAATGAAATATCACTTGTTAAAGGAATCGTCTGTTTTTGAGACCACACATGCACACACATATCAAGTCAATTTCGTTTGCCATACCAATCACCATCTTTTGTGGTGCAACGTTAAATCATGCAAATCATATTTTTTTGCGGCCATAAAGTTCAAGATGATTCGTCTTCCACTTCAATTTTTCTCCTTTTGCAGCCAGTCTATATACGAGTAGTATGGTGCATCATGGGTGGTAATAAAAAATACTAAAAACCAATATCAACTGACTTCAAGCCAAAAGATATTGACTTAAAACCGAATAAATTGAAAGTTGGAAAAGAAATGAGGCAAACTTCCATCAATGAAACGAAAAAAGAAAATGAAAAAGTTATGAGAAGATGATCATTCATATCATGGTGCATGGTTTGGTTTGTATGGTATGGTATGGAAGATAAACGGAACTCTCGCGTTCTTTTTTTAATCAAGTGCAGCTAAGTTCCGAAGGAAAAGAAGTAAACATTTCTAGATTAAAAACAGGCAAATAAAAAATTGTTATCCCATTTACTCGAAGTGATAGTAGTCGTTGCGCTTTCGCCCACAAAACTCCTCATTTTAAATAAAAATTCGAAACAAATATCCCCCATATATATTTGACAAGTTTTTATAAAAAAAAAATATAAATCATATATTATTGTCATAAACTAAAAAATTTTGTACACATTCTATTTCTAAGAAAATTTTGTTAAAATTTTATTTCTATAGAAAATTTTGTCAAAATTTCATTTCCATAGAAAATTTTGTCACAAATTTATGTCTATAGAAGATTTTATCAAAATTTTATTTCTACTGAAAATTTTGTTAAAATTTTATTTCTATAGAAAATTTTGTCAAAATGTTACTTCTTTAGAAAATTTTGTCCAAATTTTATTTCTATACAAAATTTCGTCAAAAATTTATTTCTATAAAAAATTTTGTCAAAATATTTTATATATAGAAAATTTTGTCAAAATTTAATTTGTATAGAAAATGTTGTCAAAATTTTATTTGTACAGAAAATTTTCTCAAAATTCAGTTTGTGTAGCAAATTCTGTTAAAATTTTATTTATATAGAAAATTTTGGTAAAATTTTATTTCTATTGAGAATTTTGTTAAAATTTTATTTCTATAGAAAATTTTGTCAAAATTTTATTTCTATGTTGTCAAAATTTTAGTTGTATAGAAAATTTTCTCAGAATTCAGTTTGTGTAGCAAATTCTATTAAAATTTTATTTCTATAGAAAATTTTGTCAAAATTTTATTTCTATTGAAAATTTTGTTAAAATTGTATTTCTATAGAAAATTTTGTCAAAATTTAATTTCGATAAAAAATTTTTTCAAAATTTAATTTCTATAAAAAATTTTGTCAAAATTTAACTTGTATAGAAAATTTTCTCAAAATTCAGTTGGAGTAGCAAATTCTGTTAAAATTTAATTTATATAGAAAATGTTGTCAAAATTTTACTTTTATAAAAAATTGTGTCAAAATTTTATATCTCTAGAAAATTTTGTCAAAATTTTATTTCTATAGAAAATTTTGTCAAAATTTAATTGCTATAGAAAATTTTGTCAAAATTTAATTTCGATAAAAAATTTTGTCAAAATTTAATTTCTATAAAAAATTTTGTCAAAATTTTACTTGTATAGAAAATTTTCTCAAAATTCAGTTGGTGTAGCAAATTCTGTTAAAATTTAATTTCTATAGAAAATTTTGTCAAAATATTACTTTTATAAAAAATTGTGTCAAAATTTTATATCTCTAGATAATTTTGCCAAAATTATTTTTCTAAGAAAATTTTGTCAAAATTTTATTTCTAAGAAAATTTAGTTAAAATTTTATTTCTATAAACGAGTTTGTCAAAATTTTATTTCTATTGAAAATTTTGTTAAAATTTTATTTCTATAGAAAATTTTGTCAAAATTTTATATCTTTAGAAAATTTTGTCAAAATTTTATTTCTACAGAAAACTTTGTCAAAATTTAATTTGTATTGAAAATGTTGTCAAAATTTTATTTGTATAGAAAATTTTCTCAAAATTCAGTTTGTGCAGCAAATTCTGTTAAAATTTTATTTCTATAGAAAACTTTGTCAAAATTTTATTTCTATTGAAAATTTTGTTAAAATTTTATTTCTATAGAAAATTTTGTCAAAATTTTATTTCTATAGAAAATTTTGTCAAAATTTAATTTGTATAGAAAATTTTGTCAAAATTTAATTTCTATAAAAAATTTTGTCAAATTTTAATTTCTACAAAAATTTTTGTCAAAATTTTACTTGTATTGAAAATTTTCTCACAATTCAGTTTGTGTAGCAAATTCTGTTAAAATTTAATTTCTATAGAAAATTTTGTCAAAATTTTATTTCTATAAAAAATTGTGTCAAAATTTTATTTCTCTAGAAAATTTTGTCAAAATTTTATTTCTATAGAAACCTTTATCAAAATTTTATTTCCCTAGAAACCTTTATCAAAATTTTATTTCTCTAGAAATTTTTTTAAAAATTTTATTTCTACAGAAATTTTTGTCAAAATTATTTTGCATAAAAAGTTTAATTTTTTAAAATTTTTTTTCTAAGAATATTTTTTCAACATTTTATTTCTATAGAAAATTTTTTCAAAATATTATTTAAAAAATTTTTTTTCAAAATTTTATTTCTAAGAAAATTTTGTTAAAATTTTATTTCTATGGACAAGTTTGTCAAAATGTCATGTTGTCAAAATTTTATTTCTATAAAAAAAATTGTCAAAATTTTATTTCTATAAAAAAAATTGTCAAAATTTTATTTCTAAAATAAATTTTGTTAAAATTTTATTTGTGTAGAAAATTTTTTCAAAATTCAGTTTGTGTAGAAAATTTTGTTAAAATTTTATTTTTATTGAAAATTTTGTGAAAATTTTATTTCTATAGAAAACTTTGTCAGGCTTTTATTTCTATACAAAATTTTGTCAAAATTTTATTTCTATAGACAATTTTGTTAAAATTTTATTTCTATAGAAAATTTTGTCAAAATTTTATTTTCATAGAAAATTTTGTCAACATTTAATTTGTGTAGAAAATTTTATCAAAATTTTATTCAGTAATTTATAAGAAATTTGTTTCTATATAAAAATGAGGTAAATCTTAGTTGGAGAAGTATATTTTGCAAAATCTACCAAAAGTTCAAAAATTCTACCAAAACAGTACCATTTTTGGTATGATTCTACCATCTGTGGTAACTGTGCTTATAAACCATAACCAAGCTCTTGGCGAAAATCACTATCACGTTTAAAAGGTCGTTCACTAATTAGTGCAAAGGCGATGAAGCACAAATTGAGGACTAACATACATATGTGGAAGCAATATTATATATACAAGTTTTTAAAATCGACTTTTTGTAATATTCAAATTCTCTTATTGTAATAATAATATTTGGCCCACTTGGGCTCTATAGTCTATTAATTCCTAAACGATATCTGTATGTATTCCAAACACAGTCATATTAACCAAAAACAATTATTTTTTTTTTCACCATAAATTTTTTACAACCACAAAATAATATTTCGACACCATTTCACATTGTTTTTAGAATTGGTTTAGTCCAACTAAAAGATGCACAGACACATGCCCTAATGTTGCCAAGTCAAGATGTCTGTGGGCTATCTGTTACATCAGGCTAACTGACCATTCTTTGTTTATAGAAGTTTTTCTCTTTTCTCTATTTAACATTCTTCACATTATTGCGAAAATCACAAATTCTATTTTGTATGATGCGTACATCGTAAGGTGGAACGAATGGTTTTTGTTTTTGTAGTAACCTAAATTGCAAATGATTTTGGTGTCTTGTGAATAATATAATGAGCTGTCAACCAAAGCAAATTTTGATTTGATTTAATTTGGGAGTATTACAGAAACTGACAAAATGAAATTTTTAATATATCTAAGTAATCAGGAGGCTATGTCAGGGGGTTGTGATGGCTATACCTAAGTAGGGTCCTCCCGCCTCCTATGCAATTTCCTACAATCTACTTAAACTAGAATATTTCCTAAAAAATATCAAGCTATGTTTCAGTGAAGATTTAATTCAGAATAGATCCATATCGATTGTATTGTTATGCATTGAAAAATGTAGATAATTCCCTTGTATTTGTCAACCTACCCCAATACACATTTGGCCTTTTTACAGCTTCACTAAATGTTGGGTCTGTTGTGCTTAATAGAGTCCACATAAAATGGCTGGAGAATTTTCAATTTTGCGTAATTAGTAGCAACTTTGCTGTTTTTTTGTTTGTTTTTGTTTTGTGCTTTAAATGCGGATCTTTCTTCTACCATTGCTGTCGTTAATGTTGTGAAAATGTTTTGTGTTAAATTTTTAATGATTTGCCTGATGTAAACATTTTAGAGAAAATTGAAATCCATAAAATAAATTCCATGGAAGGGGTTTCAGACATATTACAAACTACAAGGAAAACTTTTAAAGAGTTTGTAGCTTCGTTTTTTTTTTTTTTTGTTTTAAATTTTTGTTGATGTTTATAGTTTGTGTATTTTTCTTTTTTTCGTTTTTTTGTTGGTTTGTTTATTTGATTTTTTAAGTGATTACTGTGAAAAGTATGGAAAGGTAGATAAAATGTAATTAATATATGTATGTGTACAGGAAAAAGAGAAAATATTACATACACCAATTTAATTGAATCGATTTAAATTGATAAATGATATTGATGGTATTTCCAAATAAAACACTCTAAAAATGATATATGATCATCGAGGGGTTATGGATGATATATGCTACACCATTCGGGGGCAAAAATTGATGTGTATTTTTAAGGCGTCAGTAGCTGTATCGATCTTTCAAAATATGAACCTATATTTAATAAAAATGGATAGAATAGTTTCATAAAAAAAATGTTTCTGACCTACTTGCTTGTGTATCTATTAGACGTCTTTTTTGAAATTTGAAAGGGAACTGGAAAAGGTATTTTTAGTCCAGAAAGAATTATGTCAAGTTTGCAATGGATTGAAATACAAAGATTTTGGTGGCCATTGTGAGGCAGAAAAGAATCAAGCAATGTACTTTTTAAGCCATTCTGGTTGACGGCTGCAAAGTGCGATTTCATTCTTTATTTTTTTTTTTCTTACTATCCCAGCAAAATAGGCGTCACTAAAAAGTAGTGAAAATGTTGTGCAAAATTGGAGCAGAAGCGATGAATTTAACATGAGCTTGTCATAGGAAGGATGTCTACTATTTCAACGGCCCTTGCACTGAATTTGCATCACTTCTTAAGGTGTGATACGAATTCAGTGTTATGAATGTGAATTAAAAAATTTTGTGATATTTTAACAAACTAATAAGTTTTAAAATTTTTTGTGATTTTTAATTGTCTGGAAAGTTTGATATCAAACATTTTCAAAAATTCTCTACTTTTATTTAGCATTTATTTGGATTTAGTAGTTTTTCGACAAAATTTAAATAATTTTTACTACTTTATTAATTCTAAATCTGGTTTTAAGTTATTTGAAGCAAAACAATTTAAAATTTCCCATTAAAAATACAAAAAAAAACGAGTTATAACAAGTATATACGGCCGTAAGTTCGGCCAGGCCGAAGCTTATGTACCCTCCACAATGGATTGCGTAGAAACTTCTACTGAAGATTGCCATCCACAATCGAATTACTTGGATTGCGGTATCACTTGCCGATGGCAAGGCATCTTAAAACTTCCTAACACCGTCTTCTAAATTGCAAGGCAGTCCATATGTGGTATATATTATACTTAAAAAACCGATTAAATACGTATATAATTAAGTTTGACAAAATTTTCTATAGAAATAAAATTTTGACAAAATTTTCTATAGAAATAAAATTTTGATAAAAGTTTCTATAGAAATAAAATTTTGACAAAATTTTCTATAGAAATAAAATTTTGTCAAAATTTTCTATAGAAATAAAATTTTGACAAAATTTTCTATAGAAATAAAATTTTGACAAAATTTTCTATAGAAATAAAATTTTGACAAAATTTTCTATAGAAATAAAGTTTTTACAAAATTTTCTATAGAAATAAAATTTGACAAAATTTTCCAAAAAAATAAAATTTTGACAAAATTTTCTATAATAATAAAATTTTGGTAGATTATTTTTGGCTCAAGTGGCAACCATGATTATGAACTGATATGGACGAATTTTTGTGTGATTGGGGATCGGCTATATATAACCATAGACCTATATGGACCAATTTTGGCATGGTTATTAGCGGCCATATACTAACACCACATACCAAATTTCTACCGAATCGGATGAATTTTGCTCCTCCAAGAGGTTCCGGAGGTCAAATCTGGGGATCGATTTATATGGGGGCTATATATAATTATGGACCGATATAGACCAATTCTTGCGTGTTTGTTAGAGATCACATACTAACACCACGTTCCAAATTTCAACCGGATCGGATGAATTTTGCTCCTCCAAGAGACTCCGGAAGTCAAATCTGGGGATCGATTTATATGGGGGCTATATATAATTATGGTCTGATAGGAACCAATTCCTGCATGGTTGTTGGATACCATATACTAACATCACGTACCAAATTTCAACCGAATGGCAAGAATTTTGCTCTTCCAAGGGGCTCTGGAGGTCAAATCTGGGGATCGGTTTATATGGGGCCTATTTATAATTACGGACCGATATCGACCAATTTTTGCATGGGAGTTTGAGGCCATATATTAACACCACGTACCAAATTTCAACTGAATCAGATGAATTTTGGTCTTCCAAGAGGTTCCTGAGGTCAAATCGGGGGATCGGTTTATATGGGGACTATATATAATTATGGACCGATATGGACCAATTCTTGCGTGTTTGTTAGAGACCACATACTAACACCACGTTCCAAATTTCAACCGGATCGGATGAATTTTGCTCCTCCAAGAGGCTCCGGAGGACAAATCTGGGGATCGATTTATATGGGGGCTATATATAATTATGGACAGATATAGACCAATTCTTGCGTGTTTGTTAGAGATCACATACTAACACCACGTTCCAAATTTCAACCGGATCGGATGAATTTTGCTCCTCCAAGAGACTCCGGAGGTCAAATCTGGGAATCGATTTATATGGGGGCTATATATAATGATGGACCGATATGGACCAACTCTTGCGTGTTTGTTAGAGACCACATACTAACACCACGTTCCAAATTTCAACCGGATCGGATGAATTTTGCTCCTGCAAAAGGCTCCGGAGTTCGAATCTGGGGATCGGTTAATTTGGGGGCTATATATAATTAAGGACCGATATGGACCAAGCCTTGCATGGTTGTTAGAGACCCTATACTAACACCACGTTCCAAATTTCAAACGGATCGGATGAAATTTGCTTCTCTTAGAGGATCCGCAAACCAAATCTGGGGATCGGTTTATATGGGGGCTGTATATAATTATGGACCGATATGAACCAACTCTTGCATGGTTGTTAGAGACCATATACTAACACCACGTACCAAATTTCAAACGGATCGGATGAAATTTGCTTCTCTTAGAGGATCCGCAAACCAAATCTGGGGATCGATTTATATGGGGGCTATATATAATTATGGACCGATATAGACCAATTCTTGCGTGTTTGTTAGAGATCACATACTAACACCACGTTCCAAATTTCAACCGGATCGGATGAATTTTGCTCCTCCAAGAGACTCCGGAGGTCAAATCTGGGGATCGATTTATATGGGGGCTATATATAATTATGGTCTGATAGGAACCAATTCCTGCATGGTTGTTGGATACCATATACTAACATCACGTACCAAATTTCAACCGAATGGCAAGAATTTTGCTCTTCCAAGGGGCTCTGGAGGTCAAATCTGGGGATCGGTTTATATGGGGCCTATTTATAATTACGGACCGATATCGACCAATTTTTGCATGGGAGTTTGAGGCCATATATTAACACCACGTACCAAATTTCAACTGAATCAGATGAATTTTGGTCTTCCAAGAGGTTCCTGAGGTCAAATCGGGGGATCGGTTTATATGGGGACTATATATAATTATGGACCGATATGGACCAATTCTTGCGTGTTTGTTAGAGACCACATACTAACACCACGTTCCAAATTTCAACCGGATCGGATGAATTTTGCTCCTCCAAGAGGCTCCGGAGGACAAATCTGGGGATCGATTTATATGGGGGCTATATATAATTATGGACAGATATAGACCAATTCTTGCGTGTTTGTTAGAGATCACATACTAACACCACGTTCCAAATTTCAACCGGATCGGATGAATTTTGCTCCTCCAAGAGACTCCGGAGGTCAAATCTGGGAATCGATTTATATGGGGGCTATATATAATGATGGACCGATATGGACCAACTCTTGCGTGTTTGTTAGAGACCACATACTAACACCACGTTCCAAATTTCAACCGGATCGGATGAATTTTGCTCCTGCAAAAGGCTCCGGAGTTCGAATCTGGGGATCGGTTAATTTGGGGGCTATATATAATTAAGGACCGATATGGACCAAGCCTTGCATGGTTGTTAGAGACCCTATACTAACACCACGTTCCAAATTTCAAACGGATCGGATGAAATTTGCTTCTCTTAGAGGATCCGCAAACCAAATCTGGGGATCGGTTTATATGGGGGCTGTATATAATTATGGACCGATATGAACCAACTCTTGCATGGTTGTTAGAGACCATATACTAACACCACGTACCAAATTTCAAACGGATCGGATGAAATTTTCTGCTCTTAGAGGATCCGCAAACCAAATCTGGGGATCGGTTTATATGGGGGCTATATATAATTATGGACTGATATGGACCAATTTTTGCATGATTGTTAGAGACCATATACTAACACCACATACCAAATGTTAGAGATCATATACTAACATTACGTACCAAATTTCAACCGGATCGAATGAAATTTGCTCCTCCAAGAGGCTCTGGAAGTCATATCTGGGGATCGGTTTATACGTGGTCCAATATGGCCCATTTTCAATACCATCCGACCTACATCAATAAAAACTACTTTTGCCAAGTTTCAAGTCGATAGTTTTATAAAAGGAACGATGAGTCCGAATCACTAGAGTAAACGATTTTGCCCAAGACTATTTCAAGCCATTCTTGGTTGATGCGTGCAGAGTGCGATGGTTCTGAGTTCTATTGGAAAGCATCTTAAATGTTTGCGTGCACAGGGATTCACTACTATCTTTAGGACATTTTTCCCATAATATTCGATGTATATGAGTTAGGAAGGACCTTCGTTGCGGTGCTCCATACTATTATATTAATCTCCAAAATACCTCAGGCGCAAAAATTCCACGGATTTAAATCCGGAGATTTTGGTGTCTATGACCGTAAGGATAAATTTAAGACATAATTCTCTTTTACATTTGGGTACCAGATTTTACGAAATAAATTGTACTTTATTCTTTTTTCTTCATGTGTGCTTTAAAAACTTGTTAACAAAAATTTAAATTTCCAAATTCAAAAAAAAAAAAAAAAAAAAAAAATATGGTATGTTTCAAGTAAAAATGTCTTTTATATAAAGTTTTGAAAAACATGTCCTGTTTTTGGACGTTTTTTTTTATTTCCTTTGTAAAGGGTGATTTGTTAAGAGCTTGATAACTTTTTAAAAAAAAAACGCATAAAATTTGCAAAATCTCATCGGTTCTTTATTTGAAACGTTAGATTGGTCCATGACATTTACTTTTTGAAGATAATTTCATTTAAATGTTGACCGCGGCTGCGTCTTAGGTGGTCCATTCGGAAAGTCCAATTTTGGGCAACTTTTTCGAGCATTTCGGCCGGAATAGCCCGAATTTCTTCGGAAATGTTGTCTTCCAAAGCTGGAATAGTTGCTGGCTTATTTCTGTAGACTTTAGACTTGACGTAGCCCCACAAAAAATAGTCTAAAGGCGTCAAATCGCATGATCTTGGTGGCCAACTTACCGGTCCATTTCTTGAGATGAATTGTTCTCCGAAGTTTTCCCTCAAAATGGCCATAGAATCGCGAGCTGTGTGGCATGTAGCGCCATCTTGTTGAAACCACATGTCAACCAAGTTCAGTTCTTCCATTTTTGGCAACAAAAAGTTTGTTAGCATCGAACGATAGCGATCGCCATTCACCGTAACGTTGCGTCCAACAGCATCTTTGAAAAAATACGGTCCAATGATTCCACCAGCGTACAAACCACACCAAACAGTGCATTTTTCGGGATGCATGGGCAGTTCTTGAACGGCTTCTGGTTGCTCTTCACTCCAAATGCGGCAATTTTGCTTATTTACGTAGCCATTCAACCAGAAATGAGCCTCATCGCTGAACAAAATTTGTCGATAAAAAAGCGGATTTTCTGTCAACTTTTCTAGGGCCCATTCACTGAAAATTCGACGTTGTGGCAGATCGTTCGGCTATTCATGATGAAATGTCAAAGCATACTGAGCATCTTTCTCTTTGACACCATGTCTGAAATCCCACGTGATCTGTCAAATACTAATGCATGAAAATCCTAACCTCAAAAGAATCACCCTTTAGTAGAAATACAAAAATCAACAAATTTAAAGACAATTTCACTAATTTTGAAGATTTTTTCTGAATTATGAAATCCAACTTGTCAAATAAAAGTTTTCTTTCATGTATAGATACCCATTTGTAAATCGAATCAGTTAACTATAAGGATAAAACAACTTCACTGAAAATTTGATAGACTTTTGGACAATGAAAAAAAAAACTTTATATCAGAAAATGGGCTCTTCTATGCTAAGCAAAATACTCATTCGTTTTTTGCAAATAAGAAGATTTTAAGCTCACTACAATATTGTTTTCAGTACACATGAATGTTGCGGATAATTTTGAATATTTAGTAGAGTCGAACCTGATTATCAATTGGATAGAGAAAAACATTAGATTTTTTAAATAATCCATAATAAAATCTGAAATTCAATTCCTTCTTCTTATGTATCCAGAATGGTAAACTCTATATTGCAGCAAGTAATCGTACATAAAAGTCGTTATTTCATTTAAACTTTAAGGCACCCACAAATTCAATACCACTTGTCACACTAAATTAGCTTTAAATCACAGAGATTTTTTTAATATAACATATTTTTTCATATAACTTAATGGTTTCTTTTCATGATGTTTTTTTTTTTTTTTTTTTTTTTTCTTTTATTCTATAAGCTGTCATATCATTGTTTATTACCAATTCATATAAATTCTTTCATTTTTAATTTATTTTATTTGCTTTACAATCAAATTAAAGGATAGTGAACTAATATTGTTGATCCTTGTTTGAAAAGAAAAAAAAAACAAACAAAGAATAAAATGTCCAATTTATTTCTATACATGTAAATAATATGTAAGTATATTTCTTTGTATATCTACCCATTTTTGATCATTTACAAATTGCAATAATCCCACAGCTTTACCTCGTTAGCTATTCTTTGGAAAATATTTCGTAATAAAATAAATCATTCATGTGTAAGATTTGCTTTTATGTCATCAGATTATTGCACTGTTGCACACAAAAACACAAGTAAATTCTTTGGATTTAATTGCTTCATTCGAAAAAAGCTTAAAAGCAAAAATTCGAACAAGCAAGCAAAAATATAAGGGTGTGTATTGGGGAGGATCCAGGCATTTGCATAAAATACAAATAAATCAGAATATCATGTAGTCGCCCAGAAACACCTTTCATTACCAAATAATCTAGAAGGTAACCTAGTACAAAGATTTTGTCTTCCTACTAATGAGTTTAGCCCGGTTCCAAAGGTTTTGTCTTCCCACTAATGAGTTTAGTGTTGATCTGGAACCAAATAAGGGAACGGAAGTATGGATACCTTTAAGACACAATTCTCTATTAAATTTGAGTTTTGTGTACTTGATTCTAGGAAACAATTTTTTATTTTTTTTCTTCATGTGTTGGATAGTTGGATACCTTAAAAAAAGTTTGAATGACAACCTTAATTAACAAACTCAGACTCGACTTCAAGTAAAAAGTATGCTTTGTTTTAAATAAAAACGTTTTTAAAATAAATGATTGAAAATAATCTCCTATTTTTGAGCGAATTTTTGCTTGCTAGTAAAGATACAAAAAGTCAACTATCTTAAAGACTATTCCATTAATTTTTTCAGAAGTATTAAAGCCAAGTTGACCTTAGTCAAACGTAGTTTGTTTCATGTTAAGTTACCCATTCGCAAGTATAATTACCCAACGATTTCATGGAAAAATTTATCAACTTTTGGACAAGCAGAAAACTTCATGTCAGAGAAATGCGTCTTCCATTTTAAGCAAAAATCGCATTCGTATTTAAGGACATGAAATCGTTGGCCTCACAACAATATTTTTTCAGTGTACTTTCTTAAGGACATCCCAGCAAGGAAAGAGCTTCCAAAAACGTAATTTGGATCCCCAATCTGTGATCCGGAAGTAGAGCAAATTTTGATCATCTCCACTGAATTTTACATGGGCTTGTCATAGGACGGAAGTACTCCCTTTTTGAATCCTTTGCATTGCTTTAGAAGTTGTGCCCTGGAAGTTAATTTGAATGAAGAAATTTAAAAAAAACCAAAATTTTTTTTCAACCAATTTTACTTTTTTTCGTCTATATTGTCGTATAAAAATATATTTTCCATTAAAAATCAACAAAAAAATTAAATATTCTCATAATTTGCAAAACCTTCTCAAAAGAACTTCCATGGAAGCGAAAAAGTCAAACGGTACAGGTTCAAATCCCAGCGGGGATGAAATTTATTTTTTAGTATTATTATTATTATTTTTTTTCTTTTTTATTAATTTTCTATTTTTTTTATTAATTTTCTTTTTTTTTTTGTAAAACTTAAGTGTCCAAAATTTGCACTTAAAATAGCCTGATTGCGTACTTTATATTACTTCTAATACGACTGCATCGGAAGTAGAAAAAAAATCATTTATTAATTTCCTATTTTTTTTTATTAATTTTCTTTTTTTTTGTAAAATTTAAGTTTCCAAAACTTGCACTTAAAATAGCCTGATTGCGTACTTTCTAATACTTGTCCACAACGACTGCATCGGAGGTAGAAAAAAATCAATGGAGGATCCCAAGATGCGCTTTAGAAGAAATGTGTGTGGACTTGTCCAAAAGGACTGCATCGGGAGTGGAAAACAATCATTGGGGGATGCGCTTTAGAAGAAATGTTTGTGGACTGCATCGGGAGTGGAAAAAAATCGATGGGGGATTCTGGGATGAGCTTTAAAAGAAATACTTGTGGAACAACTTCCAATTTTTTTTGGCTGGGATGTCCTATAAGTAGCCTGTAAAAAAAGCGTCGCCACAAAAGTAGTGAAAATATTCATTTTGGATCCGGAAGTGGTGCAAAATTGGCGCAGAAGCGATGATTTTAATATGGATGTGAATTAAAAAATTTTGGCAAATAAATAATTTTTATATTCTTTTACGATTTTTAATGCATCCTAACTCTTTTCTGAAACATTTAACCTCAAATATTTTTAAAAATTCTCAAATTTTCTAGAATGGATTTAGCATTTTTTTCAACAAAATTTGAATAATTTGTACCATTTTATCAATTCTTACTGCATATTTAACCTATTTGATACAAAACAAGTATATACGGCCGTAAGTTCGGCCAGGCCGAATCTTATGTACGCTCCACCATGGATTGCGTAGAAACTTCTACTACAGACTAACATCCACAATCGAATTACTTGGGTTGCGGTAACACTTGCCGATGGTAAGGAATCTTAAAACTTCGTAACACCGCCTTCTCAAAAAAGGCCGATTAATACGTATATAATTCAGTTTAAAAAAAAAAATCTACAGAAATGACATTTTTACAAAATCTTCAATAGAAATAAAATTTTGACAAAATTTTCTATAGATATAAAATGTTGAAAAAATTTTCTATAGAAATAAAATTTTTACAAAATTTTCTATAGAAATAAAATGTTGAAAACATTTTCTATAGAAATAAAATTTTTACAAAATTTTCTATAGAAATAAAATGTTGACAAAATTTTCTATAGAAATAAAATTTTGACAAAATATTCTATAGAAATAAAATTTTGCCAAAATTTTCTATAGAAATAAAATTTTGCCAAAATTTTCTATAGAAATAAAATTTTAACAAAATTCTCTAGATCAATAAAATTTTGACAAAATTTTCTATAGAATTAACATTTTGACCAATCTGGGATAGGTTTAAATGGGGGTTATATATAATTAAGACCGGTATGGACCAATTTGTGCATGGTTGTTAGAGACCATATACTAACACCACGTAGCAAATTTCAACCGGATCAGGTGAATTTTGCTCTTCCAAGGGTCTCCAGAGGTCAAATCTGGGTATCGGTTTATATGGGGTCTACATATAATTATGGACCGATATGGACCAATTCCAATTGTTAGAGACCATAAACTAACACCACGTAGCAAATTTCAATCGAATCGGATGAATTTTGTTCGTCCATGAGGCTACGGAGGTCAAATCTGGGAATCGGTATATAGGGGGCTATATATAATTATAGACCGATGTGGACCAATTTTTGCATGGTTGTTAGATACTATATACTATAGATACTATACACTAAAAAATATCAACCGGATCGGATGAAATATGCTTCCCTTAGAGGCTCCGCAAGCCCAATCGGGGGATCGGTTTATATGGGGGCTATATATAATTATGGACCGATATGGACCAATTTTTGGGTGGTTTTTAGATACCATATACTAACACCACTTACCAAATTTCAACCGGATCGGATGAATTTGCTTCTCTTAGAGGCTCCGCAAGCCCAATCTGGGGATCGGTTTATATGGGGGCTATATATAATTATGGACCGATATGGACCAATTTTTGGGTGGTTTTTAGAGACCATATACTAACACCACTTACCAAATTTCAACCGGATGGGATGCAATTTGCTTCTCTTAGAGGCCAAATCTGGGGATTGATTTATATGGGGGCTATATATAATTATGGACCGATATGGACCAATTTTTTGGTGGTTTTTAGAAACCATATACTAACACCACTTACCAAATTTCAACCGGATCGGATGCAATTTGCTTCTCTTAGAGGCTCTGCACGCCAAATCTGGGGATCGATTTATATGGGGGCTACATATAATTATGGACCGATATGGACCAATTTTTGTGCAACTTTTAGAGACCATATACTAACACAATGTACCAAATTTCAGCCGGATCGGATGAAATTTGCTGCTCTTAGAACAATCGCAAGCCAAATTTGGAGGTCCGTTTGTATGGGGGCTATACGTAAAAGTAGACCTATATGGCTCATTTGCAACACCATCCGACCTACATCAATAACAACTACTTGTACCAAGTTTCAAGTCGATAGCTTGTTTCGTTCGGAAGTTACCGTGATTTCAACAGACGGACGGACGGACAGGCGGACGGCCATACTCAGATCGACTCAGAATTTCACCACGACCCAGAATATATATACTTTATGGGGTCTTAGAGCAATATTTTGATGTGTTAGAAACGGAATGACAAAGTTAATATACCCCCCATCCTATGGTGGAGGGTATACAAAGTTAAAATTACGAATACGGTTGCTTCAACCTTACCTTCTTTTGTGGGTTATTCCTTTCATACTTACTGCTTTCATTTAAATTAGCTTTTTTTAATTTTAAATAACCAAGCCTATACTGCAAAAAGAAGTGAATTAAAATAACTTCCTATGTAGTTAAAATAAAGAACATCTTTCGGAGGTCATTTTTGGAAGTGCTTTTGAAGTCGAACCTTTAGAACAACCACCAATTTATTTTGCTGGGTACTTCCCTGCTAAATTGTAAGCGTGGACGAGATATGCCTACGTGCCAGTACTCATGAAAATGTGAAGTATGGTAATCGAAACTATCCGTTGAGGGTAATTCATTATTCTGAAGCTTTCGGTATTGCAAAAGGTATGTTACAAATTCTCTTGGTAAACAAATGTTCACCTCAACTACCTACCTAGTTTTTGCTGGTTGTATTCTCCCAAACTTTTGCCTTTTCATGCAGTTGCAACACATTCACCCTATGACACAGGGAACTTTATTTTTGATTTTTCCATTTCAATAAACAAGTAAGAAAGTCTAAAGTCGGGCGGGGCCGACTATATTATACCCTGCACCACTTTGTAGATCTAAATTTTCGATACCATATCACATTACGTCAAATGTGTTGGGTGCTATATATAAAGGTTTGTCCCAAATACATACATTTAACTATCACTCGATCTGGACAGAATTTGATAGACTTCTACAAAATCTATAGACTCAAAATTTAAGTCGGCTAAAGCCTTAAGGTGGAACACAATGTTAGTAAAAAAATATGGGATAAATTTAAATCTGAAACAATTTTAAGGAAACTTTGCAAAAATTTATTTATGATTTATCGCTCAATATATATGTAATAGAAGTTTAGGAAAATTAAAGTAATTTTAACAGCTTTTCGACTAAGCAGTGGCGATTTTACAAGGGAAATGTTGGTATTTTGACCATTTTTGTCGAAATCAGAAAAACATATATATGGGATCTATATCTAAATCTGAACCGATTTCAACCAAAATTGGCACGCATAGCTACAATGCTAATTCTACTCCCTGTGCAAAATTTCAACTAAATCGGAGCAAAAAATTGGCCTCTGTGGTCATATGAGTGTAAATCGGGCGAAAGCCAGATATGGGATATATATCTAAATCTGAACCGATTTCAACCAAATTTTGCACGCATAGCTACAATGCTAATTCTACTCCCTGTGCAAAATTTCAACTAAATCAGAGCAACAAATTGGCCTCTGTGGTCATATGAGTGTAAATCGGGCGAAAGCTATATATGGGAGCTATATCTAAATCTGAACCGATTTCAATCAAATTTGGCGCGCATAGCAACAATGCTAATTCTACTCCCTGTGCAAAATTTAAACTAAATCGGAGCAAAAAATTGACCTCTGTGGTCATATGAGTGTAAATCGGCGAAAGCTATATATGGGAGATATATCTAAATCTGAACCGATTTCAACCAAATTTGGCACGCATAGCTACAATGCTAATTCTACTCCCTGTGCAAAATTTCAGCTAAATCGGAGCAAAAAATTGGCCTCTGTGGTCATATGAGTGTAAATCGGGCGAAAGCTATATATGGGAGCTATATCTAAATCTGAACCGATTTCAACCAAATTTGGCATGCATAGCTATGATGCTAATTCTACTCCCTGTGCAAAATTTCAACTAAATCGGAGCGAAAAATTGGCCTCTGTGGTCATATGAGTGTAAATCGGGCGAACGATATATATGGGAGCTATATCTAAATCTGAACCGATTTCAATAAAATTTGGCACACTAGACTACACTACTAACTGAACTCCTAGTGCAAAATTTCACCCAAATTGGGGTAAAACTCTGGCTTCTGGGACCGTATTAGTCCATATCGGGCGAAAGATATATATGGGAGCTATATCTAAATCTGAACCGATTTCTTCCAAAATCAATAGGTATCTATTCTGAGCCAAAACACATACTTGTGCCAAATTTAAAGTCGATTGGACTAAAACTACGACCTAGACTTTGATTACAAAAATGTGTTCACGGACAGACGGACAGACGGACAGACGGACAGACGGACAGACGGACATGGCTATATCGACTCAGGAGTCCACCCTGAGCATTTTTGCCAAAGACACCATGTGTCTATCTCGTCTCCTTCTGGGTGTTGCAAACATATGCACTAACTTATAATACCCTGTTCCACAGTGTGGAGCAGGGTATAATAAAACAAAACGAAAAATCAATGTATTTAAAATGAAGTGATAGAGTATGGAATATGTTGTTGTTGCTGGTGTTGTTGTTGTTTTTATTAAATCCTCTATTTGAGCTGTCTGCGCTAAGTTGACATAATCCAGTTAAAATTCCTCATCCATACGAGAATACCTATCGGGCAATATGGGATTATGTTCATTCAGTTACCCACAGCATACAATATGCGAGAAATATATGGCAATTTTTTCTCTGTTGTTGTCTCTACTTCATTGTGAAAAATCCCAATGACATAGTAGTATATGAAAATTCAATGGATTTTTCTATTAGCTTTCAGGAAAATCACTGGGTGTAGTGAATTTTAAAATCGATGTGTTTTTTTTAAGTCTACTACAGCTTTGGTTTCTTCTTCTGCGATGTTTTGTATGCATATCACTTGGAAAAGCGTAAAAAGAAATTATAACTTTATCCACAATATAAATAACTGAAAATTTATAATAATTTTTATTTTATTTACTCTTAACTTGCCTTAGGCTATTACAAATATATGTAAGTTTATCCCAGTAAACACCCCAGTGTCGGAATATTTTCTTACTGTACTGAAGCGTTAGTGTTCCTTATTTTTCTAACTTTAAAGAATTTAGTCTGTGTTGACTTTCTTTTTCTGATGGCTTGTATTACCATGAATGGCATTATCCATTTCTTTTGTCCTTGTTACAATTTCACTTCAAGGTAAATATTTTCATTTACATTGAAGTTAAATTCAAGGAATACCTGTCCCCTAAGCCAAAACGTGAATTGAAAAAGGTGATAAGTCAACATTCGATAAATATTCTGGTTTGACCTAGACACAAAGCAATTAGGGATACAAAAGTTGAAAATCTATCGATAATAAATAGCTACACGGAAAGAAGTGTTTTCTTTTCTGTTTCTTGTCATAAATTTAGATTTATTTACCTTTAACCAAAATACTTTTTAAACAAGTATATACAGCAGTAAGTTCGGCCGGACCGAATCTTAAATACCCACCACCATGAAAAAAATAAAAAAGTTTCCTTTGAAAACTTTTCGTCGTTGTGGGTTACTTGATAATATAAAGGGTGATTCTTTTGAGGTTAGGATTTTCATGCATTAGTATTTGACAGATCACGTGGGATTTCAGACATGGTGTCAAAGAGAAAGATGCTCAGTATGCTTTGACATTTCATCATGAATAGACTTACTAACGAGCCACAACATCGAATTTTCAGTGAATGGGCCCTAGAAAAGTTGGCAGAAAATCCGCTTTTTTATCGACAAATTTTGTTCAGCGATGAGGCTCATTTCTGGTTGAATGGCTACGTAAATAAGCAATATTGCCGCATTTGGAGTGAAGAGCAACCAGAAGCCGTTCAAGAACTGCCAATGCATCCCGAAAAATGCACTGTTTGGTGTGGTTTGTACGCTGGTGGAATCATTGGACCGTATTTTTTCAAAGATGCTGTTGGACGCAACGTTACGGTGAATGGCGATCGCTATCGTTCGATGCTAACAAACTTTTTGTTGCCAAAAATGGAAGAACTGAACTTGGTTGACATGTGGTTTCAACAAGATGGCGCTACATGCCACACAGCTCGCGATTCTATGGCCATTTTGAGGGAAAACTTCGGAGAACAATTCATCTCAAGAAATGGACCGGTAAGTTGGCCACCAAGATCATGCGATTTGACGCCTTTAGACTATTTTTTGTGGGGCTACGTCAAGTCTAAAGTCTACAGAAATAAGCCAGCAACTATTCCAGCTTTGGAAGACAACATTTCCGAAGAAATTCGGGCTATTCCGGCCGAAATGCTCGAAAAAGTTGCCCAAAATTGGACTTTCCGAATGGACCACCTAAGACGCAGCCGCGGTCAACATTTAAATGAAATTATCTTCAAAAAGTAAATGTCATGGACCAGTCTAACGTTTCAAATAAAGAACCGATGAGATTTTGCAAATTTTATGCGTTTTTTTTAAAAAAAAAGTTATCAAGCTCTTAACAAATCACCCTTTACAAGATTTCAGGGGGTTTGATGGCAGATATTCTCCCATGCAGATCAATTCAACCAGTACACTTCACGAAGATAAATTTAAAGATTTTATCTATGAAGACTAAGTCACATTCTGGATTTATAAGAACCATTTTTGGTTGAGTTTTTGGGGAATCATAAACATCTCGTGTAAGTGTGCCAAATAAATGATGAAATGACGCCTTGATTTGAAATCTAAAATCTGTAGACTTTTACCTCCATTATTGAAATGATTACGAGAAGTGAAATATGGAAATTTTATATTCAGTTTCAAGCAATTTTCATGATTAGTGCGCCTTCAATACTATCAAGAAGTGAAATCGCCCTTGCCAAAAACCACGATTTATATACAACCAAGGACTTAAATCGGGAGATCAGTCTACATGGGTGTTATGCCAAAAACATGCACCGAAAACCCTACAGAATATAAACCCCAAATGGGAGGGCGGCTTTATAAGGAGGATATATCAAAAACTGTACCGATACACAGTATATTCGGATCACCTATTTAGGGTCCTAACAAAACTTCTAGATTTTATATTTGAGGCAAATTGGATAAAAACTACGGTTTCTATAAACTCAAGGAGTAAAATCGGGAGATCGGTCTATATGGGAGCTATAGCAAACCATAGATTGATACACACCATATTCGGCACACCTATTTGTATTCCTAAAATATTTCTAAATTTCAAATTTCAAGCTAATCGGATAGAAAATACAGTTTCTAGACGCCCAAGAAGTAAAATCGGGAGATCGGTCTATATGGGGGCTACAGCAAAACATGGACCGATAGGCTACATTTTCTGCACACCCATTTGTGGTCCTAAAATACTTCTAGATTTCAAATTTTCAGACAAACTACGGTTTCTAGAAGCCCAAGAAGTAAAATCAGGAGATCGGTCTATATGCACGCAGAGAAGGAATATGATCACCTCAAACATGTTTCAAGAGCAAAATGTTATTTTTGTATGGTGACCATGTAACATGTTTGTCACTAAAATGTTATTTTATCGTCAAATATAAACTGCTTGCCGAAATCAGATACATGATTTCCGAGAAAATAACATGGTTGCGAAAACCATGTAACCATGTAACAGGTCACCACCCAAAAATAACATTTTGCTCTTAAAACATGTTTGAGGGGATCATATTCCTTCTCTGGGTGTGGGGACTATACCAAAACATTCGACGCACCTATTTGTGGTCCTAAAATACCTCTATATTTCTAATTTCAGACAAATCGGATGAAAACTACGGTTTCTAGAAGCCCAAGGAGTAAAATCGGGAGATCGGTCTATATGGGGGCGACACACCTCTTTATGGTCCTAGAATACCTCTAGATTTCCAGACAGACAGACGAACATGCTTATATTGTCTTAGAATTTCTCCCTGATCAAGAATATATATATACTTTATATAGTCGGAAATCGATATTTCGATGTGTTACAAACGGAATGAGAAACTTTTTATACGAGTAACTCCAAACCCCCCCCCCCCCCCCCCCCCCCTTCACCAGTAGATTTGAAGACAGATACTCCTTCAAATCGGGAGATAGGTCTATATGAGGGATAAACCACGACATACACCGATTCACTCCATATTGTCCACACCTATTTACGGACCTAGGTTAGGTTAGGTGGCAGCCCGATTTAACAGGCTCACTTAGACTATTCAGTCCATTGTGATACCACATTGGTGAACTTCTCTTTTATCACTGAGTGCTGACCGATTCCATGTTAAGCTCAATGACAAGGGACCTCCTTTTTATAGCCGAGTCCGAACGGCGTTCCACATTGCAGTGGTTTCACTGGTCACCAGCATTACTGAGGTGGGATAATCCACCGCTGAAAAACTTTTTTGGTGTTCGGTCGAAGCAAGAATCGAACCCACGACCTTGTGTATGCAAGGCGGGCATGCTAACCATTGCACCACGGTGGACCTGAAATACCCCTAGATTTAGAATTACAGGCAAATCGCATAAAAATTTGGGATGTGTAGACGCCCCAGAGGGAGATATGCGGGAGATACCAGAACATCGACCGAGAAACACCATCTTATGCACACTTATGTTTTGACCTAAAATACCTCTAGATTTTAAAATTCAATTTGATTATGGATCCAAAATACTAATAGATTTCAAATTTCATGCAAATCGGATAGAAACTGCGATATCTGGAAACGGTGTCTAGATGCTCAAGACCCCAAATCGCGGGTCGGTTTGTATGGAGGCTGTATCAAAATCTTGACAGATATAGCCCATCTTCGAACTTGAGGGAGCCACCGTGGTGCAATGGTTAGCATGCCCGCCTTGCACACACAAGGTCGTGGGTTCGATTCCTGCTTCGACCGAACACCAGAAAGTTTTTCAGCGGTGGATTATCCCACCTCAGTAATGCTGGTGACATTTCTGAGGGTTTCAAAGCTTCTCTAAGTGGTTTCACTGCAATGTGGAACGGCGTTCGGGCTCGGCTATAAAAAGGAGGTCCCTTGTCATTGAGCTTAACATGTAATCGGGCAGCACTCAGTGATAAGAGAGAAGTTCACCAATGTGGTATCACAATGGACTGAATAGTCTAAGTGAGCCTGATACATCGGGCTGCCACCTAACCTAATCTAACCATCTTCGAACTTGACCTTCATGCCGACAATAAACGAGTTTGTACAAAACTTTAGCGTGATAGCTTCATTATTGAACACTGGCAGACAGACGGTCATCGTTGGAGTTTTGAAGAGCAAGGATAGCTATACAATGTGCCAAAGTGTCGATCATCTCAAGCCTGACGCTTCGGCAGCAATGGGTAAAAATACCACAGAACCACTTTCGTGCAACGCATGATAGCTTTGTCGGCCATTTGAAGGCCACAATTCATGCCAAAAGTAGCCAATTATACCAAATAGGAACTGATTCTAAAATTCAAAATTATTTCCAACATTTTTCTTTTCTTTTCAACAATAAAATAAAAAAGAAATTGAAAGAAATATTACGTTTTTTATTAATTCAATATTTCGTCTTTTCATTTAAAGACTTCATCGGGAATTAATTTGAAAAGAACAAAGATAATACAGGAAAACTTTTAACTAAAAGTGCCGACTTGTGAGAGGACAAAATGTATTGTACACTGAAAAAAATATTGTCGTAGGTCAAAGATTTCATATCTTTAAAATGCGAATACAAATTTTGCTTAGCATAGAAGACGCATTTCTATAAAATAAAGTTATTTTCCTTGTCTAAAAGTCGATAAAATTTTCAATGAAGTCGTATTGTCCTTATAATTAAGTGATTTGTCTTAAAAATGGGTATCTTAACATGAAAGAAAAAAATTATAGGCTAAGGTCAACTTGACTTTAATGATTCAGAAAAATTCTTTAAATTTAATGAAATTGCCTTTAAATTTGTTGTCTTTTTGCATCTTGACTACAAAGCAAAAAATCGTTCAAATATAGGACATGTTTTTCAAAACTTTATTTTAAAGAAGTTTTTTACTTCAAACATAGCATAATTTCTACTGGAAGTCGAGTCTTAATTTGGAAAATAAAGTTGCCGTGAACCCGTTTTTAAAGGACTTTGATAGCATATGAAGAAAAAAAGCTGAGAAAGCGAAAAATTAAAATTTGCTTCCTAGAAGCAAGTACACAAAACCTAAATTTAAAAGAGAATTGTGTCTTAAAAGTATCCTTACTTGTATTCTCCGCTTCTTTGGCTCGGAATCAATACCAAATTTTTTAAAGTAAAGACAAAATCTTTGGAACCGAGTATGCTTTTTTTTCAGTGTAGGTATTGATACCCTACTGCGAACTTATCACAGGGCTGCTGCCAGTACTCCAATTTTGTTGCATTTTTCAAATTTCATATTGATGTCTACACTCTCTTGATATTAAAATCCTAATGCTTATGCGTTCTTCCTGGACAAATGGTTCTTTGAATTTTTGACTTTCGATTGTGTTTTTTTTTCTTCTGACAAATTGCTCTTAGTATCTTTTGCTGCGTACCATATCATGTGTACAGTAACCTTGGGCTGCTATGTCCGTATTTATAATATTAAGATTAAGAATGTTATTTTGTACTTTGTTTTATATTTTGCTTATGGCAAAATACTTTTACTTTGATTGTCTCATGTCATACTTGAGGTATTTTGTGTTATAATAAAAGCAAGGGTCTTTTAAATTTTAAATAAATTCATTTCAAATGTGGTAATTCTTGGAGGAATGGATGGGGACTTTTAAAGCAGCCAGAAAGTCAATCTCAAAAATACAATAACAAAAGGGATTTCAAAAAAAAAAAAAAAAAGAATTAATTTATATGTCATCATAAAATCGTTTTGCCAAGTAGAGGTGTTATTGTTGACAAGTAGAAACTACACCATTACGAAAACATGAAGACTTTGAAAATTGCCGTATCTGTCGTATACCCAAGAATTATTATTAAGAAGTCTCTCTATCTTCTGTGTTTGGCTATTTGATGTCATTTATGGTTCGGTGGGGTCCGGCGGGGTCCGGCGTGATCATTGGAAATTTCATTTTTGAAAATGTGCTTGCCTAAACAGTAACAGTGTGAATTCTTTACTGATGACACTCGAAAATGACACCAGCATTATTGAGATGGGACAAACTACCGTTGAAAAACTTTTTTGGTGTTCGCTCGAAACTGGGGGGATTGGACCCACTATGTAAGGCGGGAATGCCAACAATTGCACCACGGGGACTCCCCTTATAGATGGTAACTCGTTTTGGATCTAAAACACCTCAACACCCTCAAAAAAAATCGCTTCTGTAACATATACCCCAAACACATTTTGCTTTAAGCATATATATTTTCAGGATTGGTCCAAATACAATATTGTTTGTGTTGTTCAAACATATTATGTTTCACCTTAGGGCATACACTGGTAGTAAAAATTTTTAATGAAATTTTCTTTGTGTGGATATATTTTAAAGGCGCCAATTGGTTACTTCCATTATTTTACTTGCAGCATACTCTCTAGGTCTCTCTTTATAAATACATATATGTTTATAGGCTATTTCCAAGTTAATATATGTTTACATCTAAGCATATTATATTTACAAACATTTTATGTCCCAAACATAATATGTTCTAACATATTAACGTATATGTCCCAAACATGTTATGCTAGATTATGAACATTATATGCTTGCACTTAAAAATATTGTGTTAGAAAATTTGAGTTCCAAACATATAATTTTTACAACCAAACATATAATTTTTACACCCAAACATATAATTTTAACACCCAAACATATAAAAAACAGTCTTTTTCGTCCGTGTAGATATCAAATTTCAAGCAAACTGTATAAAAATTGCGGCTTCCATTAAAACAAGGGAGGAATTTGATCATCGGCCTTTACGGCGGCCCAAATCATTACCATCGGCTGTACTTAAGTTCGAGGGGTACATTTTTAACTCTTTGGCAAGAAATTCCGATAATTTTATTTATTCACAAATCTGCTCAATTTGGAGTAACTTCTCATCGGAGGAAACCGAAATCAGTAACTATTATTTTTCGTGCTAGCAAAGCAACTCCTTGGCCTTTTCAAGTCTAACGTTTTTTGTGGATCGGTGAGCTCTAAAAGCGATAAAATATGGCCATAATTTTTCGGATAATTTTTGGTGTTGTTCCTGTTTTTTTTTGTCGACTTTTTGGTCGCGATGCCAATATCACAGTAAAAATCAATGGTATGGGGAAAAAATTATTCACACTTAAATTCTGGGGGGATCTGACTGTAGATTAGTTTACGTATAATAGCAGCGTTATTGGTGAAATAGTCTCTCATCACAGAGTTCTGCCCGATTACATGTTTAGCTCAATGAAAAGGGGTCTCCTTTTTATATCCTATTCCGAAAGGTGTTTCACTTAGAGAAGCTTTGAAAAACTCAGAAATGTCACCACAATTACCTCTAACAAAACTTTTTGATGTTCGCTTGAAATTGAGATTGAACGCATGACTCTTGGTATGACGATATCCAATTGAGGGTTTCCAATCAAATACGATGCAATCGCAATATCGCGTTTGAATTCTAAATGCAATAGATCAAACTGCTTTTGTTGACATCGACGTTATACTGTCTGAAATAGCTATTTCGATTTGTTGTTTGCCTACCAAACCATGGTGGTGGGAATAGAAAGTAAAATTGGTGACATTTTTTCAGAAGATTTTTTCTAAATTTCTCCATTTAAATGAACTTGAAGGATTAAATACTAAGGCAATACAAAACGGAATATTTTCGTCCTTGGACAAGCCCATGTAAAATAAATTGGAAATTATCAAAACTTTTCTACTTTCGGACCACAACTCCTTTTGACTTTTTGACAGGTCGTTTTTGTTCGTAGAGAGCTTCAGTCCTATATTATGACGTTTTGAAACAATTTCTCACAACCAAGCCATTCTTTAAAAAATCTTTTACAAGAATAAAAATTAAATTTAAACTTAACCATCAAATGCAACAACAATAATACTTTTATGAAGTATCTAAAGTACTTGCCAAAAGTAAACATTTGGCCCTTCGACATAGATAGCATTTTGATTTTGGTAATTGTGAATTTTTTGCCATTGATAAACTGAAAGTATCAAAAACTTTACAAACATATTTTGTTTTTGTTGCTCTTCCAAACAATTTAGTATGTGCATGAAACTTTTATTTGATATGTGCAATGTGCGTAGGATATTTCATATTTTCCATATGTCTTATAGGTCAAAGTTCAAAGAATAAGAGAAACGGGATGGGAGAGAGCAAAAAAAATAAAGAAACAAATAAATTTGTTTAGAAAGTTTTCAGAAGCTAAATAAACAAGAGATAGGCAAATGTGTTTAAAATTGAAATTTTCTATGTGACATGAAAAAAACTTAAATAATTTCCTTCTATGCTACTAGGGCTTAAGGCAATGTCTTTTAGAAAATCTAGTTTAAGTCTACATAAACAATTATTGGTCAACAATATCGTATGTATGCATGCCTGTGAAACCAATTGAACCTTGGTCCTGGGTTACTTGAACAAATGACTACAAATTAAAGTCATGTGCAGCCACCAGCAGAGTCCTGTTTATAGACAATCTGTCATTGTTGATGACGTACAAAGAATCCACTGGATTCCATTTTGTGTTGTGATGTTGTTTTTGTTTGTGCATTACTTTGCTTTTTACTCTTCTGGCCATCGTTGTTTGCATTCTATGCGAGTAACTATGTGGCATCTGCATCAGCTTTTGATTTCCATGAATTGTCGTCAGGCGAGGCACAAAAACTCCAATTATCACACAGCATGAGACGCGACAAAAATGAGTAAAAAGCTTTTTTCCGTTTTCTTCTCACACCTACCAGTGCTCTTTATGTAAACCAACACTCACATATACTTTAGCGTTAGCCATGTAGATGTTGAAGTTAGCCCATAAGCTGGGCTCCTTTTAATATCAGCTACTCTCATATACATATTCGCTTACAAAGACAGGATTTTAAATCCTGCCAGCAATGTAGCAGTGAGATTCATATGCAACATTTGTCAAAGTAGCTTCCAATGGTTCTTATTACTTTAGTAGATGTTAGCCTTTGGGGGAAATTTCGACACTGCAAAAAAAGTTCCTATAAATTCTAAACAAGCGAGTATAACAAACAAAAAATCTATGGAAATAAAATTTTGTCAACATTTTCTATAGAAATAAACTTTCTACAGAAATAAAATTTTGACAAAATTTACTACAGAAATAAAATTTTGACAAAATTTGCGATAGAAATGAAATTTCCTATAGAAATAAAATTTTGACAAAATTTTTTATAGAAATAAAATTTTCTTCAGAAATAAAATGTTGACATAATTTTCTATAGAAATAAAATTTTCTATAAAAAAAATTGACAAAATTGTCTATAGAAATAAAATTCTGACAAAATTTTCAATAGAAATAAAATCTTGATAATAATTTCTATGTAAGTAAAATTCTGAAAAATATTCTATAGTAATAAAATTTTTAAAAATTTTCTATAGTAATAAAATTTTGAAAAATTTTCTATAGTAATAAAATTTTGAAAAATTTTCTATAGTAATAAAATTTTGACAACATTTGCTATAGTAATAAAATTTTTACAAATTTTTCCATTTTTCCAAAATTTTGTATTTATATAAAATTTTGAGAAAATTTTCTATAGAAAAACGTTTTTTGAGAAAATTTATATGGAAATAAAATTTTACACATTTTCTATGGAAGTATTATTGAAAAAAAATATAATAAAAAAAAATTGACACAATTTTCTATAGAAACAAAACTTTGACAAAATTTTCGATAGAAATAAAATTTTGACAAAATTCGCTACAGAAATAAAATTTTGACAACATTTTCTATAGAAAAAAAATTGAAAAAATGTTCTATAGAAAATACATTTTGACAAAATTATCTACAGAAATAAAATTTTGACAAAATTTAGAAATAAAATTTCCCATAGAAAGACAATTTTTACAAAATGTTCTATAGAAATAAAATTTTGACATAATTTTCTATAGAAGTAAAATTTTGAAAAAATTTTCTATAGAAATAAAATTTTGACAAAATTTTCTATAAAAATAAAATTTTAAAAAAATTTTCTATAGAAATAAATTTTGACAAAATTTTCTATAGAAATATAATTTTTACAAAATTGTTTTAGAATAAAATTTTTACAATTTTTTTTTAGAATAAAATTTTTACAAAATTGTTTTAGAAATAAAATTTTTCAGCAAATTTTCTATTTAAATAAAATTTTCAGAAAATTTTCTAGGAAAAATTTTTTGAGAAAATTTATATGAAATAAATTTACACATTTTCTATGGAAGTAAAATTGTAAGAAATTTTTTTATTGAAAGAAAATTTTGACACAATTTTCTATAGAAATAAAATTATGATAAAATTTTCTACAGAAATAAAATTTTGACAAAATTTTCTATAAAAAAAAAATTGAAAAATTTTCCTATAGAAAATAAATTTTGACAAAATTTTCTATAGAAATAAAATTTTGACAAAAATTTCTATAGAAATAAAATTTTGACAAAATTTTCTATAGAAATAAAATTTTGATAAAATTTTCTATAGAAAAAAATTTTTTCAGTGAATTTGCTATTGAAATAAAATTTTGAGAAAATTTTCGATAGAAATAAAATCTTAACAAAATTTTTTATAAAAATAAAATTTTGACAAAAATTTCTATAGAAATAAAATTTTGACAAAATTTTCGATAGAAATAAAATTTTGACAAAATTTTCTTTAGAAGTAAAATTTTGACAAAAGTATATATAGATATAAAACTTTGACAAAATCGTCCATATGAACAAAATTTTGACTAAATTGTCTATAGAAACAAAATTTTCATAAAATTTTCTATAGTAATAACATTTTTTTGAAAATTTTCTATTTAAATAAAAATTTCAGAAAACTTTCTATAGAACAAAAAAATTGAGAAAATTTTCTATGGAAATAAAACTTTGACACATTTTCTATGGAAGTAAAATTGAGAGCAAATATTTTATTGAAAGGAAATTTAAATATAATTTTCTATAGAAATAAAATTTTGACAAAAATTTGAAAAAATTTTCTATACAAAATAAATTTTGACAAAATTTTCTACAGAAATAAAATTTTGAAAAAAATTTCTATAGAAAAAAAAATTTCCTATTGAAAGGAAACTTTGACGAAATGTTCTATAGAAAGGAAATTTTGACGAAATGTTCTATAGAAATAAAATTTTGACAAAAATTTCTATAGAAATAAAATTTTGACAAATATTTCTATAGAAATAAAATTTTGACAACATTTTCTTTAGAAATAGAATTTTGACAAAATTTTCTAAAGAAATAAAATTTTGGTAAAATTTTCTATAGAAATAAAATTTTTCAGTGAATTTGCTATTGAAATAAAATTTTGAGAAAATTTTCTATAGAAATAAAATCTTGACAAAATTTTTTATAAAAATAAAATTTTGACAAAATTTTTTATAAAAATAAAATTTTGACAAAATTTTCTTTAGAAATAAAATTTTGACAAAATTTTCTTTAGAAATAAAATTTTGACAAAATTTTCTTTAGAAATAAAATTTTGACAGAATTTTCTTTAGAAGTAAAATTTTGACAAAATTTTCTTTAGAAATAAAATTTTGACAAAATTTTCTATAGAAATAAAATTTTGACAAAATTTTCTTTAGAAGTAAAATTTTGACAAAAGTATATATAGAAATAAAACTTTGACAAAATCGTCCATATGAACAAAATTTTGACTAAATTGTCTATAGAAACAAAATTTTCATAAAATTTTCTATAGTAATAACAATTTTTAGAAAATTTTCTATTTAAATAAAAATTTCAGAAAACTTTCTATAGAAAAAAAATTGAGAAAATTTTCTATGGAAATAAAACTTTGACACATTTTCTATGGAAGTAAAATTGAGAGCAAATATTTTATTGAAAAGAAATTTTAATATAATTTTCTATAGAAATAAAATTTTGACAAAAATTTCTATAGAAATAAAATTTTTACAAAATTTTCTATAGAAATAAAATTTTGACAAAATTGTCTCCAGAAATAAAATTTTGACAAAATTTTCTATAGAAAATATTTAAAGAAATTTTCTATACAAAATAAATTTTGACAAAATTTTCTACAGAAATAATATTTTGAAAAAAAAATTCTACAGAAAAAAAAAATTCCAATAGAAAGGAAATTTTGACGAAATGTTCTATAGAAATAAAATTTTGACAAAAATTTTTATAGAAATAAAATTTTCTACTGAAGTAAAATGTTGACATAATTTTCTATAGAAATGAAATTTTCTATTAAAAAATTTTGACAAAATTTTCTATAAAAATAAAATTTTAACAACATTTTCTATAGAAATTAAATTTTGACAAAATTTTCTATAAAAATTACATTTTAACAAAATTTTCTATACAAATAAATTCTGACAACATTTTCTATTGAAACAAAATAAATAAGAAGTTTTATGATACATTCCCATGGGCAACCGTTTCCACAAGCCAAGTAATTCAATTGTGGACAATAAATAGTCTTTAGTAGAATTTTGTACACAACCCATGGTGGAGAGAACATAAGATTCGGTCTGACCGTACTTTTGGCTGTATATACTAGTTTCGTACCTATTAAGTCTTCAACATGAATCTAATATTTTTCTCTCTCTCTCTCTCTCTCTCTCTGTCTCCCTCTCTCTCTGTCTCTCTTTCGTATTCTCATTGACTCGCATATCCTAACAATGTATTTAATATTAACATTAATCTACCTTGAGGATATTACGACAAGTATGTGTCTCCTCATTAACAGTTTTGTGGTAGAGTAACTTAAAATGAATTATTTAGATAAATGGTAAAAGAACATAAATATGCTTTTACCCGAGGAAAACCATTCATTAATGTTTCAGTGTATTATAGTAAAACTGAAGGAGTAAATTTGTCCAAGGGTGATTAGTGTATTTGGAATATGTAGTTGCAGTGGGTGTAGCAGTAGTACTACAACTACTATTTCTTCTCCTCTTAGTAGGTCCTTAATATCTAAAGAGTGGGCGTTTGGTCATGTGTGTGTGTGTTCAATATGCAGCAGAGTTAGCGTCATAGCCTTTGGAGCTTGTATTTATTGTCACATGCTTGCGTGTTGTGCAAACATATGACTGGCATTCTCTAACTATACACTGACTCTCTTACATATGGCTGTGTATGTGCATGCATCATTATGTTCATAGAATGAAAATTTTAGCTGGATGTATGGCCATCCTCGACTTCCATAATGTCCTTGTTGTTCATAGTCATCATAGTAGTTATCGTCGTTGTGGTGGTCTTGGTTGTCCTTGTTAAGGCTGCCGTTGCTGTTGCCATTGCTGTTTGGAATCCCCAGTGATATAATTTTTACCCACAGGATTTTTAAACATGCGACATATGTGTTTGTATGCAGCTTTCTTCATTGCTTGATACTCGTAAAGCATAATAATAGCGATACAAAATCGCTTTACTTTTGCTCCCTATTGCGGGCTCTCTGCTGTGTCCTCATTTTGTTACAGCCCATACACTCTGGAGGCAATGCAGTAGCGTTGTGGCAACATCAGCATCAGCAGCTCTGGTTCACATTTATATTTCATTTTTATCGTTTTTGTTTTTTAATTTCGTTAAAGTTTTCACTAAAACGTTACATGAATCACATGTACGCATCTGGTATAGAGATGTCGATGGCAATGGTTGGGAGTATTTGGTTTTTATTCCTTCTTCGTTTGTGGAGGTCTATAATTTGGGGTTTCGCATAATACCTACGATTTCATACTATTGGTACTGATATACATATCAGATTTATTCCAGAGGTAGTTAATTTTATTGCTTACACGCTTACAAAATCATTTTGATCTATTGCATTCAGAAATAAAGTTATTCATGTTGGAATGCAAGTGTGATAGTGCTCAACAGTGGGGTCAAAATAATTTAAGTCCTAGATAGACAACTTTTCGGCCGCAGATCATGGGCATTCCCAGCATAAAATTTGGAAATTATTCTAAAGGCACAAAATTTTACTCACAAAGATAATCCTTATTTTAAATACATCGGCTGTTCTTTTTATTCAATTTTTTATAACTTGCTTTTTTTAAATTTTTTAATTGGAAATTTTAGCTTTGTTTTAAAAGGATTAGAAATAGAGCTGGAATTAATAAAATGGTACAAATTATTAATTTTTTTTTCTCGAAAAAATCTATTCTAGAAAAATTGCGAATTTTTAGACAAGCGTTAAAACGCACTAAAAATTATAAAAAAATATATAAAAATTATTTATTTAGCAAAATACCGCAAAATTTCTTAATTCACATACAAAACACTGAATTCCGATTACAACGGGTTTTGAAATGTTGAACATCCGTCCAATTTTGCACCAAGTCCGGATCCAAAAATAAAATTTTCACTACTTTTCTGCTGGGACGCTTTTTTTGCTGGGATTCCAATAGGACTCGGTACCATCACACTCTGCAAAGGTCAATCTAAAAAGGCTTAAAACAAGGTTCCTTGCTTCATTTCTACCACACAATGGCCACGAAAATCTCAATATCTCAATCCGTTGAACTTTTGTGACTGGGACATTTTGGAGAATAGGATTGACACTCAAAAGACCAATGTGTCGATCATCTCAAGACGGCGCTGCATCGGGAATGGTCAAAAATACCGTAAAGCTACTACCGTTAAGCATATAGCGGCTTTGTCGGCCGTTTGAAGGCCACAATTCGTGCCAAAGGTAGCCAGTTCGAACAGATCTAAAATGTTTCTAAAATTTGATTCTTTTGCGACATTTTTATTTTGAACAATAAAATAAAAAAAAAAACAAGTGTATATGGCCGTAAGCTCGGCCAGGCCGAATCTTATGTACCCTCCACCATGGATTGCGTAGAAAATCTACGAAAGACTCTCATTCACAATCGAATTACTTGGGTTGTGGTATCTTAAACCTTCTTAACATCGTAGGGAGCCAGAGTTGAAATATGGGGGTCGCTTATATGGGGGCTATATATAATTATGAACTTGATATGGACCGATTTTTGTGTGATTGGAGATCGATTTATCTGAGGGCTATATATAACTATAGACCGATATGGACCTGGTTAGGCATGGTTGTTAACGGTCATATACTAGCACAATGTACCAAATTTCAATTCACTCGGATGAAATTTGCTCCTCCAAGAGGCTCCAAAACCAAATCTCGGGATCGGTTTATATGGGGGCTATATATGATTATGGACTGATATGGACCACTTTTGGCATGGTTGTTAAATGTCATATACTACACCACGTACCAAATTTCAATCAGATCGGATGAATTTTGCTTCTCCAAAAGGCACCGAAGGTCAAATCTGGGGATCAGTTTATATGGGAGCTATATATAAATATCGGCTGATAGGAACCAATTGCTGCATGGATATTGGATACAATATATTAACATCACGTACCAAATTTCAACCGAATGGGAAGAATTTTGCTCTTCCAAGGGGCTCATGAGGTCAAATCTGGGGATCGGTTTATAAGGGGCCCTATATAATTATGGACCGATATCGACGAATTTTTGCATGGGAGTTTGAGGCCATATATTAACACCACGTACCAAATTTCAACTGAATCAGATGAATTTTGGTCTTCCAAGAGGCTCCGGAGGTCAAATCTGGTGATCGGTTTATATGGGGGCTATATATAATTATGGACCGATGTGGACCAATTTTTGCACGGTTGTTAGAGACCATATACTAACACTATGTATCAAATTTCAGCCGGATCGGATGAAATTTGCTTCTCTTAGAGGCCTCGCAAGCCAAATTTGGGGGTCCGTTTATATGGGGGCTATACGTAAAAGTGGACCGATATGGCCCATGTGCAATACCATCCGACCTACATCAATAACAACTACTTCTGCCAAGTTTCAAGTCGATAGCTTGTGTCGTTCGGACGTTAGCGTGATTTCAACAGACGGACGGACATGCTCAGATCGACTCAGAATTTCACCACGACCCAGATTATATATACTTTATGGGTTCTTAGAGCAATATTTCGATGTGTTAAAAACGGAATGACAAAGTGGAGGGTATATGGTGGAGGGTATAAAAATATATATAGCACAGTACTTTGATGCCTTATATTCCAGCCATCGGCTTTAAAGCAAATGTAGGATCTATATTAAAATCTGAATCGATACACTGAAAAAAATGCCCGAATCCAAAGATTTTGTCTTTACTCTAAAAATTTTGGTATTGATTCCGAGCCAAAGAAGCGGAGAATATAAGTAAGGACATTTTAAAGACACAATTTTTTTTTTAAAATTTGAGTTTTGTGTACTTGCTTCTAGGAAGCAAATTTTAATTTTAATAGATAGCATATGAAGAAAAAAAGCTGAAAAAAGTCCTTTAAAACGAGTTAACAACAACTTTATTTTCCAAATTCAGACTCGACTTCCAGTAGAAATTGTGTATGTTTGAAGTAAAAAACGTCTTTAAAATAAAGTGTTGAAAAACATGTCCTATGTTTGAACGATTTCTTGCTTTGTAGTCAAGATGCAAGAAGACAACAAATTTGAAGACAATTTCATTAATTTTAAAGAATTTTTCTGAATTATTAAAGTCAAGTTGACCTTTTTTGTTTCATGTTATGATACCCATTTTCATGTCATATCACTTAATTATAAGGACAATACGACTTCATTGAAAAGTTTATCGACTTTTGGACAAGAAAAAAACTTTATATTAGAGAAATGCATCTTCTATGCTAAGCAAAATTTGCATTCGTATTTTAAAGACACGACATCTTTTACGTCACGACAATTTTTTTTTCAGTGTAGAAATTCTACTTTCTATGCAAAATTTGGAGACAATCTAAGTCAATATTCGTTGAAATATGGAGAAAATATGAGAGTATGATCTAAATTTAAATCTGAACCAATTTAGATCTAATTAACCTTAATTAGCAAAAATAACAATTTTACTCTCTCAGGAAAATATAATATCAATATGGACTAAAATGGGTTACTTTAACATATTTACAATAAAAAAAAATATTTAATGAGATTTTGACATTCCCTTAAGAGTTTGATATTATTTCCGAGCCACACGTGCTAGATGGATATATATGCAAGCTATGGCTAAATCAGAACCAATTAGGCTAATATTTTGTAAATTCGTAACTGATAACACAGTAAATACTATTCTGCGTCAAATTGGAGTAAGATCGTATGTTAAATAATAATAATACGTCTCATATTTTGCAAGTTTTACACGACCAAAAATAGACGTAGACTATAAAATGCCTTTATGGTACCAAATTGTAGGTTTTTCCTTTCTGTTGAAGTTGTAACCTTTCCTGGAAGTTGCAATCTTTAATCGTTAACTTTTAACGCTACCACACATTTATAATTCAAGGAATAATTTGGGTACCCAATAATTGGTCGATAATAATGTGTCTTTGAAGTTTTTTTTTTCATACCAACCACCATCCACAACGAAATACTTTTTTTATTTGGTACACTGAAAAAAATATTGTCGAGAGGTCAAAGATTTCATGTCTTTAAAATACGAATAAAAATTTTGCTTAGCATAGAAGACGCATTTCTCTAAAATAAAGTTATTTTCCTTGTCCAAAAGGCGATAAACTTTTCAATGAAGTCCTTATAATTAAGTGATTTGACTTAAAAATGGGTATCTTAACATGAAAGAAACAATTTAAGGTCAACTTGACTTTAATAATTCAGAAAAATTCTTTAAATTTAATGAAATTTTCTTTAAATTTGTTTTCCTTTTGTATCTTGACTACAAACCAAAAAATCGTTCAAATATAGGACATGTTTTTCAACACTTTATTTTAAAGACTTTTTTTAATTGAAACATAGCATAATTTCTACTGGAAGTCGAGTCCTAATTTGGAAAATAAAGTTGCCGTTAACTCGTTTTTAAAGGACTTTTATAGCATATGAAGAAAAAAAGCTGAGAAAGCGAAAATTTAAAATTTGCTTCCTAGAAGCAAGTACACAAAAGCTAAATTTAAAAGAGAATTGTGTCGTAAAAGTATCCTTACTTGTATTCTCCGTTTCTTTGGCTCGGAATCAATACCAAATTTTTTAAAGTAAAGACAAAATCTTTGGAACCGAGTATGCTTTTTTTCAGTGTAGATTGTTGGGTAGAATTTTCTTAGCATTTAATAGATTGTTTTTGACCCAAGTGACATTCTTGGCATCGTTATATGTCAAGGAATAAAGGTGTCAAAAATGACAGCTGACCAAAATACCGCATGCTTCAAAATAACACCTCTTGTTGGAAATCTCACTATGTGGTTTTGTTTTTAACAGACTTCCCTATCCCTTACTAACGTCAAGATGTGAGCAAAAAAAAATACCCAATAACAGTATAAACAGGGCAAATATCATCAACATCAATGGCAACAATGCACACACACACATCCAGCAACAACAATCAGCTACCAAGGGATATTGCGACATGTCCTAAGTGAAATCATAAGAATTTTCACACATATGTACACAGAATGCCGCGGGTGTTACATGTAGCAACCGCTCGCTCGAATGCAAACAAATGTAATTTTCTTTTGTAACAAAACATTTTGTGTGATTGCATGTCTCTTAATTTCACTATTCACACATACATATGTACTCACACTGCTACCAGCAACAGTAGGAGCACATCGAAATTGTGAAAAAGCCATATGAGCGAATGGGCTGGGTGTGTGTATGTGTGTGCATTGCTGATGTTGTTATAGTTGTTATTATTGTAAGAAACATAAGTTCTGTTATTTGGCTTGGAGGCATGTGTTAACAACCTCTAACAATTCAAGCAAGCAACCAACCAACCAAGCAGCCAACAAATGAAGACCCTAACCCCATTCCCTTTTACCACATAAATGCCCTTACAAACTATTGTTTGGATGGCATACAAAACATCAACCAACAATTCGTATACAAGGATATGATTGTGTCCTTGCAAGTTTGCTGTTTGTTTTTGTTTCTGGTTTTCTCCTCCAAGGGGAATTTACTGCAACATTTCGTGGGGAAAGTAAGCAAAAGCTTTGTAGTTTGTAAACTTTTGCCCCAGCGAATGATGCATTTGAGTCTTTTGAAAAAAACAAACGTAAATTGAATTTTGGTGAATCCATGTGACACAATCATTTGGGCTTGCTTCTGTAAACGATATATTTTTCCGGTTTTTGGGCGATAAGAAAACAGTCAACGTTTCGTTTTGAAACAGAAGAAAGGATTAACAAAATGCAATTTTTACCCTTTACCAATATTTCGATTATGTGGGACGATACATGGCTTTAGGTGTATGTGCATTATCTCTTGCTTGTAAAGTTCGGATTATTCACCAAAACTCTAAATTAAAGAAATAAACATGAGGAGATTTTTTTTTTGTGTAAACTCTTATCTAAACTTGGATTGATATCATCCAATGCATTGATAACACATGATTTTTTCTTTTGAAGATAATTGATTGATAATACTGACCTTAAGCTTCCATCACTGTTAGAGAGTGTTTTTGTTTTTGTATTTCTATCATGACTTCTTAGAAACTGTTTTTAATGTACTTTTCAAAACTACACAGAAAAAAATTCACGCAAAATTTTTCTAATTAAAATCTTAATTGAGTTTTAAAAAGCATTCAATTAAACATTTAATTAATTCAACAAACAAAAATCAATCACAGTATCATAATAGTATCATTTAATTTTTTAATTGACTTTCAATTATTATATCCTCCACCATAGGATGGGGGTATATTAACCTTGTCATTCTGTTTGTAACACATCGAAATATTGCTCTAAGACCCCATAAAGTATATATATTCTGGGTCGTGGTGAAATTCTGAGTCGATCTAAGCATATCCGTCCGTCCGTCTGTTGAAATCACGCTAACTTCCGAACGACACAAGCTATCGACTTGAAACTTGGCATAAGTAGTTGTTATTGATGTAGGTCGGATAGCATTGCAAATGGGCCATATCCGACGACTTTAACGTATAGCCCTCATATAAACGGACTCCCAGATTTGGCTGGCGGAGCCTCTAAGAGCAACATATTTCATCCGATACGGCTGAAATTTGGTACATAGTGTTGGTATATGGTCTCTATCAACCATGCAAAAATTGTTCCACATCGGTCCATAATTATATATAGCCCCAAATATAAACCGATCCCAGATTTGGCTTGCGGATCCTCTAAGAGAAGCAAATTTCATCCAATCCGTCTGAAATTTGGTACATGGTGTTCGTATATAGTCAGGCTGAAATTGGTCTATATCGGTTCATAATTATATATAGACCCAATATAAACCGATCCCCAGATTTGACCTCCGGAGCCTCTTGGAGGAGCAAACTTCATCCGATCCGGTTGAAATTTGGTACTTGGTGTTAGTATATGGTTTGTATCAACCATGCCAGAATTGGTCCATATCGGTTCATAATTATATATAGCCCTCATATAAACCGATCCCCAGATTTGACCTACGGAGCCTCTTGAAGGAACAAAATTCATCCGATCCGGTTGAAACTTTGTACGTGGTAAAATTTGGTACATTGCGCTAGTATATGGCCGCTAACAACCATGCCAAAATTGGTCAATATCGGTCTATAGTTATATATAGCCGATCCCCAAATGTAATCTACCGAAATTTTATTTCTATAGAAAATTTTGTCAAAATTTTATTTCTATAGAAAATTTTGACAAAATTTTGTCAATATTTTATATCTATAGAAAATGTTGTCAAAATTTTATTACTATAAAAAATTTTATTTCTATATAAAAATTTGTCAAAATTTTATTTCTATAGAAAATTTTGTCAAATTTTATTTCTATAGAAAATTTTGTCAAAATTTTATTTCTATAGAAAATTTTGTCAAAATTTTATTTCTATAGAAAATTTTGTCAAAATTTTATTACTATAGAAAATTTTGTCAAAAATTTATTACTATAGAAAATTTTGTCAAAATTTCATTTCTATAGAAAATGTTGTCAAAACTTTATTACTATAGAAAATTTTGTAAAAATTTTATTTCTATAGAAAATGTTGTCAAAATGTTATTTCTATAGAAAATGTTGTCAAAACTTTATTACTATAGAAAATTTTATTTCTATAAAAATTTTTGTCAAAATTTTATTACTAAAGAAAATTTTGTCAAAATTTTAGTACTGTAGAAAATTTTGTCAAAATTTTATTACTATAGAAAATTTTGTCAAAATTTTACTTCTATAGAAAATGTTGTCAAAATTTTATTTCTATAGAAAATTTTGTCAAAATTTTATTTCTATAGAAAATTTTGTCAAAATTTTATTTCTATAGAATTTTTTTTTTTTTTTTTTTATAGCTGTAGAAAATTTTGTCAACATTTTATTTCTATAGAAAATTTTGTCAAAATTTTATTTCTATAGAAAATTTTGTCAAAATTTTATTACTATAGAAAATTTTGTCAAAATTTTATTACTATAGAAAATTTTGTCAAAATTTTACTTCTATAGAAAATGTTGTCAAAATTTTATTTCTATAGAAAATTTTGTCAAAATTTTATTACTATAGAAAATTTTGTCAAAATTGTATTTCTATAGAAAATTTTGTCAAAATTTTATTTCTATAAAAAATTTTGTCAACATTTTATTACTATAGAAAATTTTGTCAAAATTTTATTACTATAGAAAATTTTGTCAAAATTTTATTCCTATAGAAAATGTTGTCAAAATTTTATTCCTATAGAAAATGTTGTCAAACTTTATTACTATAGAAAATTTTGTCAAAATTTTATTTCTATAGAAAATATTGTCAATATTTTATTTCTATAGAAAATTTTGTCAAAATTTTATTTCTATTGAAAATTTTGCCAAAATTTTATTTTTATAGAAAATTTTGCCAAAATTTTATTACTATAGAAAATTTTGTCAAAATTTTACTTCTATAGAAAATGTTGTCAAAATTTTATTTCTATAGAAAATTTTGTCAAAATTTTATTACTATAGAAAATTTTGTCAAAATTGTATTTCTATAGAAAATTTTGTCAAAATTTTATTTCTATAAAAAATTTTGTCAACATTTTATTACTATAGAAAATGTTGTCAAAATTTTATTACTATAGAAAATTTTGTCAAAATTTTATTCCTATAGAAAATGTTGTCAAAATTTTATTCCTATAGAAAATGTTGTCAAACTTTATTACTATAGAAAATTTTGTCAACATTTTATTTCTATAGAAAATATTGTCAATATTTTATTTCTATAGAAAATTTTATCAAATTTTATTTCTATAGAAAATTTTGTCAAAATTTTATTTCCGTTTTGTTTGTTATTGTTGGCTTCTCTTCAATCGTTATTGTTGTTTTTGATCTCAGCTTAAAGCCATGCATTTACTAAACTACAAGTGTAGCTTAACCAACAGAGGAAAAGTATGCTTGTCAAATTTATTTGGGCAAAGCCCTATAGACTGCAAGATGGTTGGATGTACAGCTGTTTCGGAATTACCACATTCCTCATCAGCATCCTCTACTTGCAGCAAAACTATCAACCAATTATCAGAATAAATTCGGGTAATTCACTCAACCCAAAGTGAACTACACTTGAACCTTCCGAAAAAAGGTTTGATAGTCGGCTACTGCCTAAACAAATTTGCAAGCATATTTTTATACCCTCCACCATAGGATGGGGGTATATTAACTTTGTCATTCCGTTTGTAACACATCGAAATATTGCTATAAGACCCCATAAAGTATATATATTCTGGGTCGTGGTGAAATTCTGAGTCGATCTAAGCATATCCGTCCGTCCGTCTGTTGAAATCACGCTAACTTCCGAACGACACAAGCTATCGACTTGAAACTTGGCATAAGTAGTTGTTATTGATGTAGGTCGGATAGCATTGCAAATGGGCCATATCCGACGACTTTAACGTATAGCCCTCATATAAACGGACTCCCAGATTTGGCTGGCGGAGCCTCTAAGAGCAACATATTTCATCCGATACGGCTGAAATTTGGTACATAGTGTTGGTATATGGTCTCTATCAACCATGCAAAAATTGTTCCACATCGGTCCATAATTATATATAGCCCCAAATATAAACCGATCCCAGATTTGGCTTGCGGATCCTCTAAGAGAAGCAAATTTCATCCAATCCGTCTGAAATTTGGTACATGGTGTTCGTATATAGTCAGGCTGAAATTGGTCTATATCGGTTCATAATTATATATAGACCCAATATAAACCGATCCCCAGATTTGACCTCCGGAGCCTCTTGGAGGAGCAAACTTCATCCGATCCGGTTGAAATTTGGTACTTGGTGTTAGTATATGGTTTGTATCAACCATGCCAGAATTGGTCCATATCGGTTCATAATTATATATAGCCCTCATATAAACCGATCCCCAGATTTGACCTACGGAGCCTCTTGAAGGAACAAAATTCATCCGATCCGGTTGAAACTTTGTACGTGGTAAAATTTGGTACATTGCGCTAGTATATGGCCGCTAACAACCATGCCAAAATTGGTCAATATCGGTCTATAGTTATATATAGCCGATCCCCAAATGTAATCTACCGAAATTTTATTTCTATAGAAAATTTTGTCAAAATTTTATTTCTATAGAAAATTTTGACAAAATTTTGTCAATATTTTATATCTATAGAAAATGTTGTCAAAATTTTATTACTATAAAAAATTTTATTTCTATATAAAAATTTGTCAAAATTTTATTTCTATAGAAAATTTTGTCAAATTTTATTTCTATAGAAAATTTTGTCAAAATTTTATTTCTATAGAAAATTTTGTCAAAATTTTATTTCTATAGAAAATTTTGTCAAAATTTTATTACTATAGAAAATTTTGTCAAAAATTTATTACTATAGAAAATTTTGTCAAAATTTCATTTCTATAGAAAATGTTGTCAAAACTTTATTACTATAGAAAATTTTGTAAAAATTTTATTTCTATAGAAAATGTTGTCAAAATGTTATTTCTATAGAAAATGTTGTCAAAACTTTATTACTATAGAAAATTTTATTTCTATAAAAATTTTTGTCAAAATTTTATTACTAAAGAAAATTTTGTCAAAATTTTAGTACTGTAGAAAATTTTGTCAAAATTTTATTACTATAGAAAATTTTGTCAAAATTTTACTTCTATAGAAAATGTTGTCAAAATTTTATTTCTATAGAAAATTTTGTCAAAATTTTATTTCTATAGAAAATTTTGTCAAAATTTTATTTCTATAGAATTTTTTTTTTTTTTTTTTTATAGCTGTAGAAAATTTTGTCAACATTTTATTTCTATAGAAAATTTTGTCAAAATTTTATTTCTATAGAAAATTTTGTCAAAATTTTATTACTATAGAAAATTTTGTCAAAATTTTATTACTATAGAAAATTTTGTCAAAATTTTACTTCTATAGAAAATGTTGTCAAAATTTTATTTCTATAGAAAATTTTGTCAAAATTTTATTACTATAGAAAATTTTGTCAAAATTGTATTTCTATAGAAAATTTTGTCAAAATTTTATTTCTATAAAAAATTTTGTCAACATTTTATTACTATAGAAAATTTTGTCAAAATTTTATTACTATAGAAAATTTTGTCAAAATTTTATTCCTATAGAAAATGTTGTCAAAATTTTATTCCTATAGAAAATGTTGTCAAACTTTATTACTATAGAAAATTTTGTCAAAATTTTATTTCTATAGAAAATATTGTCAATATTTTATTTCTATAGAAAATTTTGTCAAAATTTTATTTCTATTGAAAATTTTGTCAAAATTTTATTTTTATAGAAAATTTTGCCAAAATTTTATTACTATAGAAAATTTTGTCAAAATTTTACTTCTATAGAAAATGTTGTCAAAATTTTATTTCTATAGAAAATTTTGTCAAAATTTTATTACTATAGAAAATTTTGTCAAAATTGTATTTCTATAGAAAATTTTGTCAAAATTTTATTTCTATAAAAAATTTTGTCAACATTTTATTACTATAGAAAATGTTGTCAAAATTTTATTACTATAGAAAATTTTGTCAAAATTTTATTCCTATAGAAAATGTTGTCAAAATTTTATTCCTATAGAAAATGTTGTCAAACTTTATTACTATAGAAAATTTTGTCAACATTTTATTTCTATAGAAAATATTGTCAATATTTTATTTCTATAGAAAATTTTATCAAATTTTATTTCTATAGAAAATTTTGTCAAAATTTTATTTCCGTTTTGTTTGTTATTGTTGGCTTCTCTTCAATCGTTATTGTTGTTTTTGATCTCAGCTTAAAGCCATGCATTTACTAAACTACAAGTGTAGCTTAACCAACAGAGGAAAAGTATGCTTGTCAAATTTATTTGGGCAAAGCCCTATAGACTGCAAGATGGTTGGATGTACAGCTGTTTCGGAATTACCACATTCCTCATCAGCATCCTCTACTTGCAGCAAAACTATCAACCAATTATCAGAATAAATTCGGGTAATTCACTCAACCCAAAGTGAACTACACTTGAACCTTCCGAAAAAAGGTTTGATAGTCGGCTACTGCCTAAACAAATTTGCAAGCATATTTTTATACCCTCCACCATAGGATGGGGGTATATTAACTTTGTCATTCCGTTTGTAACACATCGAAATATTGCTATAAGACCCCATAAAGTATATATATTCTGGGTCGTGGTGAAATTCTGAGTCGATCTAAGCATGTCCGTCCGTCCGTCCGTCTGTCCGGCTGTCCGTCCGTCTGTGGAAATCACGCTAACTTCCGAACGAAACAAGCTATCGACTTGAAACTTGGCACAAGTAGTTGTTATTGATGTAGGTCGGATGGTATTGAAAATGGGCCATATCGGACCACGTTTACGTATAGCCCCCATATAAACCGATCCCCAAATTTGGCTTGGGGAGCCTCCCGGAGCAGCAAAATTCATCCGATCCGGTCGAAATTTGGTACGTGGTCTTAGTATACGGTCTCTAACAACCATGCAAAAATTGGTCCATATCGGTCCATAATTATATATAGCCCCCATATAAACCGATCCCCAGATTTGACCTCCGGAGCCTCTTGGAGGGGCAAAATTCATCCGATCCGATTAAAATTTGGTACCTGATGTAAGTATATGGTCTCTAACAACCATGCAAAAATTGGTCCATATCGGTCCATAATTATATATAGGCCCCATATAAACCGATCCCCAGATTTGACCTCCGGAGACTTTTGGAGGGGCAAAATTCATCCGATCCGGTTGAAATTTGGTACCTGATGTTAGTATACGGCCTCTAACTACCATGCAAAAATTGGTCCATATCGGTCCATAATTATATATAGCTCCCATATAAACCGATCCCCAGATTTGACCACCGGAGCCTCTTGGAGCAGCAAAATTCATCCGATCCAATTGAAATTTAGTACATGGTATTAGTATACGGTTTTTAACAACCATGCAAAAATTGGTCCATATCGGTCCATAATTATATATAGCCCCCATATAAACCGATCCCCAGATTTGACCTCCGGAGCCTCTTGGTGGGGCAAAATGCATCCGATCCGGTTGAAATTTGGTACCTGATGTTAGTTTATTGTCAACATTTTATTTCTATAGAAATTTTTGTCAAAATTGTATTGCTATAGAAAATTTTGTCAAATTTTTATTTCTATAGAAAATTTTGTCAACATTTTTTTTCTATAGAAAATTTTGTCAAGTTTTTATTTATATAGAAAATTTTGTCAAATTTTTATTTCTATAGAAAATTTTTTCAAAATTTTATTTCTATAGAAATTTTTGTCAAGGTTTCATTTCTATAGAAAATTTTGTCAAAATTTTATTTCTATAGAAAATTTTGTCAAAAAAGATTATATACGTATTTAATCGGCCTTTTTTTGTTTAATATATACCCCGTATGGGCTAACTTACAATTTAGAAGACAGCGTTAAAAAGTTTTACGATACCTTGCCATCGGCAAGTGTTATCGCAACCCAAGTAATTCGATTGTGTATGACAGCCTTTAGTAGAAGTTCCTACGCAATCCATGGTGGAGGGTACATAAGATTCGGCCTGGCCGAACTTACGGCCGTATATACTTGTTTTTTTTTTTTGTATTTCTATCATGACCTTTTTATGTATTTTTCAAAACTGCACAGAAAAAAAATTCATGAAAATTTTTCATGAAAACATTCAATTAAAAATTTTATTGATTCAACAAATTTTCTAATTGAAACATAAATTAATCACAAAAATTAATAGTATCATTTAATTTTTTAATTGATACCATCATTGCTGTGATTGAAGACATTTCAATTAAAAATTTAATTGGATCAATCGATTTCGTGATTGAATCAGAAAAAATAAAATTTGGGTATATTTTCTGTTTCTGAAATAGTTAAAATTCATACATAGAAGAAGCACATAAATCGCATATTTTTTTTTTTTTGTATTAAATCATGATTTAATTCTAGGCCAAGGAAGGTGTTGATTGAGTTTGCTTTCAATTCAGAACGTTATAACAACGAAAAATTTCGTTGTATTAATGAATTTGTTTCGTTGACGACACATTTCGTAAATATAACGAAACTTTTTCTATTAGTGTGGGCATTTAAGGGTTAAGGGCTCTTACATCACTTGTAGTTTCCCAGCCAAATACAATCGCAATATCGCATGTGTTAATGAAATAACTCTGTCAGCTGTAAGACGAGCGGTTTGGAAATTGTAGCAACCCGAGGTTGGTTGCAATACTTATTAGCCAGCCTTTATATACTAAGTTCTCGTCAGCCTCCAGTAGACAAAACATGAATTTATCACCGTCTCTTCACGATGATAGATTTTTAATTTGTTTTTTTTTCGATTTTCATAATATAAAAGATTTGCCATGACCAGCCAACCTTTGGATTCTCTCCCGTAGCTAAGTAATCATATTGAACTTCCGCAAATCTATAACCTATTAGTTAAAAATCCTAAAAAGCAACTATTCACTCTTATCATATGACACCAAAATACAATTCAACGCGATCAATTTCAATTCCATTTTGATTAGTTCTTCGTCTACTCTAAAATTCCAAAACGGCTATTCTAACATTCATTGTCATATGGGTATAGTTTTTGCGGATATGCCCTAGTAGTTTTTCATTGTCTGATTTGGTGACAAATTTCAAGCACAAATGGGTTGGTTGGTTGTTTCGAGGACATTTGTATGAAATTGCACTTTTATATGGATGTTTTAATGGCATACGAGTATTGTTGCTATTCTTATGGTGGTCCTTCTCGATCTCGTTTTTCATATCATCCTGTTAGGCGGCCAGTCGTATAATAGCCACATTTCGCTTTTCTCCCCCTTCGCAAGTAAGGAAAGCCAAAATTTCTATTGGGTGGTGTGGGAATAAAATCTATGCAATACAGTTTGTGTATGTGTGTGTGAGTTTGAGTGTATATATGTGGTTGTTTGTAAGAGTAGTCAAACAAACGTATCCTTGTTTGTGTGGCACATTTGTCAAAGTCAGCTTAACAACTTTGAATGAAATTCGTGTCGAAGTTCTACAACATCACAACAACTGCAACAACAACACCAAACGGCATGTGTCGGGTTAACAATGCTACTGAAGGTATGAAGCCCCGTAAACAAAAATGACCAATTTGAGCCTGTATAGATTCGCGGTAAACGCTAACAGTTCAAATACATTCTTGTGGTTTATACATCAAATCAGTGTATTTGGTTAACATAGACATTCGATGGAATGTTTGTTGTTTATGGTCTATCCCCTTTTGGATTTGTGGATAAGGTGATCAAAAGTACAACGCGATGTTTATGTACATGGCAATAGTTGAAGGATTCCAAAAACGTTGATATGATTTCGTTGTTTCTGTTGTTGAGATGCGAATGTTAATATTGTGTAACGAAAATGTGCATGGCATGAGAACTTCATATTATGTTAGGTTTGATGGTTTGCGGGAATTATTAAAATTAAATACCCGAAATTAAGAATACTTGGCTTAAGAATATAGTGCTTCATAAATTCTCAGCAAAAAAAAAAAGCGTCGCCAAAAAAGTAGTGAATTTTTTTTTTTTTATCCGAAAGTGGTACAAAATTGGCGCAGCAGCGATTAATTTAACATGGGCTTGTCATAGGTGGACATCAACCATTTCAAAATCCGTTGCACTAAATTGGCATTACTTCTTAAACTGAGATCAGAATTACGTATTTCGGATGTTAACTAAAATATTTTGTGATATTTTGTCAAATAAATAATTTTTATAATTTTTCGACGCTTTTCTAAAACCTTTGACCTCAAATATTTCCAAAAATTCGCATATTTTCTAGAATGAATTGGTCAATCTAGTTCTGACCACTTTTTCTGTATTATAAACAATGTAGAAGAAATTATTAGATGCTATAAATTTTACCTTTCACCCAAACGGGCGGACCTTAGCAAAAGTAAAGATATTATCTCTGCCCTATGTAGATATTTTTGTTATCAACAAATAATTATGGTATTAGCCATCAACGCACAAGCAAAGCATACAGTCAATTAGTTCTATTTACAGAGCAGATAATTCGGCACACACAAGCCGATGTAAATAAACTTTATTTAAGGAAAACAAACCACTTTGGTGGACTCTTACAAACTATTTACCAACTACCAAAAAAAAAAAAAATATATATATATATATACGGCCGTAAGTTCTGCCAGGCCGAATCTTATGTACTCTCCACCATGGATTGCATAGAAACTTGTACTAAAGACTGTCATCCACAATCGAATTACTTGGGTTGCGGTAACTTTTGCCGATGACAAGGTATCTTAAAACTTCTTAACACCGTGTTCTCAGTTGTAAGTTAGTCCATATGGGGTATATATTAAACAAAAAAGGCCGATTAAATACGTAAATAATTCAGTTTGACAAAATTTTTTATGGCAATAAATTTTGACAAAATTTTCTATAGAAATAAAATGTTGACAAAATTTTCTATAGAAATAAAATCTTGAAAAAATTTTGTATAGTAATAAAATTTTGACAACATTTTTTATAGAAATAAAATTTTGACAAAATTTTCTATAGAAATAAAATGTTGACAAAATTTTCTATAGAAATAAAATCTTGAAAAAATTTTGTATAGAAATAAAATTTTGACAAAATTTTCTAGAGGAATAAAATCTTGACAAAATTTTCAATAGTAATAAAATTTTGACAAAATTTTCTATACTAATAAAATTTTGACAAAATTTTCTATAGAAATAAAATTTTGGTAGATTATTTTTGGGGATCGGCTATATATAACTATAGACCGATATGGACCAATTTTGGCATGGTTGTTAGCGGCCATATACTAGCGCAATGCACCAAATTTCACCACGTACCAAATTTCAACCGGGTCGGATGAATTTTGCTCCTTCAATAGCTCTGGAGGTCAAATTTTGGGATCGGTTTAAATGGGGGCTACATATAATTATGGACCGATATGGACCAATTCCTGCATGGTTGTCAGAGACCATATAAAGGGTGATTCTTTTGAGGTTAGGATTTTCATGCATTAGTATTTGACAGATCACGTGGGATTTCAGACATGGTGTCAAAGAGAAAGATGCTCAGTATGCTTTGACATTTCATCATGAATAGACTTACTAACGAGCCACAACGTCGAATTTTCAGTGAATGGGCCCTAGAAAAGTTGGCAGAAAATCCGCTTTTTTATCGACAAATTTTGTTCAGCGATGAGGCTCATTTCTGGTTGAATGGCTACGTAAATAAGCAAAATTGCCGCATTTGGAGTGAAGAGCAACCAGAAGCCGTTCAAGAACTGCCCATGCATCCCGAAAAATGCACTGTTTGGTGTGGTTTGTACGCTGGTGGAATCATTGGACCGTATTTTTTCAAAGATGCTGTTGGACGCAACGTTACGGTGAATGGCGATCGCTATCGTTCGATGCTAACAAACTTTTTGTTGCCAAAAATGGAAGAACTGAACTTGGTTGACATGTGGTTTCAACAAGATGGCGCTACATGCCACACAGCTCGCGATTCTATGGCCATTTTGAGGGAAAACTTCGGAGAACAATTCATCTCAAGAAATGGACCGGTAAGTTGGCCACCAAGATCATGCGATTTGACGCCTTTAGACTATTTTTTGTGGGGCTACGTCAAGTCTAAAGTCTACAGAAATAAGCCAGCAACTATTCCAGCTTTGGAAGACAACATTTCCGAAGAAATTCGGGCTATTCCGGCCGAAATGCTCGAAAAAGTTGCCCAAAATTGGACTTTCCGAATGGACCACCTAAGACGCAGCCGCGGTCAACATTTAAATGAAATTATCTTCAAAAAGTAAATGTCATGGACCAATCTAACGTTTCAAATAAAGAACCGATGAGATTTTGCAAATTTTATGCGTTTTTTAAAAAAAAAAGTTATCAAGCTCTTAACAAATCACCCTTTACTAACACCACGTACCAAATTTCAACTGAGTTGGATGAATTTTGCTCATACATGAGGCTCTGGAGGTCAAATCTGGGGATCAGTTTATATGAGGGCTATATATAGTTATGGACCGATGTGAACCAAAGTTTGCATGGTTGTTAGAGACCACATACTTTCAGCCGGATGGGATGAAATTTGTTACTCTTAAAGGCTCCGCAAGCCAAATCTGGGGATTGGTTTATATGGAGGATATATATAATTATGGACCGATTTTTGCATGGTTGTGTATGATCTCTCACAACCATGCAACACCATGTACCAAATTTCAACGGGATCGGATGAATTTTGCTCCTCCAAGAGGCTCCGCAAGCCAAATCTGAGCGTAGGTTTATATGGGGGCTATACGTAAAAGTGATCCGATATGGCCTATTTTCAATGCCATCCGACCTACATCAATAACAACTGCTTGCGCCAAGTTTCAAGTCGATAGCTTACTTCGTTCAGAAGTTAGCGTTATTTCAACAGACAGACGGACGGGCGTGGCTAGATCGACTCAGAATTTCACCACGAACGAGAATATACAGTGAAATCTCTCACTCTGAAAACCGCACACCTCCCAAACATGAATAGTTGTCTGGGACATTTTCTATATTAACACATTAAAACTAACCTCTCATACCTGGACACCTCTCAAAAATGGACAAAATTTAGGCGACCGTGGATGTCCGCCTTTCAGAGGTTTCACTGTATATAATTTATGGGATCTTAGATCAATATTTTGATGTGTTACAAACGGAATGACCTATATATCGGCCAAAACTCAGTATAGATCCTTACTGACTTAAAAGGCCTCTAAAAATTTATAAGAAAATTAAATTGGCTTTACTGACCCGGCGAGTTCACTTTTTATTTGAGTGTAGAGGATATAGGAGCTTCAACCATCATTATTTGGTTATAAACGTCCACTGAAGTTTCTAAATTATGTTTCCGTTTTTAATCGGTTAAACGTCAAAACAAATATTCCTGGCATTTCAAGGCTATGTCAACAAAAAAACATCATAGGCTATACAAACAACACTCATAATATCTCTTACTAGCAATCTGTTAAAAAATTTGTTATAGTCTTTTCTTTAATTTCTGGGCAAGTTGAATCTCTAAATATATCTTTTTGGGTTTATTATTTTATCTTTTTGTTGCGTTTTTTTTTCTTTTGTTTTAATAAATTTCCCAGAAATTATTAACATCCTTGCCCTTTTTTGACAGGTTAACGATAAAACAAGCACTGCATGAAGAGAACGTGGCTATTTCCCTTTAAGCGTTACCATGGAAGTGCTTGTGAATGCGTTTGGCATCAATGGATTTGATTGATACCCTTAACAGATTTAATTTCCTTCTTAAGGCAAATTGGTTTTTGAGAAAAGCAACAGTAACTATATCTCGAATAACACATCAATCAATAGCAAAAAAATAATAATAAAATGTAGAGAAGTTAAGCATACTTTACGCAAAACAATGCTGAGTATTAAAATCGAAATATAAAAGGCTATGGTGAATAACTAAAGGATGGGGTCATGATAAGTTTTTACATTCCATTTGAAACTTTATGAAATAAAGAATTTTTAACACATAAGAAGTATCAAGAAGTTCAACTCCGAAAATATTTAGAAATGAATGTCTGTAGATTCTGCCAAAATTGTAGCACTTTTCATTTTTTGTTTTTATCATCACATCTTCCATTTGTACATCTTAAGTGTCAAAACTAAGAACTTCATTAGGCCTGCTAATAGTTGCCTTATGTCCAAAAATGTTATAAATTTATTCCAACATGCGTTGTCAAAGACGATCTAACGATGTCCATCTAACCGTCTATTGTTGTCTCTAACAACCATGCCAGAATTGGTCCATATGGGTCCATAATTATTATTAATTATAACATATAAACCGATCCCCAGATTTGACCTCCGGAGCCTCTTGGAGGAGCAAAATTCATCCGATCCTATTGAAACTTAGTATATTTTATCTAACAACCATGCAAAAATTGGTCCATATGGGTCCATAATTATATATAGCCCTTATATAAACCGATCCCCAGATTTGACCTCCGAAGCCTCTTGGAGGAGCAAAATTCATCCGATCCGGTTAAAATTTGGTATATTTCGCTAACAACCATACCAAAATTGGTCCGCATCGATCTATATTATATACGAGTATAGCTCCCAAATAAACCGATCCCCAATAACAGAAAAATTACCATTGTCACTCGAGCCAAAAATAATCTACCAAAATGTTATTGCCATAGAAAATTTTGTCAAAATTTTATATTTCTATAGAAAATTTTGTCAAAATTTTATTTATATAGAAAATTTTGTCAACATTTTATTTCTACAGAAAATTTTGTCAACATTTTATGTCTTCAGGAAATTTTGTCAAAATATAATTTCTATACAAAATTTTGTCAAAAATTTATTTCTACAGAAAATTTTGTCAAAATTTATATTTCTATAGAAAATTTTGTCAAAATTTTATTTCTGGAAGTTTCTACGCAATCCATGGTGGAGAGTACATAAGATTCGGCCTGGCCGAACTTATGGCCGTATATACTTGTTTATGTCATTAAACCCTTGAATATCGTCGTTGAAACATGGAACGTGGACCATGGAACAGTCGATGGCACTTGACGAGCGCGCGCAACAGAAAGCGAAGGCGAGATCTTGGAATGGGATAGTGATGACCACTGTTCTCCGAGATTCACAAAGTGTAACCCACATCGACTAACTGGTGGAGGGTAAACCAACAAATAGAATGCTGGAATATTGAGCCGATGCGTCTCTGTGCCGTCCCATGGCAACACACAGGCGGACACAACCGACCTCGCAACATTTAAATAGGCCGAATGATGCTACCCCATGCACTGTTTTCTCATGATTTGGGGCTTTTGCTATTACGCTGGTTACAAATATCAGTTGCACGAGCATATTTTTCAGACTGATTCAACAATATGGAGCAGCAAGTGAACGAAGGTAGAAGGGGTCTATTCAGAGAAATACTGCGTTTACTTTTCATTTTTAATTTCTTCATCGATTTTTCTGTGGAAAACATAAAATGTAATCAAATATTAATGACAATATTTTATGATTATTTTATTGTTATTTTATAGGCACCTGCTATTGTTATGATGTATATTGTAAATTTCAATAAAACCACATTTGTTTTATTTATGTTTCTCTGTTTTGTATTGAATTTAATAATTACATACCATTATTATTTATTCATATTTGATTGGTATGCTTGCTTCAACGATATTAAATGGTCCATTCAAAATAAATTAAAATAATATGTCTTTTAAGGAAATAATAGACATACGTATAAAATATTAATGTATAAACTTTTAATGGGTGATACGGTCAAAATTTGGTCAAGGGAAAACGCGTGTAAATCGGTGAAATCGTTTATTTAAAAAATCAAATTAAATTTCTTTTTCAAGTTCAATTAGTATAAAATTCAGGAAAAATATTCAGTTAGGCTTTCGCTTTTCCAAATCCGAATTGCCGGGCCTCACGCTTGACACCTGCCATCAGATTTTGTACAGCCACCTTGTCCACCTTCTTCGCCGCAGAAAGCCAGTTTGCTTTGAACTGCTGCTCGTCCTTAGCAGTTTTTTTGGTCTTCTTTAGGTTCCGCTTGACAATAGCCAGTATTTCTCAATTGGGCGGAGCTCTGGCGTGTTGGGAGGGTTCTTGTCCTTGGGAACCACCTACACGTTGTTGGCGGCGTACCACTCCATGGCCTTTTTACCGTAATGGCAAGATGCCAAAACAGTACGGAACAACCGTGTTTCTTCAGGAAAGGCAGCAGACGTTTATTCAAACACTCTTTCACGTAAATTTCTTGGTTGACAGTCCCGGAAGCTATGAAAATGCTGCTTTTCAAGCCACAGGTACAGATGGCTTGCCAAACCAAATATTTCTTTGCGAACTTTGACAGTTTTATGTGCTTGAAAATATCTGCTACCTTTCCCCTTCCTTTTGCCGAATAAAACTCCTGTCCCGGAAGCTGCTTGTAGTCGGCTTTGACGTAGGTTTCGTCGTCCATTACCACGCAGTCAAACTTCGTCAGCATCGTCGTGTACAGCCTCCGGGATCGCGCTTTGGCCGTCGTATTTTGTTTATCATCGCGATTTGGAGTCACTACCTTCTTGTAAGTCGATAGTCCGGCTCGTTTTTTGGCTCGATGCACGGTTGTAGACGATACACCCAGCTTATTTGCGGCATCTCGGAGAGATCGTCTCAGCGGCTTCCGGTTTTCGATTTCCCCCCGATCCAGACTTCCTGGCTGTCGACAAACGTTCCCCAAACACTTTAATTACATTTGTAACGGTTGATTTGGCAACTTTTGCCAGCTTTGGGTGCGAGTAGCTCGGATTTTCGCGATGCGCGAGCAAAATTTTGATACGCTGCTCTTTTTGCTTGGACGGCATTTTGACAACTGAAGAGTGAATTCCAAAATCACACCTTCAAATTGGCGGGGGGGGGAGGTGTTCAGGTTTTTTAAATGCAAAATTGAAAGAAATACAACAAGTTTATATTGACCAAGTTTTGACCGTATCACCCTTTAGTTCATTTTGTGAAATCGAAATTAAAGCTTGCTCAATTCAAGACATCAAACGAAAATATAGGGTACTTAAAAAAATAACTCCTATATAGGACTATGGTGAGGATATTGTAAAAACCCACATAGTGTATTATATAAAAGATTCGCCTTGATGGAAATTTACACTGAAAGAAGAGTTTTCCTTTATGAGGAACGAACTTTTAGACTAACGACATGTTTTTTTGGCAATTTATTATCCTGAATTTCCTAGAATAAATTGTAAACAGTTTCATTCGTTTTTTATATAAATTTCCATGTAAATGTTTTCCTGGAAATCATAATAAAGCTTCCTAAATCAAATTAGGAAATTTTTTATCTGTATGCTATTTCTATAATAAAATACACATATTCATTTCTGGGAAAATATATTTCACTTCATCTTGAAACTTTCGTGTGCTTAGTATATCCTTTTTTTTCGATGACGTTATTCAAATATCCAACTTGTTTCCCTCATCTACATACCTATATGGATAGATAGTTGTGCAAATGGCATATTAGCCAAGGCAATCATTGAGACAACTTCAATATCCTAAATTGCATTTTGGCACAAAGTGGTGTATATGCGCCCCATTTTTTTGTAGTATTTTTTTCTTGCAAGTAATATGGTTATCTTTTATTAGGATTTATTGCATTAAAATGCAAAAAGGAAAAATTTCACATATATGTATATGTATGTGAATGGCAGCTTGTGATGTTGCTGGCGATGAGAAAAAAAAAACAGGCGGTGCAGGCTGTGTACACATCCGATATCATGCACTTTGACAGGATTTGTTCTTTCCCAGCATTCTCGTTCATCTCAAATTTGGTATTGTTGCTACCATTGTTGTTGTTACTGCTGTTGTTGTTTTATTCTTCTATGGGTTTCATACGACAAACGTTGGCATTTTTCCTGATGAGTGGAAATTATGCATTCAAGCGTTAAACTACTTCATTTACACTTGCAATTGCTCACAAAGTGATAGTTAAGAATCGTAAAAGAGCTAAAGGAGTATAAGGCGATAACAGTTTTATACGAATAATGGTAGGAATATTTTTAAGATATGAATTGTGGAAAATGTGAAAATTTATTTTATATATCAGTAAAGGCTTGTAATTGGGTGGAGTCCAGAAATATATACTGATGATTTGTATCACATGAAGTTACATCTAAATTTGAATCGACGCACACACGTAGAGAAGGAGTATGATCAACCATGTTCATAGAGCAAAATTTTACTTTTCCACGGAGAACATGTAGCATGTTTGTCGAAACCATGTTCTTTTCTCGGAAATTATGTATCTGATTTCACTATTGATTTCGTAAGAAATCGGTGCAGCTTTAGATATAGCTCTCATAAATATATATTTCGATATGCTCTCATATGGCCCTAGAAGCCAGAGTTTTATCCTGATTTGCTTTAAAGTTTGCCCCTGGAATACTCTGCGAAATTGCATAAAAATGACTTACTACTTTCCTTGTTGTAATATATTTAAATCTTTAAATTGTATACTATTTTAAAGAAAGTATTCCTTGAGTGAAATCCCTCGATCCCAAAATCTGGATATGTGCCAAATTTAAAGTTCACTGACGGAGGGATCCTAAATCTTCTCAGGACGCGGCTCTAAACATTATTGCCAAAAACACCATGTCTGTCTATTTTTTTTTTCCTTTAAGATGATGCAAACATAGGCACTAACTTATAATACCCTGATTCAAATAATGGTACAGTTTATGAAGACATATATACTATATACATCACTTCATTTTTAATACTGATATTCATTGCAGAAACTTAATCAAAATAGAATCCTTTCGCTCTGTACAGCTTTTCGCACACAGCTTATATTAATGTCAGGTCTTCTAAAAATTTATCATTGTGATGCAATTGCACATTGTGTGTGTGTGTGTGTGTGGGTGTATGGGTTGGTGCAACAACACGCTTTAATATACAAAAGACCCAAATGTTGATAAAGCAATTGGAGGAGTCAACCCCACATACTATAGAAGTATACATATATTTTTCTCATGATGAAATGCTTGAAGACCGAAATTTAATAGCATACAATTTGAAACGTGATTTTATTAGAATTTCCTTGAAATAGCGAATGCAAAAAAGAACGCTACAAAACTTCAAGGACTGCTTCATAAAGATGAAATGCAAGCAGTGATGCTATTGCTTCTAGTGCATCAAATTTCAAAGTGAATGTAACTGAAACAAGATTTACCTTACTTAACGACATCTTAAGAATTTCTCCTAACGAGGGAATATTGATTTAAATTTTCTATGGAATTTTCTTAGTAGGATTGGAGATGTTTAAAAAAAGTGATGTAAAAAAATGATATTGGAAGTCCTAACGTATAAGAATTTAATAACAGCAAAGAAAGAGTGTTATTGCTTTGAAAATTTTATTTAAATGGATTAGGTTAGGTTAGGTGGCAGCCCGATGTATCAGGCTCACTTAGGCTATTCAGTCCATTGTGATACCTACATTGGTGAACTTCTCTCTTATCGCTGAGTGCTGCCCGATTCTATGTTAAGCTCAATGACAAGGGACCTCCTATTTATAGCCGAGTCCGAAAGGCGTTTCGCATTGCAGTGAAACCACTAAGAGAAGCTTTTGAAAAAAATGTCACCAGCATTACTGAGGTGGGATAATCCACCGCTGAAAAACTTTTTGGTGGTCGGACGAAGCAGGAATCGAACCCACGACCTTGTGTATGCAAGGCGGGCATGCTAACCATTGCACCACGGTGGCTCCCTTATGGATTAGTACCTTCTGTTCTAAATTATTATCTCGGACTTTTTCCATTCTCAAAATTTACCGGGATACCGTTCAAAAAACAAAAGTATAGCGGCAATCTTTGAATCATTTGTCATAAATTTGGTTTTATTGCTCTCAAAGAGAATACTTTATAAGAAATGGGAATTTAATTTGTCTAAAATTTCGTTCCGGAGGTAAGTACTCTTTTTTTCTATGGCTGTATGAGTAACTAACACTATATATTTTAATTGAATATTTGACATAAGTTAAAAAAATCAAACAAAAAGAATCTGCACCTGAATAAAGTACCCAAATCAATGCGAAATATTTTCTAGTACAAGAAAGGCGATTTTTTGTAATCTTATACTTAGACTAATCGACTTTTAGCAAATCAACTCTAATCGGCTTTGTTGGCCAAAAACCATTAGCCCAAGTCTACATTTGACCAAAAGGAGAATATTCTTATCGTACCTCAGAAGTTACCAGGTTGGCTGATAAGTCCCTGGTCTAACAAAGAAAAACACATTTTTTTGTCAAAATTCGTTTTTTATCATTCAACATAGTTCCCTTCAAGAGCGATACAACGATTATAACTACCTTCCAATTTTTTGATACCATTTTGGTAGTACTCCTTCTGTTTTGCCTCAAAATAGGCCTCAGTTTCGGCGATCACCTCTTCATTGCAGCCAAATTTTTTCCGTGCGAGCATTCTTTTGAGGTCTGAGAACAAGAAAAAGTCGCTGGGGGCCAGATCTGGTGAATACGGTGGGTGGGGAAGCAATTCGAAACCCAATTCATGAATTTTTGCCATCGCTCTCAATGACTTGTGGCACGGTGCGTTGTCTTGGTGGAACAACACTTTTTTCTTCTTCATATGGGACCGTTTTGCCGCGATTTCGACCTTCAAACGCTCCAATAACGCCATATAATAGTCACTGTTGATGGGTTTTCCCTTCTCAAGAAAATCGATAAAAAATTGTTCCATGCGCATCCCAAAAAACAGAGGCCATTACTTTGCCAGCGGCCTTTTGAATCTTTCCACGCTTCGGAGACGGTTCACCGGTCGCTGTCCACTCAGCCGACTTTCGATTGGACTCAGGAGTGTAGTGATGGAGCCATGTTTCATCCATTGTCTCATATCGACGGAAAAACTCGGGTGTATTACGAGTTAACAGCTGCAAACACCGTTCAGAATCATCAACACGTTGTTGTTTTTGGTCAAATGTGAGCTCACGCGGCACCCATTTTGCACAGAGCTTCCGCATATCCAAATATTGATGAATGATATGTCCAACACGTTCCTTTGATATCTTTAAGGGCTCTGCTATCTCGATCAACTTCATTTTATGGTCATTCAAAATCATTTTGTGGATTGTTTTGATGTTTTCGTCGGTAACCACCTCTTTAAGGCGTCCACTGCGTTCACCGTCCTCCGTGCTCATTTCACCACACTTGAATTTTGCATACCAATCAATTATTGTTGATTTCCCTGGGGCAGAGTCCGGAAACTCATTATCAAGCCAAGTTTTTGCTTCCACCGTATTTTTTCCCTTCAGAAAACAGTATTTTATCAAAACATTCATTTTTTTCACAATAACAAAAGTTGCTTCACAAAAGACGCTCTATCTCACAAACTAATTGACTTACAGACAAATTTTGACACGAATCATTTGATGGTTGGTACTATATAAAAATAATATGCATTTAATACTAGCGACACTATCTATGTGTCAGTCCGGGGACTTATCAGCCAACCTGTTATATAGATGAGCCTATAAATAATTATGAACCGCCATCTATGTGTCAGACCGGGGACTTATCAGCCAACCTGTTATAAGTAGATAATATCATTGATTTTTAATACTATTCAACAAGTGTTATATATTTACATAATGTTTATTGACAGCTCGAAAAATGTGGAAAGGCGATTTTTAAAATTTCGATAAGACGAAATGTCTATAGCTTGCTAGGAAACATCTAAGCACTGCAAAGAAACCTTCAATAGATGAAAGAGCTAAGGAGAACTTAATCATATACACAGAAAGAAGAGTTTTCTTTCCTGAGGAACGACATTTTAGACAATCTAAGGTTTCTTTTAACGCTAAAGAATTTCCTTTAAAAGCAAATCAAAATAGGAGCAATTCGGTACAACTGTGTAACTTAGACATATTAATTCGAATTTATATACTCTTTAAGAAAATATTTCCATATTTTTTTGTGGGTTTAGGAAGTAGTCATAATACCTGTTTAAAAAACTACTGAGAAAATCTTAGTCCTATAAGCATTACCATACATATAAATGTGGTCCTTTGAATGATCGCAATTAGTAATAGTTCACAATTTTACCTATTATAATAAGTTTCAATCTTTCTTTCTTTCCAGGTAAGTCAATTCCCAAATATACGATTTATCGTAAGTAAAAAATCACAATACCATCAATTGTCAATATTTTGTAACATATATGTTATACATAATCTGTATTGAAAATACATACAGTTAATCATTGTAATTCTGAGGTTCAATGAGGAACAAAAAGTATATGTAAAAGTATATGATATGAAAAAGTTTACATCCAGTTTATGGAAGGGAAATACCTTTGCAAGATATGTCCATAATGTTTAGGCGTCAGGTTTGTGGGATTGGCAGGACATGTGTGGAGCTACATTCATCCGGAATTAATGGTATCGCCTGAATATGAAAAAACACTGGTCTTATCTCTCCACTAAAATATGCCCTTGTCTTTATTTCGTATTGGTTTCCAAATTGCAGTGCTATCAAGCGAAATCTTAACGTATTTACGTCACCACAAAAAAATTAGAGATATTTCAAAAGGTACTTCTCCAAGAGAGAGAGAGATAGATAGAGAACATTTCATTCAACCGCAGAATATTGCTATAGGATCCCCTTAAATTAAGAGGGTTAACAGTTAAGTACTGCTAGTAATGTGGTGCAACGCTTAGCATGCTCGCCTTGCATGTAAAGTGTCGTGGGTTCATGCCCAGTTTCGATCGGATGTACAAAGATTTTCAGAAGATATTTGATCCCCTCTGAGTAATGCTAGTTACATTTTTAAGTGTATAAAAGCTTCTCTCAAATTACCACTTATTTGAAACTTCCTTCGGAAGATCCCTTGTCAATGAATTTAACATAGAATCGGGCAGAATTCACTGATAAAGTTGAGTACTAGGTTCAGTTTTCAAGCTGAAAACCAGCTTATTTTCACCTTTACTTTTTTTACTTAATTAATAAATATAAAAATATAAAATTATTTGCAATCAATTCCTTGGATCTTTTCCTTCCATTATTTGGTAAGACTTGATCAAAATATAATCGTCTTCATACATATTTTTGTACTTTTAGTTTAGTGTTTTGGTGAAAACCCCGAAAATAGTACTCACCTTAAGAGAGAAGTTCATTCCCTGTGGTTTCAATATGGACTACATAGTAAGTCTAAAAAGAATAAAAACAAGTATATAAGCCGTAAGTTCGGTTAGGCGAATCTTCTGTACCCTTCACCATGGAGTGCATAGAAACTTGCACTAAAGACTGTCATCCAGAATCGAATTACTTGGGTTGCTGTAACACTTGCCAATGGCAACGTATCTTAAAACTTCGTAACACCGTCTTCTCAATTGTAAGTTAGTTCATACAGGGTATATATTAAACAAAAAAAGGCCGATTAAATAAGTATATAATTCAGTTTGACAAATTTTTCTATAGAAATAAAATTTTGACAAAAATTTTTATACAAATAAAATTTTGACAAATTTTTCTATAGAAATAAAATTTTGACAAAATTTTCTATAAAAATAACATTTTGACAAAATTTTCTATAAAAATAAAATTTTGACAAAATTTTCTATAGAAATAAAATTTTGACAAAATTTTCTATAGAAATAAAATTTTGACAAAATTTTTTATAGAAATAAAATGTTGACAAAATTTTCCGTAAAAATAAAATTTTGACAAAATTTTCTATAGAAATATAATTTTGACAAAATTTTCTATAGAAATATAATTTTGACAAAATTTTCTATAGAAATAAAATTTTGACAAATTTTTCTATAGAAATAAAATTTTGACAAATTTTTCTATGGAAATAAAATTTTGACAAAATTGTCTATAGAAATAAAATTTTGACAAAATGTTCTATAGAAATAAAATCTTGACAAAATTTTATGTAATAATAAAATTTTGACAAAATTTTCTATAGAAAAAAAATTTTGGTCGATTATTTTTGGGGATCGGCTATATATAACCATATACCGATATGGACCAATAGCGCAATGTACCAAATCTCACCACGTACCAAATGTCAAACGGATCGGATGAGTTTTGCTTCTCCAAGAGCTCCGGCGGTTAAATCTGGGGATCGGTTTACATGGGGGCTACATATAATTATGGACCGATATGGACTAATTTTTGCATGGTTGGTAGAGACCATATACTAACAGCATGTACCAAATTTCAGCCGGATCGAATGAAATTTCCTTCTCTTAGAGGCTCCGCAAGCCAAATTTGGGGATCGATTTATATGGAGCTATATGTAATTATGGACCGATGTTAACCAATTTTTGCATGGTTGTTAGAGATCATATACTAGCAGCACGTACCAAATTTCAGACGTATCGGATGAAATTTGCTTCTCTTAGAGACTCCGCAAGCCAAATCTGGGAATCGGTTTATATGGGGGCTATATATAATTATGGACCGATGTGGACCAATTTGTGCATGGTTTTTAGAGACCATATACTAACATCATGTACCAAATTTCAGCTGGATCGGATGAAATATGCTTCTGTTAGAGGCTCCACAAGCCAAATCTGAGGGTCCCTTTATATGGGGGCTATACGTAAAAGTGGACCGATATGGCCCATTTTCAATACCGTCCGACCTACATCGATAACAACTACTTGTGCCAAGTTTCAAGTCGATAGCTTGTTTTGTTCGGAAGTTAGCGTGATTTCAACAGACGGACGGACGGACATGCTTAGATCGACTCAGAATTTCACCACGACCCAGAATATATATACTTTATGGGGTCTTAGAGCAATATTTCGATGTGTTACAAACGGAATGACAAAGTTAATATACCCCCATCCTATGATGGAGGGTATAAAAAGGCCGATTAAATAAGTATATAATTCAGTTTGACAAATTTTTCTATAGAAATAAAATTTTGACAAATTTTTCTATAGAAATAAAATTTTGACAAAATTTTCTATAAAAATAAAATTTTGACAAAATTTTCTATAGAAATAAAATTTTGACAAAATTTTCTATAGAAATAAAATTTTGACAAAATTTTCTATAGAAATAAAATTTTGACAAAATTTTCTATAGAAATAAAATTTTGACAAAATTTTCTATAGAAATATAATTTTGACAATATTTTCTATAGAAATAAAATTTTGACAAATTTTTCTATAGAAATAAAATTTTGACAAATTTTTCTATAGAAATAAAATTTTGACAAAAATTTTTATACAAATAAAATTTTGAAAAATTTTCTATAGAAATAAAATTTTGACAAATTTTTGTTATAGAAATAAAATTTTGACAAATTTTTTTATAGAAATAAAATTTTGACAAAATTGTCTATAGCAATAAAATGTTGACAAATTTTTCTATAGAAATAAAATTTTGACAAAATTTTCTATAGAAATAGAATTTTGACAAAATTTTCTTTAGAAATAAAATTTTTACAAAATTTTTTATAGATATAAAATTTTGACAAAATTTTCTATAGAAATAAAATTTTGACAAAATTTTCTATAGAAATAAAATTTTGACAAAATTTTCTATAGAAATAAAATTTTGACAAATTTTCTTTAGAAATAAAATTTTGACAAAATTTTCCGTAAAAATAAAATTTTGACAAAATTTTCTATAGAAATATAATTTTGACAAAATTTTTTATAGAAATAAAATTTTGACAAAATTTTCTATAGAAATATAATTTTGACAAATTTTTCTATAGAAATAAAATTTTGACAAATTTTTCTATAGAAATAAAATGTTGACAAAAATTTTTATACAAATAAAATTTTGACAAAATTTTCTATAGAAATAAAATTTTGACAAAATTTTCTATAGAAATAAAATTTTGGTAGATTATTTTTGGGGATCGGCTATATATAACTATAGACCGATATGGACCAATTTTGCTATGGTTGTTAGCGGCCATATAATAGCGCAATGTACCAAATCTCACTACGTACCAAATTTCAAACGGATCGGATGAGTTTTGCTCCTTCAAGAGCTCCGGAGGTCAAATCTGGGGATCGGTTTACATGGGGGCTACATATAATTATGGACCGATATGCACCAATTCCTGCATGGTTGTTAGAGACCATATACTAACACCATATACCAAATTTCAGCCGGATCGGATGAAATGTGGTTCTCTTAGAGCAATCGCAAGCCAAATTTGGGGGTCCGTTTATATGTCTTCGTGTATCTAAACTCAAATTAGATTTGGTGTAAATTGTTACGAGATGATGATCGAAATTTTACATGGAAAGTGTTTGGTGGAAGTGACAATACCTACTTATTGTGGATTCTTACGATTAAGTCCAATAATTTGGTTTATTATTCGATTTTTGCTAGTCAGTACTGTCTCAGTGTCACATAGGTTAAAGTGGCAGCCCGATTAAGATTCAGGCTCACTTAGACTATTCAGTCCATTGTGATAAGTGTCACATACAATCGGGACATTCAATCTCTCAATTAAAGAAAAGAAAGCTCTATCATAGGTTTAATGATTTTTGGCTATGCTAGTTTTAGAATCATTATCGATTACTTTAAATCACATTTTCGAGTAAAAATTAATATATTGATTGTTTCTGGACATTGGAGATTTTTTTTCACATATCTTCAATGAACAATGGCAAACAAAAGAGAAAACATCTCTCCTCTGACTATGCGTATATTCGATTATGCAATAGAGATATAGATAGATACACCAGTAAACATTGTCATGTTCTCCTATCAAAACACACTATAAATAATAAAAGTTTCATAGACCAAACCCTGAACATAAAATATTCTTATATAGTTTCTTGGATATTTGGCACTTTGACCTTGCTTTACTTATCAATAGATTATATATAAAACTTTTTGGATTGGAAGTAAACAAAAAAATTGTATTCTTGTTTTATCCAAGAAGCTTTATCATGTCCTAAAATTAATAAAAAAAAATAAAAACGAAACACCTGGTTTCCCCCCCAAACCGATGACGATGATGTTGATGATGACGATAGTATACGCAAAAATCTATGAGATATCTATCTCTTATTACTCCCAACCATTGACCATTGACCGAATACCTTTTGTTCCAGGTGACTTTAATAAATTAACTGTCAGACATTGATAAATTATTGATTGGCATCTAGTTTGAATTTCGTATGAAGAAGAGGAGAAAAAAGAAACAAATATTTGACACCATTATAATAAGAACAATTTAATGGTTTTGTTGTTGTTGTTGCTGCAGGTTTTACATAAATTCGGGCTTTTGTTCTTGTCCTCAATATAAAAATTAATAATGAGGTATGGTCTCAAATACCCAAAAATCCCAAAATCAGTAATTTTGGCAAAATATTTTTCTTTCTTTACTTTTAAGAGTTTAGCGTGACAAGATTTTGTATTGTGATTTGCCACACGAATATTCTTAGTATTGTTGTCAAACTTGTAGAAAATTGTATTATTACGTGGAATATTTAATCACAAATTAATTACTTTAATGCTTAGACAAGTACACTCAAAAAAAGTGAACTCTCTATTTCACTAAAGCCAATTTAGCTTTATTTTAGTTCATGGAATTATTATGTTTGGAGAAAGTTTCCTTTTCTCTTATAATTTTTTGCGTACGTTAGTTAAATGAACTAAAAAATGGGAAAAAATTATACACAAATGAAGTAAAAAGTTTTACTAAATTCGTACTTCTCACAAAATAGTTCATTATTTCTTTATATTTGTAAATTTTATTACAAATCTGCCCATAATGAACTTCGTATCTCACTAAGACATTCTTGCAATTTTGAACTCCAATTTTTTCTTTCAAACTAAAAAAATTTCTTTAACAAGTGAACAAAATTAATTATGTCTAATAAATTTTCTTGAATTTGTCGAAAAATATTTACTTATTTTTGTGATATCGGCGCGATATCACCGTTTGTAATCATGTTTAGTTAAAATTTTCTAAAAATATTAAAAAATTTCTAAAAATAACTAAATGTTTTCTTTCTGGTGGGTTCACTGTTTTTTCAGTGTAAGAAGAAGTCAAAATTGGTAGACATATTTGAATACTTCAAATCGTAAGTTGCTTTAAAACTATTTTATAAATCTACTGAATTAAAATCGCAATCAAAATCTATTTCTTCATTCCTCTTTTGTTCAATTTTTTCTTTGATGTCATAACACAAGAATCAAACCCATCAATTGGCTGTATCTTTATGACAATCACTTAAATATGTTCGACCTGAAAGACAAATCCGTTCTCGTTCTCAGTGTTAACTTAAAAGATACTTTCTTTTGCTTGAGTTAACGACATTTGGTCTTCCTTATTTGTCATTCTTTGTTTTATTTAATTTCCTTGTTATTTTGTATTTTTTTTATTTTGTTCTTAATGTGTTTTTCTGCCTATTTTCACCAAATGTTTGCTCGGTTTATTGAGTTTTTGCTTGTAGTTGTGATGTTGTTTCCATGCTTTAGAGTTTACTTTTTTGTCCTTCCTCCTCCTGCCCCTGCCCCTTCCATCATATTTAGAGCGACTTTTGTAGTTTTCTCGCTGGGTCTCTGTTTCGATATTCTGAGCCTTTATTTGATTGTTTTCCTATCTAATAGAAATAGGCAGTTAGCCAACAGTGGGCCATATTAGTGTTATATGTGGGGGAAAAATACTAATTTTTTAGCATTAATAGTTTGATCGAATAGACCCCGGCATTCCCCCGGAAAACTCTCATTACCAAATAATCATGAAGGTAATTTAACATAACATTGATAATTTCTATTAAATGTAAACATTGTTTACTTTCTCAAAGTTATTGTGTATGAGAATAGTACCTTTATGCAGCATTACCTACCGCAAAATTGTAAGCGTGGATGAGATATAAGAAAACAATTCCACCAAAAACTCCTATTACCAAATATAGTAGTGGGTAAGCGTGCGCCAAGTTACGTAACCACTTACTCACCGGTACACGCATTTAACAGGTTGGCTGATAAGCCCCAGGTCTAACAATGAAAACCACATTTTTTTTTGTCAAAATTCGTTTTTATTATTCAACAAAGTTCCCTTCAAGAGCGATACAACGATTATAACGATCTTCCAATTTGTTGATGCCATTTTGCCTCAAAATAGACCTCAGTTTCGGCGATTACCTCTTCATTGTAGCCAATTTTTTTCCCTGCTAGCATCCTTTTGAGGTCTGAGAACAAGAAAAAGTCGTTGGGGGCCAGATCTGGAGAATACGGTGGGTGGGGAAGCAATTCGAAGCCCAATTCATGAATTTTTGCCATCGTTCTCAATGACTTGTGATACGATGCGTTGTCTTAGTGGAACAACACTTTTCTCTTCTTCATATGGGGCCGTTTTGCCGCGATTTCGACCTTCAAACGCTCCAATAATGCCATATAATAGCCGCTGTTGATGGTTTTTCCCTTCTCAAGATAATCGATAAAAATTATTCCATGCGCATCCCAAAAAACAGAGACAATTACTTTGCCAGCGGACTTTTGAATCTTTCCACGCTTCGGAGACGGTTCACCGGTCGCTGTCCACTCAGCCGACTGTCGATTGGACTCAGGAGTGTAGTGATGGAGCCATGTTTCATCCATTGTCACATATCGACGGAAAAACTCGGGTGTATTACGATTTAACAGCTGCAAACACCGCTCAGAATCATCAACACGTTGTTGTTTTGGTCAAATGTGAGCTCGCGCGGCACCCTTTTTGCACAGAGCTTCCGCATATCCAAATATTGATGAATGATATGACCAGCACGTTCCCTTGATATCTTTAAGGCCTCTGCTATCTCGATCAACTTCATTTTACGGTCATTCAAAATCATTTTGTGGATTTTTTTGATGTTTTCATCGGTAACCACCTCTTTCGGGCATCCACTTCGTTCACCGTCCTTCGTGCTCATTTCGCCACGCTTGAATTTTGCATACCAATCATTTGTTGTTGATTTCCCTGGGGCAGAGTCCGGAAACTCATTATCAAGCCAAGTTTTTGCTTCCACTTTATTTTTTCCCCTTCAGAAAATAGTATTTTATCAAAACACGAAATTCCTTTTTTCCATTTTTTTCACAATAACAAAAGTTGCTTCACAAAAGACGCTCTATCTCACAAACTAATTGACTTACAGACGTCAAATTTTGACACGAATCATTTGAAGGTTGGTACTATATAAAAATAATATGCATTTAGTACTAGCGACGCCATCTATATGTCAGACCGGGGACTTATCAGCCAACGTGTTACTTTGCCATTTATGATACAATTTGTACTTTGAAAATCTCTATGACGCCAAAAGGAATCCAACTCAGACATGTTGCGAAGCACTACAGGTTGGATTATATGTATTGCAACCAATTTCGTTTTTTTTATTTCTAAACAGCTAGTCTGACAGCTGGTGAATTTATTACAGTGACAGTTCATTTTATTATTTACCAGCTTACAAAAGCATATATAAGCAGAAACAAACTTAATCGTGATGGAATTCTGTGTGATTGCTTTACATTTGACTGGAAAAGCAGAAGTAGCTATCGCTAGAGCCTTGAGAGCCACCGTGGTGTAATGGTTAGCATGCTTGCCTTGCATTCACAGAGTCGTGGGTTCAAACCAAGTTTCGACCAAATACCAAAAACTTTTTCATCGGTGGATTATCCCACCTCAGTAATGCTGTGACATTTCTGAGGGTTTCAAAGCTTCTCTAAGCGGGTTCACTGCAATGTGAAACGCCGTTTGGACTCGCCTATAAAAAAGAGGTCCCTTGTCATTGAGCTTAACATAGAATCAATGATAAGAGAGAAATTCATCACTGTGGTATCACAATGAACTATGTTAAATAATCTAAGTGAGCCTTAACCCTCTAACGGCCAATCCCGCCTTTAAACACACCTTAAGACAACAAAAATGAATAAAATAAAAAGAAAACTTAATAGAGCCTGTTCAAGAGCCTTGGCAGCATATATTGAATTTTGCCGAATAAATTTTTCTTGATTAGTTTTCTTGCTTTTGTGTCGTTAGGTTAGGTGGCAGCCCGATGTATCAGGCTCACTTAGACTATTCAGTCCATTGTGATACCACATTGGTGAAATTCTCTCTTATCACTGAGTGCTGCCCGATTCCATGTTAAGCTCAATGACAAGCGACCTCCTTTTGATAGCCGAGTCCGAACGGCATTCCACATTGCAGTGAAACCACTTAGAGAAGTTTTGAAACCCTCAGAAATGTCACCAGCATTACTGAGGTGGGATAATCCACCGCTGAAAAACTTTTTGGTGTTCGGTGGAAGCAGGAATCGAACCCACGACCTTGTGTATGCAAAGCGAGCATGCTAACCATTGCACCACGGTGGCTCCCCTCGTGTCGTTAACATTGAATATTTAATCAGCTGACAAAAAAAATTGGGGCATTAGAGGGTTAAATATCAGACTGCCACTATACCTAACCTAACCTATCGCTAGGGCGTTTTAATGTGAACAAATCTTTTGTTTCTCGCCCCCCTGCTTTTTAAACTGAAATAGGCAGTGTTTCTTCGCTTTAAAGAATTGGACGAAAAAACGATAACAACATCAAATAGGATCCGTAAAGTGAAGATTTACGGATCATGGAAGCAGCCATGGAATTGCTTCGCTTGCTTGAAAGTCTTCAGCTACCGAATTTGCTTTTCTCCAATGAGACCACATTCCAAAGTTAGCAGTTTGTGACCAAACAAAATGATCGTGTTTGCTTTACAAAGAGTTAAGCTATAAATTTCAATTGGCACCAAAATCTGAAATGCCGCCGATGGTAATGGTGTGGTCCACCGCAACGGCCGGTGGTCGCTGCCCGCTCCTATTCTAAGAGCGTAGGGTCAAAATAAAATGTCGAATATTATCGGTAAAATGTCCTAAAGACAGTAATCCCCGGGCGAACAAGCATTTCGGCCAAAGATCATGGACTCCGCACCGACAGGACACTATCGCACTCAGTGGCAATTATCTCAAGACTGAGCTTCGCTAGGAATGAGCCAAAGTACCGCAAGCCATTTAGCGATGAATTGTTGCTTTTTAGAACGTTTAAAAGTCCAAAATTGTGCCATATGTAGCCAATTCGAACAAATCTAAAGTGATTCTAAAATTTGATGTTATTTTCGACATTTTTTGCTTTTGTACATTGAAATTAGAAAATGAAAAAAATACAAATTTATGACGGCGAATTAACCTCCTTTCCGCTCTAGGATACATAGCTTAAGAATTATAAGCAAAATAAATTTATCATACAAAATGTATTTGGATGGAATTTTGGCTTTTTAGGTGTGATCATGATTTGACTTCCTTTTCGCTCTACACCCTCAAAAAAATCGCTTCTGTAACATATACCCCAAACACATTTTGCTTCAAGCATATATATTTTCAGGATTCGTCCAAATATAATATTGTTTGTATTGTTCAAACATATTATGCTTCACGTTAGGCATGCACTGATAGAAAAAACATTTAATGAAACTTTCGTTGTATGTATATATTTTTAAGGCTCCAATTGGTTACCTCCATTTTTTAGTCTCTCGGTCTCTTTTTCTAAGCGCATATTTTTTTATAGGTAATTTCTAAATTAATATATGTTCGCATTCATACATATTATATTTAACAAAAAATTTTATGTCCCGATCATGATATGTTATGTCGCAAACATGTTATGCTAGGTTATGAACATTATATGCTTGCACTTAAAAATTATGTGCTAAAAATTTGAGTTCCAAACATATAATTTTTACACCCGTCTACTATTTTGGATTTTTTTGGGATTATCACAAATTGAGCATCCTTTCGCTCTAGCGCGAATATCATAGGAGATATGAGCAAAACAAATTGTTTCATAAAAAAGTGTATTTTTTTGATTTTTTTTTAACGTCTTTTTCGTTATCGAACCCATATTTTAGAAAATGTGAGGAAAATTGGTTTTTTATATAAAATTTTTCGATATTTTAGAGAATTTGGATGACATTTTGGATTTTTGAGCTCGATCATGAACTAACCTGCTTTTCGACCTACGGCAAAATAATCTTTCAATATAAAAATTTACATTTTTTCAGAATGGGATATTCGCTCTTACACGCTTAGTGTAGGAGATCAGAGCAATATAAAATTTTCTTATAAAAATTTGAGTTATTGAGGACATGTGTGGAATATTCTTTTTTTGTCAGTAATCACGAATTAACCTTCTTCTCACTGTAGAACGCATACCCAGAGAAGGAATAGGATCATGTCGAGCATGTTTCAAGAGCAAAATGTTATTTTCGGATGAAAACTATGTAACATGTTTGTCGCAACTATATTATTTTTTCGTAAGTTATGTCTCTAATTTCGGCAAGCATTTTATGCATAAATAACATTTTGCTCTTGAAACATGCTCGATGTGATCATATTCCCTTCTTCCATTTTATTTATTTTATATGTCCATGTTCTCACTGCAGAAATAACAGTTTGCTCTTGAAATATTCTCGCCGTGATCATATATCTTCTCTGCGTGGATACTTTAGGAGATATGAACACAATAAATGTTCACTTCATTTACATTCTCAGTTTTTTCTCGGATCCTCTTATCCTTAAATCTATTGAGAGACTGGCCAATAACATGGATGGTTATCTGATTTATTTTCTTTAACTGATCTTCAATTTTTGAGGTAGCCTATAACTATCTAATTTAGTAGATAGAAGCTATCTATAATGTCCTACGATGTTCGACTGTGTAAAGTGTGAGTGTGTTTGTATTTCCTGATGTCCTTTTTATTTGATTTGATATAACTTTTCTTTCGCATTCATTCAGTATTATTGCTATTACAATATTTTTTTGCTTTCTTGTCTTTTACATCCTGATGTCCTTTTCCTTGCCATGACTATTGCCGTTGTGCTGTTTGCTGTTTTTTTTTTTTTTTTTTTGGTTTATGCTATTTGTTGATATTTATTTTATATTTGTGAACTGTGTCGATGTGCAAATACAAGGAAAATAGAAAGACAAAGCCTTTTAAAACGCTGGTTACAACGTAAAACATGGTGAAAGCAATTTCCTTGGTGTTTCCTTCGTATACAAACCATTTTGATTGCATACTCATAGAGAAGGAGTATCCTTTTTCTTGTACAGAAACCACGTAACAAACACTCACACACACACACATACATACAAGCAAACATGCTGATGTAAACTTGTAAGGACAAAAGCAATGGCAGTGGTTTGAAAAAGGAAAACTATTAAGCGGAAGACGGTAAACCAGCAAGGTTATTTATTTTACCATGGACACTAAAGAAATGCATACACTGAGAGAAAAAAATGATTTAGGGTAAAAATCAACTCTTCGACGAAATGCCGTGAAACTAAATTATTTTTTCTGTATAGGTGAGTATTAAGTTCGAGTTTAGCCGCTAAAATCGCTAAAGTGAAAACTGAATCAGTAAGAAAAGTGCATGAAATTATACATATTTGTTGCAAATTTTATTATAACTTGATGGGGAAAAGCCCAAAGCAAATTTTCACAAAGTTTGTATTCCTTAAAATGAATTATTAAAGAAAAGTAATCGTGAAAAAATGACGATTTTAGCGACTAAACTCGAACTTAATACTCACCTTATTGGGTTAAATGTGTACCAGATATATCAGTTGTAGCCTTAAATTTCCATATACGTCTATCTCTCCCAAAAGAGATAAATACTACACTCATTTCAATGCAAAGGGACCTTCTACACAGAAAAATATATTATCAATACCTTACAATTAAAATCTTAATTCAAATTGCCAAAATATTAATTCAGTCGTGACTTTAATGAAAACTAAAATCAATCAATAAATTAATTTTAATTAAAAATCTAATTAAAATGGCAATTGACTAAATACCCAGCAAAAAAAGCGTCGCCAAAAAAGTAGTGAGAATGTTCGTTTTGGATCCGGAAGTGGTGCAAAATTGGCGCAGAAGCGATGATTTTAACATGGGCTTGTCATAGGACGGGCATCCGTCCTATGACAACAGCCGTTTGCAGCCGTTGCACTGAATTTGCATCACTTCTTAATGTGTGATGCGAATCCAGTGATTTGGATGTGAATAAAGAAATTTTGTAATATTTTGACGAATAAATAATTTTTAAATTTTTTTATGATTTTTAATACATTATAACGGTTCTCTGAAACGTTTGACATCAAATATTTTCAAAAATTCGCAATTGTTCTAGAAAGGATTTAGCATTTTTTCGGCAATTTTTTTGAAACAATAAAACTTTAAATTTCACATTAAAAATATGAAACAAGCGAGTTATAAAAAAATTGACTCAAATGAACTTCCTGTGCAGTTAAAATAAAGAACATCTTTGGGAAGACATTTTTGGAAGTGCTTTTAAAGTTGTGCCTTAAGAAGAACTTCCGCTTTTTTTTTGCTGGGATATTCGTGGGTTCAATTTTAATAACATTTTCTTTATGTTTAATGCAACAATGTAAAGCAAATAATAGCAGAAGTAACGTAAAGTAAAATTTTGACAAAATTTCATATAGAAATGAAATTGTAATAAAATTTTCTACAGAAATAAAATTTTGAAAAAATTTTTTATAGAAATACAATTTTGAGAAAATTTTTTATAGAAATAAAATTTTTAGAAAATTTTTGTATGGAAATTAAATTTTGAGAAAATTTTGTACAGAATAAAATTTTAAGAAAAATTACCATAGAAATAAAATTTAGAGAAAATTTTCTATAGATATGATATTTTGAGAAAGTTTTCTTAGAAATAAAATGTTCACAAAATTTTCTATAGAAATAAGATTTTAACAAAATTTTCTATAGAAATAAAATATTGAGAAAAGTTTCTATAGAAATAAAATTTTGAGAAAATTTTGTACAGAACAAAATTTTGAAAAAATTTTCTTTAGAAATCAGAATAATTTTTTTTAAATAAAATTTTGAGAAAGTTTTCTATAAAAATAAAATTTTGACAAAATTTTATATAGAAATAAAATTTATAGAAAATTTGAGTAAAGTTTCCATAGAAATAAAATTTTAAGAAAATTTTGTACAGAATAAAATTTTGAAAAAATTGTCTATAGAAATACAATTTTGAAAATAAAAAATCAGAATAAAATTTTGACAAAATTTTCTACAGAAATAAAATTTTGAAAAAAATTTCTATGGAAATAAAATTTTGAGAAAATTTTTTATAGAAATAAAATTTTGAGAAAATTTTTTATGGAAATGAAATTTTGAGAAAATTTTGTACAGTATAAAATTTTTAGATTTTTTAAAATTTCTATAGAAATAAAATTGTGAGAAAATTTTGTACAGAATAAAATTTTGAGAAAATTTTCTACAGAAATAAAGTTTTTGTTTTGGTTTTTATTGTTGGTTTGTTTTTCAATCATATTTGTTTTTTTTTTTTTATTTCAAGGTGGGTATTAAGTTCGAGTTTAGCCGCTAAAATCGACATTTTTTCACGATTACTTTTCTTTAATAATCCATTTTAAGGAATATAAACTTTGTGAAAATTTGCTTTGGGATATTCCCCATCAAGTTATAATGAAATCTGCGACAAATATGTATTATTTTATGAGGCTTTTTACTCATTTAGTTTTCACTTTAGTGAAAATTAGCGGCTAAACTCGAACTTAATACCCACCTTCAGCCATTAAAACCATTGCGTTGACTAAACTACAAGAGTGTCTTAACCAACAGAGGAAAATAATGTTTGTCAAATTTATTTGGGTAAAGCCCTATAGACTGCAAGATGGTTGTGTGGGAGCACGTTTCAGAATTACCACATTCCTCATCAGGGTAATTCACTAAATACAAAGTGAAGTATACTTTAAACCTCCGAAAAAAGTTTATAATAGTCGGCTTATGCCTAAATATTTGAAAAAAACTTCTACAAAAATAAAATTTGGAGAAAATTTTCTATAGAAATAAAATTTTGACAACAATTTGTATAGAAATAGATTTTTTTTTAATTTAGTAGATTTTTGGTGAAATTTTCTTCAAAATTTGGTCGATTATTTTTAGCACATGTGGCAACCGTGGTTGCATCCGTTCTCGTGATATGTTCAGCTTACGAGCAAGTTTGGCGCGAATTATAGTTTTCAAACGCCCGACAAAACCATCACACGCTCAAGAAAAGAAGCTCTTTTGCATTTTCACCCATTGCTGGCCAAGCGCTATATTGAGATGATCGACACTTTGATAGTTTTTAGTGCCAACCTTACTCACTAAAGGTTCCCAAAAGTTCAACATATTGAGACCTTTAGATTTTTGTGGCCATTGTGGCCGGTAGAAATGAAGCACTTTCGGGCAAGCGAAGCAACTCTTTGGCTCTTTAAAGTGTAACATTTTTGAATGTCGCTGATCTCTTGCGCTTTATTGAATCCTTTATCGGGATATATTCAGTTTACGAGCAAGTTTTCTACCACTAGATTTCGATCAAATGTGGCCTTCACCTACGGATCATTTCAGATGTTTTTACCGTTTTTATTTTCGTTAATTTTTTTGATGCGATTTAATTCTGTCAATTATTTCACGGTAACGAGCAATAGTACAAGAAACAAAAGATTTATTCACATTGTAATGCTGGAGGGCTGGTTTTCCAGCTAAATATAAAGCAATCACGGTTGAATTCCAACATGAATATTTTTTTCTGACTGCAATAGGTCAAAATGCTTTAGTAAGCTTGCAAACAATAAAGTCAACTAACACTAGAATAAGACAATCAGACAAGTAATTTAGAAATGACAACATCTTGAAGTTAGTAGCAAAACATATTAGTCACCCTCTATAGAAAAACGTATGATAAATTTGTCATACAATTTGTTATGCATCGAAATATTGAATTCCGTTGTTTGGTTATATCATTGGTCTTAATTTTGATTAAATTTGTTTCTGTGTATATTACTCGATTTTCGTAACTATTTTTACATTTCACCTCCTGTTACGACCTGGAGCAAAAGTTTTCTCCCATTTGTTTACGAAATTGCTGTGATAAAATTAATACAAAAGTAGACGGTATGTAAGCTTCAACGCAGGTGAACTTTGTTCAATTATTATTTTTTTTTATTTGGCTATTATTATTTTTTTAACAGTGTTCAATTATTTTTTTTTTATTTGTCAATTATTAATATTTTTAGCAGTGTATAAAAACCCTTTTAGAAAGTCCATCGAGAAATGCACTTCAAAAAAATTCTATATGCTCCTTCAATAAAGAAGAAATATAGCAACATACTTGGTTTGTCATTGCCAAATGTATTTCCTTCCAGGATACAAGAGCTTTTGTTCGTTTCATCAAAATATCCTTGCTGTGTTATAACAAACAAACAAATATTCACATTGTACAAGAATCAAGGATTGTTATTGCTGGTGAAGCATTTGCAAATAAACACAAAACATCATAAAAGCAGTTGCCTGTAAATTTCCTTTTAGATGTCCTTTTTTTCATTTGCTTTTCAACAACAAAGGACATTCTGTGCTGTGAATCTAAGATTCTCGTTTTTCTTCATAAATATGATTTCATAATTTTTTTGTTTTGACAAATGTAAAAATGATAAATATGTATATTCATTCGAAGAAAGATTACATCTGCATTGACTTTATACCACCATTAAATATTTTCTTATCTCTTTTCTTGTTTGGTATTATTGTGAAAATTTGATGAAAAGATGGAAAACTGAATATACGAATCTGAAGAATTTATCATGGTATTGGGAATTTTAACCCCTACTGGTCAAGATTCTAAGAAGCAAAATTATTGAAAAGAGATTTTAAAGGGTTTCTGGATAATTTTCTAGGATATTTAATAAATATAAATTGTATAGGAAATATACAAATATTCAAATATAGTGCAAATTATGTATAAAAAAAATTATTACGAAATTTATAGGAAATATAATGAATTATTATAATTTTTATACCCACCACCATAAAATGGTGACGGGGTATAAAAAGTTTGTCATTCCGTTTGTAACACATCGAAATATCGATTTCCGACTATATAAAGTATATATATTCTTGATCAGGGAGAAATTCTAAGACGATATAAGCATGTCCGTCTGTCTGTCTGTCTGTCTGTCTGTCTGTCTGTCTGTCTGTTGTAATCACGCTACAGCCTTCAATAATGGCGCTATCGAAATTTGGCACAGATTAGTTTTTTGTTTGCAGGCAGGTCAAGTTCGAAGATGGGCTATATCGGTCCAAGTTTTGATATAGTCCCCATATAAACCGACCTCCCGATTTGGGGTCTTGGGCCTATAAAAACCGTAGTTTTTATCAGATTTGCCTGAAATTAGAAATCTAGTGGTATTTTGGGACTATAAAGAATTGTGTCGAAAATGGTCCGTATCGGTCCATGTTTTAGTATAGCCCCCATATAGACCGATCTCCCGATTTTGCTTCTTAGGCGTCTAGAAACAGTATTTTCTATCCGATTTGTCTGAAATTGAATATCTAGAGGTATTTTAGGACCATAAGGAGGTGTGTCGAAAATTGTATAGACCGATCTCCCGATTTTGCTTCTTGGGCGTCTAGAAACTATATTTACCATCCGATTTGCCTGAAATTGGAAATCTATAGGTTTTGTGGGACTATAAAGAGGTGTGTCGAAAATGGTCCATATCGGTCCATGTTTTGGTATAGCCCCCATATAGACCGATCTCCCGATTTTGCTTCTTAGGCGTCTAGAAACAATATTTTCAATCCGATTGGTATGAAATTGAAAATCTAAAGGTATTTTGAGACCATAAAGAGTTGTGTGGACAATGGTCCGAATCGGTCCATGTTTTGATATAGCCCCCATATAAACCAACCTCCCGATTTGGAGTCTTGGGCCTATAAAAACCGTAGTTTTTATCGAATTTGCCTGAAATTGGAAATATAGAGGTATTTGAGGACCATAAAAAGGTGTGCCAAAAATGGTGCTCATCGGTCCATGTTTTGGTATAGCCCCCATATAGACCGATATCCCGATTTTGCTTTTAGGGCTTCTAGAAACTATATTTACCATCCGATTTGCCTGAAATTGGAAATCTAGAGGTATTTGAGGACCATAAAAAGGTGTGCCGAAAATGGTGCTCATCGGTCCATGTTTTGATATAGACCCCATAGAGACTGATTTCCCGATTTCGCTTCTTGGGCTTCTAGAAACTATATTTTCTATCCGATTTTCCTGAAAATGAAAATCTAGAGTTCTTTTGGGACCATAAAAAGGTGTGCCGAAAATGGTGCCCATCGGTCAATTTTTTGATATAGCTCCCATATAGACCGATCTCCCATTTTGCTTCTTGGGCTTCTAGAAACTATATTTACCATCCGCTTTGCCTTAAATTCTTGAGCTACAATTAACTGTATTTATTACATGATTTGCCTGAAATTCGAAATCTAGAGGTATTTTTAGACCACAAATAAGAGTGCCGAAATTGAAGTATATCGGCAATTTTTTGGTATAACCCCCATATAGACTGATCACTCGATTTTTACTTCTATATTTTCTGGCCGATTTGTTTGAAATTTAAAAACTGCAGGTATTTTAAGATCACAAATATATGAGTAGCAAATGATGCCTATCGGTCCATGTTTTGCTATAGCCCCCATATACACCGATCTCCCGGCTTTATTTCTTGGGCTTCTAGAATCCGTAGTTTTTATCCGATTTGCTGGAAATTAGTAATCTATAATAAAATTTTAGACAAACGAAATTTCTTTTTCTTATAAAGTGTTTTCGTTTATTCAACGATAGTCTCTAAAATTTGTGTCAAAAGAAAACTTTGCTTGTCTAAAATTACGTTTCTCAAAAAAGAAAACACTTCTTTCAGGGTATAGCAGGCGCACTGATCATGAAAATTGCTTCAAACTGAAAGTAAAATTTCCAGATTTTACTCATCGTATTTAAATAAATGCGGAAAAATCTACAGATTTAAGATTTTAAACCAAGGCGTAATTTCAACATATACACGATATGTTTATATTTTCTCTAAAACTCAAACAAAATTGGTTCTCATAAATCCAGAATCTTATCTGGTCTTCATAGGTAGAATCTTTAAAGTTTGTCTTCGGGAGCTGGCTCGTTTGGGAGAAGATTTGTCATCAAACCCCCTACAATTCTATATATTATCAAGTAACCCACTACGACGAAGAGTTTTCATAGTAAACTATTATACTTGATTCATGGTGGTGGGTATTTAAAATTCGGCCTGGCCGAATTTACTGCTGTATATACTTGTTCTTAGTTAAACTTGTAATTTAGTGTAAATTATGTATATAAAAAATTATTTCGTTTGCTTAAGAATAATAGCTTACTATCCCGGATAGTTTTGCTTACCATATTTCAGATTTTGAGAAAATATATTACAAAATATATACGCTTTTAATTTAGAGAAAGAGAGAAGTACATTTCACATAGGACATATAAACGTAAACACGAATTCCATTAAATATTAAGTGAATACCAATTTGTAATTAGTAACATGTTACCTTCAAGATTATTCGGTAATGATAGAATTTGCTGGATTTATGGCGGTTAGTACACAAATGTACACTCAAAAAAAAAAAGTTTACTTGGACCCAAAGATTTTGGTATTGATTCCGAGCTAAAGATGACTAGTTCATGCAATGCGGTCTCAGTAGACCTGCGCTTCGAGTATGTATGCTGTCGTTTCGAGAGCAATCATGAATAAACGTTAGTTCTAAGATAAATATCTATCATCCTCTCCAGAGTCTTAAGTAGGAATGAGGATAAGCTGGTTAATCGGAAATCCTTCGCACTCGAGTGAGAAGCTTTTCCCGCTTTTGGGTATGAAAACGACTTTGTTTCCCTCCACTTTTCTGGAATATATGCTAAGTTTATACATCCTTTATATATTACCGTCAACCAGGGGATATTTCTGTCAGTCATTGCTTGTAATTCCGCCGGAGTAATTCCATCAGGTCCGGGGGATTTGAATGGTCCAAAACTATTTAATGCCCATTTTATTCTAGATTTCGATACAATTTCCTCGATATTAAATGACCGCTGAGCCTCTGTTGCACCGCTAGAACATGGTTCAAACGTCTGATTTCCGGGAAAATGTGTGTCCAAAAGTACCTCCTACGTCTCCTCACTGGACGTTGTCCACTCACAGAGAAGGAATATGATCACCTCAAACATGTTTCAAGAGCAAAATGTTATTTTTGGATGGTGACCATGTAACATGTTTATCGCAAAAATATTGTTTTCTCGCCAAACATAACATGTTTTCCGAAAACAGATACATACTTTCCAAGAAAATAACATGGTTGCGATAAAAATGCTATATGGTCACCATCCAAAAATAACATTATGCTCTTGAAACATTTTTGAGGTGATCATATTCCTTCTCTGGGTGCAATTGCCCTCCGATGTTTTAATGAAACCTGGAGCGGAGTTAGTCTGGAAGCCCCGGACGTATTCTCCATACTGAGCCCTTCTCATTTCTCGTTTATATCCTCTCAGATTCCTCTTGTACGTGTCCCAAACCTCCAGAGCTCTTGTGGACTTTGCTCTGTTAAAGAACTTCCTGCATGATTTCCTCATATTACTTAACTCCGTAGACCACCATGTCGGTCGATTTTTCCTCCTTGGTTTTCCTTTAGGGCATGCAGCTTTTAGTGAGATGTTGAAAGCCTTTGAAATCCGCTCCACGGTTTGTTCGATATGCTGCACAGTGCTTATATTTATCTCTCGTATTTCTAGTATCATCATATTGAACGTATCCCTATACCTATTCCAATCAGCTTTCCTCACATTTGGCGGACATAGGGTCTTTAAAGAACGAACAGCCAATTTGAAACTGATGTAACGATGATCTCAGAAGCTATGTTCCCTCAAAACTTGACATTGAGATATCTTAACATTCAGTTCCGGAAAGGCCAATGTGACGTCCAAAATCTCTTGCCTATGTTCTTTACTTTTTGTTTTCATTTTTATACCCTCCACCATAGGATGGGGGTATATTAACTTTGCCATTCCGTTTGTAACACATCGAAATATTACTCTAAGACCCCATAAAGTATATATATTCTGGGTCGTGGTGAAATTCTGAGTCGGTGTGAACGTGTCCGTCCGTCCGTTGAAATCACGCTAACATCCGAACGAAACAAGCTATCGACTTGAAACTTGGCACAAGTAGTTGTTATTGATGTAGGCCGAGTCGCATTGCAAATGGGCCATATCGGTCCACTTTTACTTATAGCCCCCATATAAACGGACCCCCAAATTTGGCTTGCAAACCCTCTAAGAGAAGCAAATTTCATCCGATCCGGCTGAAATTTGGTTCATGGTGTTAGTATATGATCCTTAACAACCATGCAAAAATTGGTTCACATCGATCAATAATTATATATAGATCCCATATAAACCGACCTCCGATTTGGCTTGCGAAGCCTCTAAGAGAAACAATTTTCATCCGATCCGGCTTAAATTTGGTACATGGTGTTAGTATATGGTCTCTAACAACCATGCAAAAATTGGTTCACATCGGTCAATAATTATATTTAGCCCCCATATAAACCAATCCCCCCATTTGGCTTGCGGAGCCTCTAAGAGAAGCAAATTTCATCCGATCGGCTGCAATTTAGTACATGGTGTTAGTATAGGGTCTCTAACAACTATGCAAAAATTGGTCCACATCGGTCCATAATTAACAGGTTGGCTGATAAGTCCCCGGTCTAACAAAGAAAAACACATTTTTTGTCAAAATTCGTTTTTATTATTCAACATAGTTCCCTTCAGGAGCGATACAACGATTATAACGACCTTTCAATTTTTTGATACCATTTTGGTAGTACTCCTTCGGTTTTGCCTCAGTTTCGGCGATCACCTCTTCATTGCAGCCAAATTTTTCCCTGCAAGCATCCTTTTGAGGTCTGAGAACAAGAAAAAGTCGCTGGGGCCAGATCTGGAGAATACGGTGGTTGGAGAAGCAATTCGAAGCCCAATTCATGAATTTTTGCTATCGTTCTCAATGACTTGTGGCACGGTGCGTTGTCTTGGTGGAACAACACTTTTTTCTTCTTCATATGGGGCCGTTTTGCCGCGATTTCGACCTTCAAACGCTCCAATAACGCCACATAATAGTCACTGTTGATGGTTTTTCCCTTCTCAAAATAATCGATAAAAATTATTCCATGCGCATCCCAAAAAACAGAGACCATTACTTTGCCAGCGGACTTTTGAGCAGCGGACTTTTGAGCAGGTGATTTTTGATTCTTCCCCCCAAATCTTAAGAAAAAAATCCCTTAATTGGTTTAAGCTTTTTTCAAAAACCCCCAAAAATTTTCAGAATATAAAAGTACAAAAAGTGGTCCCATAATTACGTGAAAAAAATCCTGTAGTGACACACTTTAAAAATTAAATTTAACACAAATATATATCCGGAACGAAGAGTTCTTTCCTGAGAAACGAAATTTTAGACAAACTAAGTTTTCTTTTGATGCTAAAATTTTTTTTTCGTTTGAAGTAAATAAAAAATAAAATTTGCTATTTAAGAAATACGAAAATAATGCTATTGGATACTTTTTTGTATTTAGGATCTTCTTGTTGACTTTCCGCATCTTTTTCTCATAACTCATGCTAGAATTTTTCCGAATTTGCTTGAGAATTGCTCCACTTTATAAGGTCTGAAATAATTTTTTAACCCCAAAAATTCCCCCAAATAAATTTTACCCCTAAAAATCCCCCTAAACGTGAAAAAATCCGCTAAATTTGGGGCGAAAACTCCTAACCTGGCAACACGGCTTTTGAGTCTTTTCACGCTTCGGAGACGGTTCACCGGTCGCTGTCCACTCAGCCGACTGTCGATTGGACTCAGGAGTGTAGTGATGGAGCCATGTTTCATCCATTGTCACATATCGACGGAAAAACTCGGGTGTATTACGAGTTAACAGCTGCAAACACCGCTCAGTATCATCAACACGTAGTTGTTTTTGGTCGAACGTGAGCTCGCGCGGCACCCATTTTGCACAGAGCTTCCGCATATCCAAATATTGGTGAATGATATGACCAACACGTTCCTTTGATATCTTTAAGGCTTCTGCTATCTCGATCAACTTCATTTTACGGTCATTCAAAATCACTGCGTTCACCGTCCTCCGTGCTCATTTCACCACGCTTGAATTTTGCATACCAATCAATTATTGTTAATTTCCCTGGGGCAGAGTCCGGAAACTCATTATCAAGCCAAGATATTGCTTCCACCGTATTTTTTCACTTCAGAAAGCAGTATTTTATCAAAACAAGAAATTCCTTTTTTTCCATTTTTTTCACAATAACAAAAGTTGCTTCACAAAAGACGCTCTATGTCACAAACTAATTGACTTACAGACGTTAAATTTTGATAGGAATCATTTAAAGGTTGGTAGTATATAAAAATAATATACTAGCGACGCCATCTATGTGTCAGACCGGGGACTTATCAGCTACCCCTTTTATTTGGCAATGACTTTTATTTATTTTTTAGTTGTCAAACTTGCAAAACATCACTCGCGGATACTAATTGTATTCCAGTTAAATAGGCTCCTTAAGATACCACATCTATATACACATTGTCCTTTAGTTTTAATCAGCCTCAATCGTTGAGTTTACCGCTTCCGAATTATCTAACCGAGTTCATCATTGGCATATTTTCTTTACATGTCTACATGTTCACCATTTGCCATGATAAGTTAAACTATACAAGTTCATATTATTACAATCGCACTTCTAAACGTTTTGTGGTATTTTTGGATATCCTCAGGACGATTGAGCTTATGTTGATGAAATCACATTGCAGCTACCAGAAGCCATGGTACATTTACAATGATTATTGCATATCGTCTGAGCCTCCCCCATAAAATTGTCAAGTATAAAAGCTCATTTTCTTAATATTTCAATTACCAGCATGGGTTAATATCAGCCTCTTGAATTTCTTTTTCTTTTAGCCTTTTGCCAGCCTAGTCTTGCCTAGTTTTTTTCATTTCCTTTTGTTAATGGTTTCTTTATTTCTTATTAAAGTTTTCATTTATTTGAGTTTTGTCTTCAAATTGTGACAGGCTTTTTTATTCATCTGGTCTCTCCCTCTCTCATTGGTTCTCTTTTTGTCTTGTTCTCTTGCTCTCTCGGTCTATTGTTCATTTGGTCTATTTGCTAGCCATTGACTCTACTTTTATTCTTATTGTTTTTGATGTTGTTGTCATTTTGTCTAAATGACAACAAATGGAAAACAAAATGTCAGCAACAACAACAAATACATGAGAATAATGAATAAAATTAAATTTCCTTACAATCATACTGCCACTGACGTCTGTTTGTTTGTATGAGAGTGTCCTTTAAGTATTTGCATAAAATTCTTTGAAAAAGAATTTCGGCAATATTGTCATTATGACACAGTTTTCCATAATCACAAATAACAAAAACAAAATGAAAACAGCAAAAACAACAACAACACAACGGCAAGAAAATCTGGCTGTGACAATACAGCAGAAAAGAAACCCATAAGCTTTAGAGAAATTTAAGCACCTCAAAAAGTTTACAAATAAAAATAAAAATAATAACAAAAATAATGTTCAGACGAAAAATTATGTGTGTGTGTGTGTGGGTGTGAGTGTCTGTGTGCAGGAAAGTCCCACGACATAAAAAAAGAGAATTTAATTTAATTCTTTTATTAGTTTGTACTGTCGTTCAAAAAGCCCCCCTGCACTTGCCTTGGCTCTCTGGCAACATAGAAACAACAACAAGAACCACAAATGGCCGAGAAATAAGGGAATTTAAAAAAACAAACAAAACAAAAACTGAAATGGGCAAAACAAAAATGTGACAATTTCTCTGACGGATGACTTTTCTGACCTGCTGACATTCTGCAAATAATACGTAATTATAATTAAAAATTACCCATTTGTCTTTTAAGAAATTAAGGGCAGACCATCATGAAAGACAAGAGAAAAACTCCCATTTAAAAACGAAGTCAAAAAATGGGTTTATTAAAATGTCCATAGAATGGGTTGGCTAACGAATGAATAATCACCAACTTTTGTTATTTAATTTGCTGAGGGTATAAATAAAGTTCACCATTTTGAATAGGATACAAAAAGTGTGATTATGAAAAGCAACAGTGTTGACACAAGTGACAATTTATTGTCATTTTGGAACATTGTTGGTAGTGTTGGCAGATGCTTTTTTTTAGAATATTTCGATAATTTACAACCCAACGATGAGTTCCTGCCGGTAGGGACGTATTTTCGATGTCTTCGAAGTGTCTGGCATGCTTGACCGTAACGAATGCCTTCGATTGGTCAAGCGCCCCGAGGGCCGTCCTATGACACGGCTTGGACTGATTGAGTCCTTTATTATTGTATGCTGAAATGGTATGCAAAGAGGTATATTTACTTTAAAAAAAAATCTATCAAGGTTGGGGTGAAGTAGTGACTCAAGTGTCTTGGCTGCAGACGTTAGAAGCGATATCGGTCTGTAAAATTAACATTTAGTCGAGTCTTCAGTAGTGGAATCACCCTACGTATTTTCCAGACAACGGGAATAATGAGTGATTCCAAGGACAAATTGAGAAGCTGGTCAAGTACTCAACTTCCAGTGTTCCCAGATGCTTCAGCATTCTCATAGCGATTCCGTCGGGGCCCAGCGCCTTAGATAGTTTCACGTTGTTGAAACATGTCTCTATACCTAGGTTACTTTGCTTCAGGCACTGAAAAAATATTGTCGTGAGGTCAAAGATTTTATGTCTTTAAAATACGAATGCAAATTTTGCTTAGCATTCCATGACGCATTTCTCTAATGTAAAGTTTTATTCCTTGTCCAAAAGCCGATAACACAGAAAAAATTGTCACGAAAATTTTTCCAATTAAAATCTTAATTGAGTTTTAAGAAATATTCAATTAAAAATTTAATTGATTCAACAAATTTTTTAATTGAAAAAAAAAAATCAATCATACAAATTAATAGTATCAATTAATTTTTTAATTGGATCAATTAATTTTTTAATTGACTGTCAATTAATTTTTTAATTGATATTATTATTTCTGTGATTGAAGACATTTGAATTAAAAAATTAATTGGATCAATTAATTTGGTGATTGAATCTATTTTTTTGTGAAACTTTTCAATGAAGTCGTATTATCCTTATAATTAAGTAATTTGACTTAAAAATGGTATCATAACATGAAAGAAAACATTTTTGGGCTAAGGTCAACTTGACTTTAATAATTCAGAAAAATTCTTTAAATTTAATTAAATTGTCTTTAAATTTGTTGTGTTTTTTCATCTTGACTATAAAGCAAAAAATCGTTCAAATATAGGACATGGTTTTCAAAACTTTATTTTAAAGACGTTTTTACTTGAAACATAGCATAATTTCTACTGGAAGTCGAGTCTTAATTTGGAAAATAAAGTTGTCGTTAACTCGTTTTTAAAGCAAATATACAAAACCCAAACTTAAAAGAGAATTGTGTCTTAAAAGTATCCTTACTTGTATTCTCCGATTCTTTGGCTCGGAATCAATACCAAAATTTTTAAAGTAAAGATAAAATCTTTGGAACCGGGTATGCTTTTTTCAGTGGGTGCTCTAACCATGTGTTCCACTTGTGCTCATGGAATGTCGTACAAATCTATAGATCCTAGGATAATCAGGGTTAGCAAGACTCCGTTCATTGCGCTCGTCTGCGAGTATGACCAGCGGGTATGAAGCGAGCGGCTGCTACGTTGATGATGTTCCATAGCATCCTCTGGGCAATATGGGCGGGGGACGGGAGCTCACTCTGGCATCGATTTATGTATCCTCTGAAGCCTTCCCAGTTGGCTTTCGTTTGGTTGATAAAGGTCCGGCGTTCAGAGGTTATGAAATCGGAGGGTCGGTTAATGGAAGTTGGCCTCATCCCAGTGAAGTGAGTTGCCAGGATACGTGGTTTATCAGATCAGGTAATGCTAAAGATAACATATATCCGGCAAACTGCTGCAATCAAAAAATAATTCTCGTGAGTGCCTCTTAGTTCACCGTGCAAAATGTGGAGTCATCTATCTGCTCTGCTATGCCTCTCTGGTTATTACCAGTGAGAGAATGTCACAGTTCATGGTGGGCATAAAAGTCTCCTAGCACCAGTCGCTTATACCCACACAATGTTTGGACTATAACCTGGGAGCCACCGTGGTGCAATGCCCGCCTTGCACACACAAGTTCGTGGGTTCGATTCCTGCTTCGACCGAACACCAAAAAGTTTTTCAGCGGTGGATTATCCCACCTCAGTAATGCTGGTGATATATCTGATGGTTTCAAAGCTTCTCTAAGTAGTTTCACTGCAATGTGGAACGCCGTTCGGACTCCGCTATAAAAAGGAGGTCCCTTGTCATTGAGGTTAAAATGGAATCGGGCAGCACTCAGTGATAAGAGAGAATGTGGTATCACAATGGACTGAATAGTCTAAGTGAGCCCGATACATCGGGCTGCCACCAAACCTAACCTTGGACTATAACCTGGAGAACAGCTACCGACCGGCGCCACAGTGGTTTCAAATCGTTTTTTTTTTTAAATAATTCCGCAACTTTTGAACGGATAAAGATATCAACATAATTTTTTCATTGCATGAAAGCTGAGGTGTTTTCCTTTAAGTTTGCAAATTTGTGGATCCCTAGGGGATCCACGGGTTGACCTGTAGGCGTTGAAAATTGGTCACCTTGGGGGTATGAAATTTAGTTTTAGCTGTCAACTCCGCAATTTTGATCCGATTTCGATGATTTTTTCATTTGCGGATAGAACTTGTAAAGCTCTACAACACGTTAAGTGCAAGTTTTTGGGGGCATTTGGCTAAGCACGGGTCTAAATATAATATATTGTTGGATAGGTATTTTATGGCGATTTCGATTGGGAAAAAAGTTGCAACATTCTCGAAATTGATTGCAAGATATCAAGGACACTGTCATAGATTTTGGATACTTTATACCTCACAATATTATAAATTAATAATAACTTTAGAATTACACTATCATTTGGCCGAAATATCAATTAGGGAAAAAGTAGTGTAACACCAAGGCAACATATTTTTTGTGAATCGAAAACGCCCTTAGAGAACTTTAATTTCTATGTAATTGGAAAGAACAAAAAGCACGAACATTTGAAGTTTTTGGGGCACGGAACATTTTTTTTTTAAATTACGATTTTTTGGGAATTAAAAATATGAATTATATTATATGAATTATATAATAAAATATGTTTGTCGAATTTGTAGAAGATAGCTAAAGTGTAATTTAATATGATCTATAATATTTAAAAAAAACACACATTAAATTCAGAAAAATGTACGAAATTCTTATTTTCCTTATAAAATTAATTAATGTCAATGTTGACCGCGACTGTGCTGAGTCCAATTTTGGCATATTTTTTTCCAATATTTGGCCGGTATATCAGAATAAATGTTGCAATGTTGTATTCTATGCATCAATTGAAGCGGGTTTGTTTTTATAAACATGAGCTTTAACACAGCCGCACAAAAAGTAGTCTAAAGTCGTTAAATCGCGCGATCTATGGGGCTAATTGCACAACTCGCCTCTCAATAACTCGATTGTCAGGCGAAATGTATGGCATGTGGCACCGTTTTATTGAAACCACAGGTCATGCAAGAAGCTCCTGCCTTTTTGCGAAAAATTTTGATATAGTCCCACATCTCATTGACATCATCTTTGAAGAAGCACGGTCCAGTAATGCCTTTACAATGCTTCCGGTTTATCTTCACTCCAAAATAGATAGTTCAGCTTATTTACGTACCCATTGAGTTAAAAATGAGCTTTATCCAATCGACTACCGATAATACTATACAGTTTAAAATAAAAATACAAAAATTGTTCGACTTTATTAAAAATTCCTTATACGAGCACAATGTAGTAGTGAGCCAATACCCTGATAAGATTTCTCTTTGCTTTGCCTTGACCATGTCAAATAGGTGGCGTGTCATTTTGACCTTTAATTTCATGTTTTAATAACCTACAATTTAACATTTTGTTGTTTGCTGTTATCCCCTCATGGGATTAGGGAATAACAAATGGAATGAATGGTCAATATCCATCTAAATAACACTAGTTGAAAAGGGTTCTTCCACTTTTTTCCCCATCGAATGGGGAACTATTGTACGAGTAGATGCAGTCTTTCTCGGGTATACCATCATACCCTTAACAATTTGACTTGTCATCAATCAAGCGTATAGTTCATGTTTCTTTTTTTACTTGGTTTGTTTTTCTTGCCCCCTTTTGTGGATAGCAAATGTTTTTTGGGGAATACTCGATCCAAAAGGATATGCGTATATTGAGTTTGGATGTTGAACTTGGCAACGAATAGAGAGGGTGAATAATTTCTCTTACTCCCTCTCTCCGACCATCTTTAAGAAGGGTCACTTTTCCTTTCCTAGGTACGCCCCCTAATAGCCTTTTCCTTCCTTTATTAGGTTTCGAAAAATACATTATGGAGGGAGTGTGGGGGAGTATTGGTCAATGTGGGTGTTTCGCAAAGTCTATTGGGGCACATTTGTAGTAAGTTTCATGAAAATCGCTATCAAGGAATCCTTTCAACAACAACAAGTTGTTTGTTTGATTTTGTGATAATTTATAGGTGTGAGATTGTCAACAACAACAACAACAGGGGATACAATGTTCGAATTTTACTATGTAGTGGCTTTTGAGGTGCGTGTGTGCGTGCATGGGGGAAGTCTTTGAACCAAACACAAAAAGGTTATTTTGGCCCAAAAATGTCATTAAATTTAATTATTTGCAAAACATCTGGTGACCTTTCTCACTTGTGTTCCAACTTCTAATCTAGTTTTCCCATATAAATGGATTTGTTTTTTATTTTTTATTTATTTATTTTTTTTTTTTTCAAAATCGAAGGAGTGTCTCTAAACATTTGGTGCTGTTATAAATCGTGGGTGTGTGTGTTTTCTCTACAGTTTCCTTTATAATCTATAATTAGGGATTTTCATTTAATTTAAGGGAAAAATTGAAAATCATATCTTAGTTTGTAATTAAGGTCAATAAAATGTTGTTAATAGAAATTGTTCCCTTTTCTGTGGGAAAAACCGGGAAACATTATTTGACATAGCTTAAATTAACAGAATGACGGACAGACACGACCCATAATATATGTATATGCTTTATGTGGTCTGAGACCAATATTTCTATGTGTTATAGATGTACAAAATATGTGAAAATTTGGATATAGCAACAACGGTGCCACAGTTGGTAGAATTCTATCAAAACTGGTAGATTTTATGGTATCCCAGCAAAAAAAAACAGCGTCGCCAAAAAAGTAATAAAAATGTTCTTTTCGGATCCGGAAGTGGTGCAAAATTGACGCAGAAGCGATGAATTTAACATGGGTTTGTCATAGGACGGAAGTCCTCCATTTCAACAGCCGTTGCACTGAATTTGCATCACTTCTTTAGGTGTGATTCGAATTCAATGTTTTGGATGTAAATTAAAAAATTGTGTGATATTTTCCCAAATAAATAATTTTTATAATTTTTAATGGATTCTAATGCTTGTCGGAAACGTTTAACCTCAAATATTTGTAAAAATTCACATTTTTTTAGACTGGATTTAGCATTTGTTTCGACAAAATTTAATTGATTTGTACCATTTTATGAATTCTTACTCTGTTTTTAACCTATTTGAAACAAAAAAGTTAAAATAACCCATTATATAGAATTAATTATTATATAGAATTTAAATTGTTAAACAAAAAAATTAAATAGAAATAAATTTTTTAGAAAATTTTCTATGGAAATAAAATGTTGAGAGGTTTTATATAGAATTTAAAATGTTAAAAAATTTGTATATAGAATTTACATTTTTAGAAAATTTTCTATGGAAATAAAATTTTAAAAAATGTTCTATAGGAATAAAATTTTGAGAAAATTTTCTATAGAAATAAAATTTTAAGAAAATTTTCTATAGAAATAAAATTTTAAAAAAATTTTCTATAGAAATAAAATTTTGGGAAAATTTTATATAGAATTTAAATTGTTAAACAAACAAAAAACTAAATAGAAATAAAATTTTTAGAAAATTTTCTATGGAAATAAAGCTTCAAAAAATTTTCTATAGGAAAAAAATTTTAAGAAATTTTTCTATTAAAACAAAAGTTTGAGAAAATTTTTTATAGAAATAAAATGTTGACAAGATTTTTTACAAATTTAATATCTTTAAACATTTTAATTTTCGTGTCACTTCATACCCAAAAAAATGTTGCTGATAGGAGAAATTTTTATATAGAAAATTGTATATAGAATTAAAAAATTTAGAAAATTTTCTATGGAAATAAATTGTTATTTACTATAGAAATAATATTTTGAGAGATATTATATAGAATTTAAAATTTTATATAGAATTACAATTTTTAGACAATTTTCTATAGAAATAAAATTTTGAGAAAATTTTCGATAGAAATACAAATTTGAGAGGTTTTATATGGAATTAAAATTGTTAAAAAAAAATTTATATAGAATTTACATTTTTAAAAAATTTTCTATGGAAATAAAATTTAAAAAAAATTGTCTATAGGAGAAAAATTTTGAGAAAATTTTCTATAAAAATTAAAGTTTAAGAAATTTTTCTACAAAATAAAAATGTGAGATTTTTTTTATAGATTATAGTTGAGAAGATTTTTTATAAATTCAATATCTTTAAACATTTTAATTTTCGTGTTACTTCATATCCAAAAAAATGTCTCTGATAGGAGGGGTCATTTATTCATTTATATTTATTTTATATTTTGGTAAGTTTTTTGTAAAATTTTCTTTAAAGTTTGGTAAATTATTTTTGCCACGGACGGCAACCGTGATTTTCGTTTTGATATAGCCCCCCATATAGACTTATTAAAATGGAATAAGGAAATGGAAATGCATTTCATTCGATTTTCTAGAACGCTTGTCCTGTCCAAAAATTAAGGCTTTTGGTATTGATTCCAAACTAAAGCAGTGCACATCGGCTACGCTTTTGATATTCATCATACATGAGGTTTTATTATTCTCATAGCAAGAGCATTCCTTAAATGAAAACCGATTTCACCATATACAATGTTATTTGTCTTCTTTTGACCTTCTGTCAAGGAAAAACAAGGCAATGGTCAAAAGACAACTTTGACTTGATGAGGGTGGCGGAAATGACCTATAAAGTTTTTTCTTGTTTGTCCTTCTGTTTTTTTTTTCAATAATTGACCATATTTTCATGGGTTTAAGTTAGTACAAGAAAACAGATATCTCTTCATAAAAAATTATAGAAATCATAAATTATAACCACATACAATTTTACTTCATTTTCTACTTTAACATCATATATCTGTCTGTCCATTCATCCCTCCTCGATTCGGTTTGGGTTTTCAAGTACTATTTAATGATAAAATATTCAAGTTAAGAAGCGAACATAAGGTTGGTCAATCGTTCGGTCGACCAACCATCAAACATATTGTCACCACCCATCCACTTGTTTTGTATTAGCGTCGATGGGGTGTGATAAGAGGCGTTGCTAAAGTTTGATTATTAGGATTCCAGGCAAGATTTTTTAGCATGGTCTCCATTGCTTCCTTGCTCTCTTAGGGGAGTTGGTTTACAGCAGTTTATAAATCTATTTTAGAAATTTAATATTTTATGTTTCGTCATTAAGTCTAAAGATGTGATTTTTTTTCCTTTCTTCGTTCGTACTTCTTTCCCCCCTTAGTTTGCTTCTGGCCCTTTTCAATGATTGCTCTTTTTTTGTTGGATGTGTTGTTGTTGTTGTTGTTCTTGGTTTCTTTGCTCCTGTTTGCAGTTACGCTTTTATCTTGCACTGAAGTTTTATCGCTCGACCATAAAGTCACTTCAGCACAAATAAAACTCAACTTAATATACTCTTGGAAAATATATTTTTTCTAACAGATTTTCAGCTATGTGCCATCAGTGATTTTATGACCATTTTTGTTTTTTTCTGAGATGAGAAGAGGAAGACCTGGTGGACTTTCTTTATCACCGTTTTTTGGCTAGGGATTTCATGCGAGATTTTGTTTCAAAAAATATTTATAGATTTATAAAATTCCTAAAAAAAAATTTGGAAATGGTTTTATTTTTTTAATTACCTAGATTTGCAGTTTTTAAATTTGTTTTGACCTCTTGCACAGAAAAAAACTAAAACGTTTTATGGAAGAAATGGACTAATGAACTTCTTGTACTCCACTTTTTGAAATTTTCACAATGCGTTGCTAAACCAAGGAAATGCTGAGGTTTGTTAATCATAACAATTTACGAAACTGCACGTTCTTACAGATGAAAAATTTTAAAATGTAGAAAAAACTTTGGCTCCGATTTATGACCATATTAACCGTGATGTAGTTCATTCTTGCTCGTCTTGTGGAAGTTATACAAAATTTTTCCTCATTTTAGCTTACATTGAATTTATTTGTACGGCCATTGAATTTTATACCAATGTTTTGTTCATAAAAATTTGGGTTAAGAAAAATTTCATTCGGCAGTGGGAAATTTCGAAAAAGATAATAAAATTGAAATTTAAGCAAATAATATTGTATGGTAAATGCTGGCGAAATTTCGAAGTTTTTTAGCCTGCAGATTTCAAAGACCTTCATCATTGACAACAGGGAATTTTTTTCATGAAAGTCATGCATCTAGCTTTGAAAGCAATAATGTGTAACGAGGGTGGTTCGATATGTACATACTTAGTCCACAAAAACGAAAAAGAACATTTTGGAACAGCGTAGGATTATCATATTAAGTCCGCATATTAGGCTCAGCAACACTCCAATTTTTTAAGCCATCTGACAAATACGATTTTGGCCTGCAAAATAAACAAGTATATACGGCCGTAAGTTCGGTCAAACAGAATCTTATGAACCCTTGCGTAGAAACTTCTACGAAAGACTGTCATCCACAATCGAATTAATTGGGTTGTGGTATCTTAAACCTTCTTAATATCGTTTTCTAAATTGTGAGTTAGCCCATACGTGGTATATATTAGACAAAAAGTTATGTATAGTTAAGTCTACAAATAATTACGAATCGATATGGACTGTTTGCACGGTACGTAGAGAGCCAGAATTGAAATATGTGGGTCGCTTATATGGGGGCTATATACAATTATGAACTTGATATGGACCAATTTTTGTTTGATTGGGGATCGATTTATCTGAGGTCTATATATAACTATAGACCGATATGGACCTAGTTAGGCATGGTTGTTAACGGCCATATACTAGCACAATGTACCAAATTTAAACTCACTCGGATGAAATTTGCTCCTCCAAGAGGCTCCAAAACCAAATCTCGGGATCGGTTTATATGGGGGCTATATATGATTATGTACTGATATGGAGGACTTTTGGCATGGTTGTTAAATATCATATACTACCACCACGTACCAAATTTACACCAGATCGGATTAAGTTTTGCTTCTCCGGGTACCGGAGGTCAAGTCTGGGGATCGGTTTATATGGGAGCTATATATAATTATGGAATGATAGGAACCAATTCCTGCATGGTTGTTGGATACCATATACTAACATCACGTACCAAATTTCAACCGAATGGGAAGAATTTTGCTCTTCCAAGGGGCTCCGGGGGTCAAATCTGGGGACCGGTTTATATGGGGCCTATATATAATTATGGACCGATATCGATCAATTTTTGCATGGAAGTTTGAGGCCATATATTAACACCACGTACCAAATTTTAACTGAATCAGATGAATTTTGGTCTTCCAAGAGGCTCCGGAGGTCAAATCTGGTGATCGGTTTATATGGGGGCTGTATATAATTAATGACCGATATAGACCAATTTTTGCATGGTTGTTAGAGACCATATACTAACACCATGTACCAAATTTCAGCCGGATCGGATTTGCTTCTCTTAGAGGCCTCGCAGGTCAAATCGGGGGATCGGTTTATATGGGGGCTATATACACCCAGAGAAGGAATATGATCACCTCAAACATGTTTTAAGAGCAAAATGTTATTTTTGGGTGGTGACCATGTAACATGGTTTTCGCAACCATGTTATTTTCTCGGAAAGCATGTATCTGATTTCGGTAAGCTGGTTATATTTGACGAGAAAATAACATTTTAGTGACAAACATGTTACATGGTTACCATACAAAAATAACATTTTGCTCTTGAAACATGTTTGAGGTGATCATATTCCTTCTCTGCGTGTATAATTACGGACCGATGTGGACCAATTTTGTCATGGTTGTTAGAGACCATATAATAACACCACACTGTTAGAAAAATATGTTTTTCATATGTTCCGATAGAAACAAAATGTGTTTCGGGCACAATTTTAAAACACAATATATTTAAGTGCAAACATGTAATGTTCCTAAACTAACACTAAATGTTTGGGACATCTATGTTAATATGTTAGAATATATTATGTTTGGGGCATGAATGTTTCATAAAAATCATATGTGTGAATGCAAACATATATAAATTTACAAATTTCGACTAAACATACATATGTTGTGATATTTCATTCAAAGCGACAGAGAGAGTAACATATAGAGAAAGAAATAGAGATGGAAACCGGGAGAGTTGACGAAAGATATCAACATAACACAGCGAAAGAACCAAAAGAGAATAATTTCTGTGAAACCGCTTGTATGTTGTTTCGGAAAACTGTTTTATGATAAGGCCAAAACTTTGATATGCTTAAGTCTAAATATTATTTAAGAGAATAGAAATCAAGTGTCTTCACAAAAATAACTAAAGGGCACAATACTCTTTTTAGAGTTGGGACAGTAAAATGAAATAAGGAGGAAATAGTGAAAAATTACACAGTAAAATGTATAAAAACAAAGTTTAGTTCCTCTTTATTAATAAGTAGTCCACGAGGAGTTGACGTACACCTTCAAATATAAAAGCGGGCATTAAGTTCGAGTTTTGCAGCTAAAACAATTTAAAAAGTTTATTTTCTTTAAAATGAATTATTAAAGAAATATAGAAGGCATTTTAGAGCGATGGTGTTAAATGCTAGTAAAAACTGTTCACGCCTAACTAAATTTATGTTTATATTATTTATGTATGTTTATACTCGACTCCACGTTCTTCTTTTGTTAGAGTTTTTGAATTCCTTCAAAATTTTAAAGTTTTGTACCAAAAACAGTTTTTTGTTACAAAATTGTTATTTTTGCAATAAAAAAATAATATTTTATCCAAAAATCAGTCGATTTCGTTTATATATAAATCTTTAATAACGCACATTTCGAAGTTTCATTATAAAAATTTAATATAGTATAAATATAAATGTGTAAATTAAAAAAAAAAGTGTTCGGTCGGAGCAGGGATTGAACCCACGACCCTTTGCATACAAGGCAGACATGCTAACCACTGCTCCACGTGGCAAACAAATGTATGTTTCTGTTAAATAATGTTATGTTTGCATGGGATCGTGGGTGCTGCAAACTATGCTATATAAATATAACTTATAACGATAAATATCTACTGGTGACAGCTACGTAGCCCAGTGGATAGTGTGTTGGCTTACAAACTGTATGGTCCTCGGTTCGATTTTCCGTGCAGGCGAAAGGTAAAATTTAAAAAATGTATAAAAGTGAATAATTTCTTCAACATTATTTGTATTACAGAAAAAGGTGCCAAGAACTAAACTATTTCGTGGAGGTGAAAATTACGAGTATGTTAGGGAATGAGCACAATCGTCTTTACGAAAAATTCTTCCAAGCATATAACATTTTTGGGCTCAAAATGCTTCCAAACATATAATATGTTCACATAAAACAAACATATTAATGTTTCGGCAGTATCCAATAATATATGTGCTTCCTGCAAAATATGTTTGGAACATATGTTAAAGAAGCGATTTTTTTTGAGGGTGCATGTACCAAATTTCAGCCGGATCGGATGAAATTTGCTTCTCTTAGAGGCCTTGCAAGCCAAATTTGGGGGGCCCGTTTATATGGGGACTATACGTAAAAGTGGACCGATATGGCCAATTTGCAATACCATCCGACCTACATTAATAACAACTACTTGTGCCAAGTTTCAAGTCGATAGCGTGTTTCGTTCGAAGCAAGGATCGAACCCACGACCCTTGGCATGCAAGTCGGACGTAGCAACCACTGCTCCACGGTGCCAAACTAAATGTTTTTTTCGCCGCAAGCTATGCTATATAAATATAACTTATATGGATATTTATCTATTGATGACCATAACAGGTACATAGCTCAGTGGTTAGTGTGTTGGCTTACAAAGTGCATGGACCGCGGTTCGATTCTCCGTCCAGGCGAAAGTTAAAATAAATTTTTAAAATTTATAAAATCGTATAATTTCTTCTACATGGTTGGTATTACAGGAAACGGTGTTAAGAACTAAAAAACCTCTTGGATGTGAGAAAGATGTGAGGGAAAATGCAATTAGCAAGAAAAGAATGTTTTTTTTTTGAGTTTGTATTTATGAAATTGTTTTTACATCCTGGAAAAGAATAAACGTTTATCACAAAAAGTGTATACTTTTCTTCCAAATACACTACCTTACAGCGAAAAGCAAATAAGAAACGAATTTTGTTTGTCTAAAATTTCGTTTGGGAGGGAAGAATTATTTTTTTGCGTGTACCACAGAATTTAAGGCCGATTGCCATAGCATAAAGAATTACTATTAAGGCTAAGTTGACCTCAGTTCAAAAAAAAATATTTTATGTAGATACCTCAACTCTATGGACACAACGCTTTCACTCCACTTTTGGTGAAGAAAACATCGAATTCGTATTTTAAGAACAAGAAACCGTTGAACCTACGGCAATATTATTATCAGTGTGAAAGGGTATCAGTTATCCTTCGCCAAGTTCTTTTCAAATTGCAAAGTATAGTTCTTTAATAGCTTTACCCATCTACGCGTAAACATATGTCACTCTTTAACACAAACTTAAGATCATTACCCCGAGGTAATATACTGACATTCAGTAGATTTTTCCAAAACAAAAAAATTGTTCCAGCCTTAAAACACTAAGTGGGATTCACTTTAGACAATCCCATATTAAATTGAAAATAAATTTCTAATAATTCTCATTCATTGCATCTGATTTTTGTCTATTATTACCAAATATCGCCTCATTAAATAACGAGAAATAACGTCACATCGAAACTAACATCCCTAATTTGGCCTAGTCTGTTTCTCACACTCACCCACTTCATATTATTTTCTGGCCATCATATTAAATTAGGAAGAAGAAAAAGACAAGATTTTGTTCCACGATATCAATATCTCTTAGTTCTAAAACCTTACTGACGACAGAGTTCATTGAAGTATATCTTCCGGCCAGAATATTTTTTATGCATCTCCGCTTACACGGACAACGATGTCTCAAAAAGTCAAGATCCATACAAACATACATACACCCATGTAAGAACGTTGCAATCGTTAAAGCCACATTAAAAAAGCTTTATACAATTTTCAAGTTACCAAACATGAAGAAAATAACAAAAACTGAAGATTTATCTTTACGTATATGTATGTCACCCTTACCGTATTGCATTATCTTTTTATTCTGTTTTTTTTTTTTTATTTTTATTTTTATTTTTTGGCTTTTAAACCCATCGAAGCTTTTGTCCTTTACAAAAGTTCATCGTTGGCAATGGCAGGATGTTTGGTGGTCGATAACAGGAAAATAGTCATTTTTCGCGGTTAATGCTTGTTGGCAGTAACACTTTTATTAAATGTTGCAAATTGCATTTAATGCCAATCTTGTTTTTTTCTTCTCGCAAGTAATGGAAATATTGTGGTTTTTGTATTGGGAATTAAATTTTTTTTTGGCAGTTGAAGTTTTAAATAACTTATAGAAGTTTTGAGTGTTTGAAATAAGAAGAAATTTTTGAAACTTAATATTGTGATATTATATTAAAAGTAATTTAATAAAAGAGTCTATTTGAGAAAAATACGGGGAGTGTAGTGGAGTATAAAAAATTATTTTGGAATTTAACCACAAATTTGATTAGGTTATGTGTAGGTCCGGTTTAGTATTATAACTGGTTCACAAACTGTGATTTTCGGTTTTGCCACTTAATGTTAATCGATTCTATATAAGTCCGAATGGCGTATTACAATATGTGTGAAACCACACGGAGAAGCCTTGGAATATTTTTGTTCCTTATGGTTCATTTCTCTTTGCCGTTAACACCGGCAAAACACGTTAAGTGCTATTTGAATAACTTCGATTTAAAGTTCGTTATAAGGAGTCGCTAAGAAGGACACATACATTTTTAGCTTGGATTGGGATATTGATTGGAATCTCATACACGCTCACAAAAAATCGCTTCTGTAACATATACTCCCAAACATATTTTGCTTCAAGCATATACATTTTTGGGTATTGCCCAAACATTTATATGTTTGATCTCTTCCAATATATAATATGTTTGAAAGCATATTGGTCTAAACAATATATGTTTGGGTAGTCTAAGTTCCAAACATTTTGTATTTTTGCATCCAAATTCAATAATGTTGTCTTCCAAAAAACAATATGTTATTATGTGACCATATAATATGTTTGGAAGCATTTTGCACCCAAAAATATTATATGCTTAAAAAAAATTCTCCCAAACAATATTGTGCTCAAAATTTTATTTATTTATTTATTTATTTACAATCATAATGAATTATGAAAATAAACAGGTAATATAGGTGCTAACAACATAGGTTTTCGACCTGAATGCTCAAAATTTTGTTTCTGCCCAATTGTATATTCCCCGACATCTTTCTTACTTCCACGAGATTTTTTAGTTCTTAGCACCTTTTTCTGTAATACAAACATTGTAGAAGAAATTATTCAATTGTATGATTTTTTTATTTTAATTTTACCTTTTGCCGGACGGGGATTCGAACAGCGGACCACACAGTTTGTAAGGATCAAAGAAGTAGCTGATAAATTGCCCAAGGAAAAATAAAATGTTAATTTTGTAATAACAAGCAACAACCACCAACTTAATTCAATATCGCTCCCTGTTAAATAGCGCTCCAAGCTACTAAACACATATATGTTTATAGGCTATTTCTAAATTAATATATGTTTGCATCCAAGCATATTATATTTACAAACATTTTATGTCCCAAACATAATATGTTCTAACATATTAACATATATGTCCCAAACATGTTATGCTAGTTTATGAACATTATATGCTTGCACTCAATAATATTGTGTTTAAAAATGTGTGTTCCAAACATATAATGTTTATAGCCAAACATATGAAAAACAGTCTTTTTCATCCGTGTAGAATCATTGCAGAGCATATATGATTATGTGCAGATATGAACCAATTTTTGAATTTTTTTTAGCCACATACCGACATAACGTACCAAATTTCTAGCGGATATCATCCTATCTTTCCTTCCCCAAAAGGCTCCGGAAGTCAAATAATCACCCAAAGAAAAAAATTCTTTCCTCCGTAACGAAATTTTAGACAAACGAAATCTAGACAAGACGAAATTCCCCTTTCTTATAAAGTGTTAGGTATAGGTACGTGGTGATACCACTACACTACCGGTGTTTGGTCGAAACTGGGATAGAACGCATGACCCTTCTATGCCAGGTGGGCCTAACAAAGACTTTCTCTTCCAAGAACTGGACCAAATGAAATACTTGGTCATGCCAAGAGAAATGTTAGATTAGATGGCAGCCCGATATATCAGACTCACTTAGACTATTCAGTCCATTGTGGTACCACATTGGTGAACTTCTCTCTTATCACTGAGTGCTGCCCGATTCCATGTTAAGCACAATGACAAGGGACCTCGAGTCCGAACGGCGTTCCACATTGCAGTGAAACCACTTAGAGAAGCTTTGAAATCCTCAGAAATGTCACCAGCATTACTGAGGTGGGATAATCCACCTCTGAAAATTTTTTTGGTGTTCGGTCGAAGCAGGAATCGAACCCACGACCTTGTGTATGCAAGGCGAGTATGCTAACCATTGCACCACGGTGGCTCCCAAGAGAAATGTAAAATAATGGATTTGAATTTTTTTATTTCTAGAGATAATTTTAAATTTCTATCTACGCGAAATACCGAACGTTGTACGAAAATACCACCATTAGCTCATGTCCAGAACCGGGAACCAGGACTAGTCCCTGGTGTGTATGGATCAGTCTCAGTTCTAGTCCAAAACGTGTAGAATTGCGACACATTGGAGCACTGTTACCAGTTCTGTGATAGGTCCATTAATGACAATTTGTACCAATTACACGTATTGCAGGTAAGTCTAGTGAAAATTGCTGTTTCTAACCAGGACCAGAGAATGAAGCCGACCTATTTTTGTCGGCGGCGGCTGACACTAATATTTTGCCTGATAAAATCAATTTGAAGTTATCCGAATGGTAACGAGATTAATTGTACAACCAATCTTGCTATCATATTTACATTTCATTCAAATTTTCTGAGCTAAATTTTTGAAAAATCATTATAGCAACTTGATACTGACGGATTTTGGGTGGAAAGTCTAACATTTTGACATAAAAATACAAAAATTATTAATATTTGTATACCCTCCACCTAACCTAACCTTGGACTATAACCTGGAGAACAGCTACCGACCGGCGCCACAGTGGTTCCAAATCGCTTTTTTATACCCTCCACCATAGGAGGGTTACAAACGGAATAACTTTGTCATTCCATTTGTAACACATCGAAATATGGCTCTAAGACCCCATAAAGTATATATATTCTGGATCGTGGTAAAATTCTGAGTCGATCTGAGCATGTCCGTCCGTCTGTTGAAATCACGCTAACTTCCGAACGAAACAAGCTATCGACTTGAAACTTGGCACAAGTAGTTGTTATTGATGTAGGTCAGATGGTATTGCAAATGGGCCATATCGGTCCACTTTTACGTATAGCCCCCATATAAACGGATCCCCAAATTTGGTTTGCGATTGCTCTAAGAGAAGCAAATTTCATCCGATCCGGCTGCAATTTGGTACATGGTGTTAGTATATGGTCTCTAACAACCATGCAAAAACTGGTCCATATCGGTCCACTCTTACGTATAGCCCCCATATAAACGGACCCCCAAATTTGGTTTGCGATTGCTCTAAGAGAAGCAAATTTGATCCGATCCGATTGAAATTTGGTACGTGGTGTTAGTATACTGTCTCTAACAACCATGCCAAAAGTGGTCCACATCGGTCCATAATTATATATAGCCCCCATATAAACCGATCCCCCGATTTGGCTTGCGGAGCCTCTAAGAGAAGCAAATTTCATCCGATCCGGCTGAAATTTGGTACATGGTGTTGGTATATGTTCTCTAATGACCATGCAAAAATTGGTCCACATCGACCCATATTTATATATAGCCCCTATATAAGCCGATCCCCAGATTTGACCTCCGGAGCCTCCTAGAGGAGCAAAATTCATCCGATCCGGTTGAAATTTGGAACATGGTGTTAGTATGTGGTCTCTCACAAACACGCAATAATTGGTCCATATCGGTCCATAATTATATATAGCCCCCATATAAACCGTTCCCCAGATTTGGCTTGCGGAGCCTCAAAGAGAAGCAAATTTCATCCGATTCGGCTGAAATTTGGTACATGATGTTGGCATATGGTCTCTAATAACCATGCAAAAATTGGTCTACATCGGTTCATAATTATATATAGCCCCCATATAAACCGTTCTCCAGATTTGACCTCCGGAGCCTCTTGGAGGAGCAAAATTCATCCGTTCCGGTTCAAATTTGGAACGTGGTGTTACCACCGCTAATAACCATGCCAAAATTGGTCCATATAGGTCTATAGTTATATATAGCCGATCCCCAATCACACAAAAATTGTTCCATATCGGTTCATAATCATGGTTGCCACTCGAGCCAAAAATAATCTACCAACATTTTATTTTTATAGAAAATATTGTCAAAATGTTATTTCTATATAAAATTTTGTCAAAATTTTATTTCTATAGAAAATTTTGTCAAAATTTTATTTCTATAGAAAATGTTTTCCAAATTTTATTTATTGTCAAAATTTTAAACTTAATTATATACGTATTTAATCGGCCTTTTTAGTTTAATATATACCACGTGTGGACTATGTGGTATATATTACGGTGTTAGGAAGTTTTAAGATACCCTGCCATCGGCTTCAGTAGAAGTTTCTACGCAATCCATGGTGGAGGGTACATAAGCTTCGGCTTGGCCGAACTTTCGGCCGTATATACTTGTATTTTTATACCCACCACCATAGGATGGGGGGTATATTAACTTTGTCATTCCGTTTGTAACACATCGAAATATTGCTCTAAGACCCCATAAAGTATATATATTCTGGGTCGTGGTGAAATTCTGAATCGATCTGAGCATGTCCGTCCGTCCGTCCGTCCGTCCGTCCGTCCGTCCGTCCGTCTGTTGAAATCACGCTAACTTCCGAACGAAACAAGCTATCGACTTGAAACTTGGCACAAGTAGTTGTTATTGATGTAGGTCGGATGGTATTGCAAATGGGCCATATCGGTCCACTTTTACGTATAGCCCCCATATAAACGGACCCCAAAATTTGGCTTGCGAGGCCTCTAAGAGAAGCAAATTTCATCCGATCCGGCTGAAATTTGGTATATGGTGTTAGTATATGGTCTCTAACAACCATGCAAAAATTGGTCCACATCGGTCCATAATTATATATAGCCCCCATATAAACCGATCCCCCGATTTGGCTTGCGAGGCCCCTAAGAGAAGCAAATTTCATCCGATCCGGCTGAAATTTGGTACATGGTGTCAGTATATGGTCTCTAACAACCATGCAAAAATTGGTCCACATCGGTCCATAATTATATATAGCCCCCATATAAACCGATCCCCCGATTTGGATTGCGAGGCCTCTAAGAAAAGCACATTTCATCCGATATGGCTGAAATTTGGTACGTGATGTTAGTATATGGTATCTCACAACCATGCAAAAATTGGTCCACATCGGCTCATAATTATATATAGCCCCCATATAAACCGATCACCAGATTTGACCTCCGGAACCTCTTGGAAGACCAAAATTCATCTGATTCAGTTGAAATTTGGTACGTGGTGTTAATATATGGCCTCAAACTCCCATGCAAAAATTGGTCGATATCGGTCCATAATTATATATAGGCCCCATATAAACCGATCCCCAGATTTGACCTCCAGAGCCCCTTGGAAGAGCAAAATACTTCCCATTCGGTTGAAATTTGGTACGTGATGTTAGTATATGGTATCCAACAACCATGCAGGAATAAGAAGTTTTAAGATACCACAACCCAAGTAATTCGATTGTGGATGACAGTCTTTCGTAGAAGTTTCTACGCAATCCATGGTGGTGGGTACATAAGATTCGGCCTGGCCGAACTTGCGACCGTATATACTTGTTTTTTGATTTATATCAATTTGTTTGGTTATTTAGCAATTTTGAGTTGAGATGAGCCGACATATTCGGCGGCGGCTAAAATTGGCGGCGCGACTCGGCGCCTTCATTCTCTGATCAGGACTTCAAAACATGAGTAGATGTACGGCTCAAAACATGGCAGATATGGTCCTTTTAATATTACAAGAAAATTGATGAAAATTACGGCATCCATGCCATCAAACGGGAGGGAGATCGGCCCATGTGGCGGCTATATTTAAACATGGACCTATATATACCAAATTTAGCACAGCTCTTTACAACACTACATTACTTCTAAATTTTAAGACAATCGGATGAAAATTCGAATAAAAATTACGGTGTTGAGAAGCCCAAATGTGGATATCGGTTTATTTGAGGGTTACACCAAAATATAGACCGAGACACACCATATTCGGCACACCTATTTGTAGATCTAAAATATTTCTACATTTCTAAATTGAGACAAATCGATCAAAAACTTGCAATCCCTAGAACCCCAAAAATTAAATCGGAAGATCGGTCTATATTAGGGCTATACCAAAATATGGAATTAAACACACTAAATTCAGCACAACTATTTGTGGTCCTACCTCTAGATTTTCGATTTCACGCAAATCGGATTAAAACTAATGTTTTTTAGAAGCTCAAGTTCTCAAATTTGTGGTCCTACCTCTAGATTTTCGATTTCACGCAAATCGGATGAAAACTAATGTTTTTTTAGAAGCTTATGTTGTCAAATCAGTGAGTCATTTTATATGGGGTTATATCAAAACCTGGACCCATATATATGCGTTTTCGATCATGGCCTGCCAGTAAATAAAAAACGAGTCTGTGCCAAATTTTTGGATAATAGCACCATTGTTAAAAGCTATACAAGCCGAAAGCCTTTGTAGCTAGTGCTGTGATGTTTATTATAGTTTTTAAAATTGTAATAAATAGATAAATAAATAAATCAAAGCTATATATTATTGTGGCGTGATTACAACTGACAGACATCGTTAGGTCGTCTTTGAATTTCACCCTCCTCATGAATATAAATTGTTTATACAGTTGGAAACTGATATTTCGATGTGTTATAAACGGAATGGTGAACTTATTAAAACCCCATCACAATGCATGGTGGTGGGTTTAAAAATTAAAGCGAAAATACTGGGTACTTGATTTATGATTTAAATTAAAGACAGATTTTCCTTAAAAATTTTTCCCTATATTGGCTTTTGCTTAATATGCTTAATCGTCTAATATGCCCCATTTTATCATACATATCTCCCCAAAAAAAAAAAAAAAAACTAAATATTGTACACGAATATTTCTGTATTACGCATTGCTGCCCCATGTATTTATATGAGAGCTCGACTATTTGTTCATAATCCTTCATTCAGTTATGACAGAAGAGCACTCAACTAACAACTCCTCCTGATTTATGCATGAAATACGAAAAAGTCTTAATGCATAAACACTTTATTAACGTGTGCTTAAGTTATTAAATGGGTTTGAGTATGTCTGAATGGATGTGCATGTGTGTGTACGAGTATTTGTATCTAGACAGACAAGAGTGAAAGGGGGGAATTAACATACATTTCTCCACCCACTTAAGTACACACAATTTACCCATTATGATGTTTTCATATACATATATATATGTGTGTGTGTGTGTTTGTGTATTTCGTATACAAGGAGTTCAGACCATTCTTCATAATTCCATTTGACTTTAACAAACGGCCTTTGGCCATTTCTGTCGTATACCACCTTTTGTCAAGAAATATTCTAACGACGATGACAACGATGGAAATATCAACAAAAATCCAACAACAGGAACAATTTCTATGTCAACATAACTCTTGCTAATGTCACATTTGTGCTCATAACTATGTGACATAAATGACATTCTCATTCAGGTATACTCACATACTTTGAAGATATTGCTGTACAGCAATAGTAGTACACTGGTAGAAAAAGTTTCGTTAATACGATGAATTTCTACGTTGTATTAACGAAATTCTTCATTAAAAGTCAGCCAACGTAGCATTTCGTTATAACAACGTAATTTTACGTTATATTTACGAAATACTTTATGGAATACATTTCGTAGTATTAACGAATAATTACGTTGCTATTACGTTACATTTCGTTGTATTAACGAATATTATTCGTTGTATGAATGAAATTTATTCGTTGTATGGGTGCAGCTTATACGTTGTATGAATGAAAATTATTCATTGTATGAATGAAAGGCGAACGTTGTATAAATGAACACAAACGTTATATTAATGAAACCCAACCAATTAGCGCATTTGAGTGTAGTAATTGGTAGTGTATTATTTTTTGTTAAGATCTTTGGAATATGGTTTATATACAGTAAGAAATAATATATAATGATAAATTAAGTAATATAATAAACATATATTGTGACTTTCACTTAAGAAAAAGCCTCTTATTTCTAAGATCAAAAAATGATAATCGTATCACCGTGTCCATTTATCCAATTTTTGTGCAACCAAGGTTCATCACCGTAATTGTTCCGCCTTCTTCATCTGAAAGTTCACTTCCCCGGGGCATTTTCACTAAAGATTAAAAATGTACACTAAATTTCTTGCGAATATACAAAAAACACCAATTTAACTCACCTCACCCATCTATGTTTATTATTCACAAAGAAACTGTAATGAGCGTGTGCACTCTTCAGCGAAAAGAACGTAAATGTTGTTAATGTTTGCCCATCAGACAAGTTTTCTGTTAAACTTTTTACCGTTTGTTTTTCAAGACGCACACGCACACATGTGCTTATTGCCATACTAAGATGTGTATGCACCAATTACATACACGCTAGAGAGAGTATGAAGAGACGTTTTAGACAGAGAGAGAGAGTAAGGAGAGGCAGAAATACTCAAACTCCCATTCGTATTATTAATGAACATATTTCATTAATATGACGAAATATAACAATTTAAAATTTATTTTTTAACGAGCCATATCATTATATTAACGATCGATTTCGTTTTATAAATGAAATTTTCAATTCCAGTTTCAGAGTATATAAAACGACTGTTTAGTTTAAAAGTTTCCAAAAGTTACTCTCTATGTGCAAATGATTATAATAATTTCATCTTGGAAATTTTTTTTATTCTAATTCTTGAAAAAATTACAAAGTTAATATTCGTAATATTAACGAAACGTGTTTCATTAATATAACGAAAAACCAAAACACAAAATTGTCTTTTAACGATTGATTTCGTTGTATTAACGATCACTTTCGTTCTTATAACGAAACATTTCGTAATATTAACGAAAAATAATCAACGAAGCCCGTTCGTTAATAATACGAAACATTTTTCTACCAGTGTAGTTCAAATAATCAAACACTCATATACGCACATTCAAATACACACACGCATCCTATATATGACCTAACAAATGATCCTTTGCAATTTGCACTCACAAACACAAATCCACTCATAAGCAATGCTTGCATGGATATTAGCACCTGAAACAAAATTCTCTGCAGAATATGGAGAAGGTGAGTGAGAGTGTTTCGATAATAAAAGAAGTGTATTTAGATTTTTGAAATTTATGACTTTCTTTAGTTTGAATAAATGAATCTTTGTTTAAGTAGAATATTTTTTTGGTTTTATCGTTTCAAGTTGTCTGTGAATAAAATCTTGGTAAACCTTGGAGATACACAAACAATCATTCAGTAAATATCGGAATTTGTGCATTTTACGGACAAATGTAGTCGTTATACTCCTTGCCAGTCGTGTTAATGTCTTTTCCCCTTTAGGCTGTACTAAGCGCATTTGTGTAGAGTTATACAGGTCGACAAAAGATTTATTTACTATAGGAAATGCACAGTGGAGAAATAACCGGAAAATAAAAAAAATCAAAAATCCTTAACGCAATGAAAATCGAAACCATTAGCCCTAGATTAATGTCCATCAACCACGATTGCCACAGTTGGTAGAATTCTACCAAAAATGCTAAATTTTTTACCGTTTGGTAGAAATCCTGATGTTTGGTAGATTTTGGAATACATTCCTTTCTATAGAAATACAATTTTGACAAAATTTTCTATAGAAATACAATTTTGACAAAATTTTCTATAGAATTAAAATTTTGACAAAATTTTCTATAGAAATAAAATTTTGAAAAAAAAATTCTATAGAAATTAAATTTTGAGAAAATATTCTATAGAAATCAAATTTTGAGGAAATATTCTATAGAAATCAAATTTTGAGAACATTTTCTATAGAAATAAAATTTTGAAAAAATTTTCTATACAAATAAAATTTTGAAAACATTTTCTATAGAAATTTAATTTTGACAAAATTTTCTTAAGAAATAAAATTGTTACAAAAATTTTAATAGAATTAAAATGTTGAGGATTTTTTCTATAGAAATAAAATTTATGAAAAAATTTTCTATAGAAATTTAATTTTGACAAAATTTTCCATAGAAATTTAATTTTGTCAAAATTTTCTATACATAATAAAATTTTGAGAAAATTTTTTATACAAAATAAAATTTTGACAAAGTTGTCTATAGAAATACAATTTTGACAAAATATTTTTAAGATATAAATTTTTGACAAAATTTTCTATATATAATAAAATTTCTAAAACAAAATAAATTTTTGAAAAAAATTCCTATAGAAATAAATTTTTGAAAAAATTTATATAGAAATAAAATTTTGACAAAATATTCTTTAGAAATAAACTTTTCTATTGAAATAAAATTTTGACAACATTTTCTTTAGAATTAAAATTGTGAAAAAATTTTCTATACATAATAAAATTTTGAGAACATTTTCTATACAAAATAAAATTTTGACAAAATTTTCTTTAGAAATAAATTTTTGAAAGTTTTATATAGAAATAAAATTTTGGCAAAATATTCTATAGAAATACAATTTTGACAAAATTTTCTATAGAAATTTAATTTTGACATAATATTCTATAGAAATAAAGTTTTGACAAAATTTTCTATAGAAATAAAATTTAAAAAAAATTCTATAGAAATAAAATTAAAAAAAAAATCTACAGAAATAAAATTTTGACAAAATTTTCTATAGAAATAAAATTTTGACGAAATTTTCTATAGAAATAAAATTTTGACAAAATTTTCCATAGAAATAAAATTTTCACAAAATTTTCTATACATAATAAAATTTTGAGAAAATGTTCTAACAAAACAAAATTTTGACAAAATTTTCTGCAGAAATAAAATGTTGACAAAATTTTCTATAGAAATAAAATTTTGACAAAAATTTTCCATTGAAATAAATTTTTAAGAAAATTTTCTATAGAAATAAAATTTTTTCAAAATTTTCTATAGAAATACAATTTTGAGAAAATTTTCTACAGAAGATTTGTTTGTTTGGTAGTTTTTTGGTAGGATTTTCTCCAAAGAGAAGCAAATTTCATCCGATGATGCTGAAATTTGGTACATGGTGTTAGTATATGACCGCTAACAACCATACCAAAATTGGTCCATATCGGTCTATAGTTATATATAGCCGATCTCCAATCACACCAAAATTGATCCATATCGGTCTATAGTTATATATAGCCGATCTCCAATCACACCAAAATTGATCCATATCGGTTCATAAGCATGGTTGCCACTCGAGCCAAAAATAATCTACCAAAGTTTTATTTCTACAGAAAATTTTGCCAAAATTTTGTTCCTTTAGAAAATTTTGTCAAAATTTTATTTCTATAGAAAATTTTGTCAAAATTTCATTTCTATAGAAAATTTTGTCAAAATTTTATTTCTATAGAAAATTTTGTTAAAATTTCATTTCTATAGAAAATTTTGTCAAAACTTTATTTCTATTGAAAATTTTTTATACCCTGTGCCACACTGTGGAACAGGGTATTATAAGTTAGTGCATATGTTTGTAACACCCAGAAGGAGACGAGATTGACACATGGTGTCTTTGGCAATAATGCTCAGGGTGGGTCCCTGAGTCGATATAACCATGTCCGTCTGTCCGTCCGTCCGTCTGTCTGTGAACACATTTTTGTGATCAAAGTCTAGGTCGCAATTTAAGTCTAATCGCCTTCAAATTTGGCACATGTTCCTAATTTGGGTCAAAATAGAACCCTATTGAGTTTGGAAGAAATCGGTTCAGATTTAGATATAGCTCCCATATATATCTTTCGCCCGATATGCACTAATATGGACCCAGCAGCCAGAGTTTTATACCGATTTGCTTGAAATTTTGTACAAACATAACACTCAGTCGTATCGTCAAGTGTGCAAAATTTTATTGAAATCGGTTCAGATTTAGATATAGCTCCCATATATATCTTTCGCCCGATATGGACTTCTGTGGCCCCAGAAGCCAGATTTTTGGCCGAATTTGGTTGAAATTTTGCACTAGGAGTACAATTAGTAGTATAGTCAAGTGTGAAAAATTTGATCGAAATCGGTTCAGATTTAGATATAGCTCCCATATATATCATTCGCCCGATATGGACTAATATGGTCCTAAAAGCCAGAGTTTTGGCCCAATTTGGTTGAAATTTTGCACAGGGAGTAGATTTAGCATTGTAGCTATGCGTGCCAAATTTGGTTGAAATCGATTCAGATTTAGATATAGCTCCCATATATATCTTTCGCCCGATATGCACTTATATGGACCCAGAAGCCAGAGTTTTATCCCGATTAGCTTGAATTTTGCACAAGGAGTACAATTGGTAGTATAGTCATGTGTGCCAAATTTGATTGAAATCGATTCAGATTTAGATATAGCTTCCATATATATTTTTCGCCCGATATGGACTTCTGTGGCCCCAGAAGCCAGAGTTTTGGCCAAATTTGTTTGAAAATTTGCACTAGGAGTACAATTAGTATTATAGTCATGTGTGCCAAATTTGATTGAAATCGGTTCAGATTTAGATATAGCTCCCATATATATGTTTTTCTGATTTTGACAAAAATAGTCAAAATACCAACATTTTCCTTGTTAAATCGCCACTGCTTAGTCGAAAAGTTGTAAAAATGACTCTAATTTTCCTAAATTTCTAATACATATATATCGAGCGATAAATCATAAATAAACTTTTGCGAAGTTTCTTTAAAATTGCTTCAGATTTAAATGTTTCCCATACTTTTTTACTAAAATTGTGTTCCACCCTAGTGCATTAGCCAACTTAAATTTTGAGTCTATAGATTTTGTAAAAGTCTATCAAATTCTGTCCAAATCGAGTGATATTTAAATGTATGTATTTGGGACAAACCTTTATATATAGCCCCCAACACATTTGATGGATGTGATATGGTATCGAAAATTTAGATTTACAAAGTGGTGCAGGGTATAATATAGTCGGCCCCGCCCGACTTTAGACTTTCCTTACTTGTTTTCTATAGAAAATTTTGTCAAACTGAATTATATACGTATTTAATCGGTCTTTTTTTTTTTTTGATTTAATATATACCACGTATGGACTTACTTACAATTTAGAAGACGGTGTTAGGAGGTTTTAAGATACATTTTCATCGGCAAGCGTTACCGCAACTCAAGTAATTCGATTGTGGATGACAGTGTTTAGAAGAAGTTTCTACGCAACCCACGGTGGAGGGTACATAAGCTTCGGCCTGGCCGAACTTGCGGCCATATATACTTGTTTTGTTTTTTCTCGTTTTTTAGTCCATGTAACTAACGTACGCAAAAAATTATTAGGGTAAAGGAAATTTTCTCCAAACATAATAATACCATGAACTAAAATAAAGTTAAATTGGCTTTAGTAAGTATAAACTTATAAAGTAATAATTTAATTATGAAATTATAAATTAAAAACAAAAAAAATTGTGTATGGCTTGGTTCCACTGTTACTGTTCCTGAATATGAATTACATCTCGTATGCTTGTCATGTGAGATACATATGAACACATACATGTGTGTGTATGAGAAATTATACTGCAAATATTTATGAGTCAGAAGATCTCTATATAGAACTACATATATAGGAATGTGTACGTTCATGGCAGTTTTGTGTGTGTATGGATTGGACTTAGTTTATGTGAAAATAAACTGAGGAAAAAATATTTGATAAAAATGACTTTTCCTATGTGTCTCGTACCAAAACCATTTGTCATATCGATTGCAGAGCTTTCATTTCTACTTGATATTATTGGTTGCAGTTTTTCAGTTCTTGATAGTGACTAACACCAGGATAACTGCCAGGCTTAAAGTTCCTGTGCCATTTAAATAGTCCATAAATGGAAGAGTTTGCAAACGAACACAAAAAAACGTAGTAGCAATGCAATTTTAAATTGTTTTACTGCAACATTTGTTGAAAACGTCATGGTAGATAAACATAAGGAATTTTTTATGTGGGATTTTTTTTTTATTTATTCTTGACTATTTGATATTTGACCACAAAAATTTGCATATTGAGAGTTTAAGTTAAAAGTATTTGATATAGATCTATGAAGTTATTGCATAAATTCTCAAAAAATAAAAAGGCAATTTATTATGGCTAAAATTTCTGGATGATATGGGCATAGATTTTAGAGACAAAAAAAAACATTTTTGTATTATACTTTATTCTGGATGTGCGCTATATCAATAATTCAGTTTCATTTAAAAAAAAAATCAAGAAATGTTAAACTTTATTCACAACTTTTTGCTTTATTTGTAAATAGATATGGATTTCTTAACGATTTGATGACTTATTTATATCGTTTTTATATCATATAAATATCTACTATTAATATGAAATTTAAAAACTAAATTGTTTTTATGTTGTCTATACATATAACTTCGAAATTGTTATGAAAAATGCCTTTCTTGCCTATATTGCCAAAGTCTTATATTTAAATTAAGCCGATTAGCTAATCTGGCTTTAGTCTAAGAAACTCGTTTTCAGGCCCATTAAAATTGCTCCATTTATTTATTGGTAATAAAAAGCGATTTTGTATTCAGTCTTTGAAAACAAGAAATGAACATATTGAACAAAAATTATAGGAATAAATTTTCATAAAAAAAAAATAGAAGCGAGAACAACATAAAATAGGAACAAAACAAATTGCAAACAAGTTATAGGCATAATTTATTATTTTGATGTTGTATATATAGAGAAAAAAATATTCCATAAAATTTATGGTGTCTCTTATGGCATATTTATCATTTTTTTATATCCATCGAATATTGAGAAATGCTTTTAAAATTGAGCTAATTAAATTTAAATGTAGAAAGTGCGATGGTGGTAGAAATTCAAATTATTCGATATAGATCACACTCAGTATATTATGACCAAGAGTACAGTTCTGAAACGGAGAACATATCAATGAACTTGGACTGTCAAGAATATCTATGTCAAAAGCTTGAGGTATATAAATTATGAATCTCTTGTTTTCTTCATAGTAATGTGGGCGGCGCCTCATATTAGATCTAAATATATAAAATAATTGGTTTATTAAGTTACTGAAAAGCAAATTCCAGACAACAAGTCAAGCTATCACGGTTTGTTTGGTTGATTGGTAGAATTCTTCGTGTTTTGGTGGATTTTTCTAAATATTCGTCTTCAACTACAAGGTATAAAAATGTTGTACACAAAATTTTCTATAGAAACAAAATTTTGACAAAAATTGCCATAGAAATAAAATTTTGACAAAATATTCTATAGAAATAAAATGTTGAAAAAATTTTCTATAGAAATAAAATGTTGACAAAATTTTCTATAGAAATTAAATTTTGAAAAAATTTTCTATAGAAATAAAATTTTGAGAAAAGCAAATTCCAGACAACAAGTCAAGCTATCACGGTTTGTTTGGTTGATTGGTAGAATTCTTCGTGTTGTGGTGGATTTTTCTAAATATTCGTCTTCAACTACAAGGTATAAAAATGTTGTACACAAAATTTTCTATAGAAACAAAATTTTGACAAAAATTGCCATAGAAATAAAATTTTGACAAAATATTCTATAGAAATAAAATGTTGAAAAAATTTTCTATAGAAATAAAATGTTGACAAAATTTTCTATAGAAATTAAATTTTGAAAAAATTTTCTATAGAAATAATATTTTGAGAACATTTTCTATAGAAATGAAATTTTTACAAAATTTTCTATAAAAATTAAATTTTGACAAAATTTTCTATAAAAAAAATTTTGACAAAATTTTCTATACAAATAAAACTTTGACAAAATTTTCTATAGAAATAAAATTTTGCAAATTTTCAATACAAATAAAATTTTGACAAATTTTCTATACAAATAAAAATTTAACAAAATTTTCTGCAGAAATAAAATTTTGACAAAACTTTCTATAGAAATATAATTTTGACAAAATTTTCTACAGAAATAAAGTGTTATCAAAATTTTCTATAGAAATAAAATTTTTGACAAAATTTTCTATAGAAATAAAATTTTGACAAAAGTTTCTATAGAAATAAAATTTTGACAAAAGTTTCTATAGAAATAAAATTTTGGCAAAATTTTCAATAGAAATAAAATTTTGACAAATTTTCTATAGAAATAATATTTTGACAAAAATTTATATAGAAATAAAAATTTAACAAAATTTTCTGCAGAAATAAAATTTTGACAAAACTTTCTATAGAAATATAATTTTGACAACATTTTCTATAGAAATAAAATTTTGACAAAATGTTCAATAGAAATAAAATTTTTACAAAAGTTTCTATAGAAATAAAATTTTGACAAAACTGTGTATAGAAATATAATGTTGACAAAATTTTCTAAAGAAATAAAATTTTGCCATAATTTTCTATAGTAATAAAATTTTGGCATAATTTTCTATAGAAATAAAATTTTGAGAAAATTTTCTGTAGAAATAAAATTTTGACAAAATTTTCTATATAAATAAATTTTTGACAAAATTTACTATAGAAATAAAATTTCTATGCAAATAAAAATTTGACAAAATTTTCCATAGAAATAAAATTTTGACAAAATTTTCTTTAGAAATACAATTTGGTAAACTTTTCTATTGGAATAAAATTTTCTATAGAAATACAATTTTGACAAAATTTTATATAGAAATACTATTTGGCACCATTTTTTTTTTTATAAAAATAAATTTTTGACAAAATTTTCTATTGAAATACAATTTTTACAAAAGTTTCTATAGAAATAAAATTTTGAAAAAACTGTGTATAGAAATATAATGTTGACAAAATTTTCTATAGAAATAAAATTTTGCCGTAATTTTCTATAGTAATAAAATTTTGGCATAATTTTCTATAGAAATAAAATTTTGAGAAAATTTTCTGTAGAAATAAAATTTTGAAAAAATTTTCTATATAAATAAATTTTTGACAAAATTTACTATAGAAATAAAATTTCTATACAAATAAAAATTTGACAAAATTTTCTATAGAAATAAAATTTTGACAAAATTTTCTATAGAAATACAATTTTGGCAAAATTTTCTATTGAAATAAAATTTTCTATAGAAATACAATTTTGACAAAATTTTATATAGAAATACAATTTGACAACATTTTTTTATAGAAATAACATTTTGACCAAATTTTCTTTAGAAATAAAATTTTGACACAATTTTCTAAAGAAATAAAATTTTACAAAATTTTCTATAGAAATAAAATTTCTATACAAATACAAATTTGACAAAATTTTCTGCAGAAACACAAATTTTGACAAAATTTTCTATAGAAATATAATTTTGACAAAATTTTCCGTACAAATAAAATTTTGACAAAATTTTCTTTAGAACGATGATCTCCTCACTCGGCGGATATTTGTCTCTTGCGAGTCGATACCTGTAAATTCATGATAACTAGGGCAGCAGTAGCATACCCCCTTGCATACAAAGGGTCAATTCCAGCCAAAAAAAGGGTGCTATGGCGGTGGTCTAGCTCCGAGTGTAAGATTAACATCGTAGCTAGAGCAGCTACAGTATCTTCAGGAATCCTGTTCATAACTCACAGGTATTCTGCCTGATCTAGAGGCTCTCTTTTGTAGCGCAGAGCTTACCACAAATTGCAAATGGCATGAGCAGGCGACTTGAAAAAGCTGTCGGATGTAACCCCGAGAATCTCGGGGTAGTTTGTAGTCGGAATTAGCTCGCCATAGACTATTCAACCGCTTGCGTATTTCTGCCGCTCATGTACATACAAATTTTTTTTTTTTTTGATTCAATCACCAAATTAGTTGATCGAATTAATTTTATAATTTAAATATCTTCAATCATAGAAATGATTAAAAAAATTATTGAAAGTCAATGAGAAAATTAATTGATTCAATTAAAAAATTAATTTATGCTATTAGATTTTGTGGTTGATTTTTCTTTCAAAAAAAAAATTGTTGAATTAATTAAATTTTTGATTGAATATTTTTTAAAACTCAATTAAGATTTTAATTGGAAAAATTTTAGTGAAATTTTTTTTTTGTGTAGTCACTGTAGAGTTGAGAATTTGGTGGCGGATATCCTAACATTACATAGATATTTAATCGATCAATGAAGGACCATTATCGTCTATATATCATACAAAGGGGAGGAGTAGAGTATAAGTACACTCAAAAAAATTTTTTTCTGATTCAATCACGAAATTAATTGATCCAATTAATTTTTAATTGAAATGTTTTCAACCACAGAAATGATAGTATCAATTAAAAAATTAATTGAAGGTCAATTAAAAAGTTAATTGATCCAATTAAAAAATTAATTGATACTATTATTTTTGTGGTTGATTTTTGTTTCAATTAAAAAAATTTGTTGAATCAATTAAATTTTTAATTGAATATTTTTTAAAACTCAATTAAAATTTTAATTGGAAAAATTTTCGTGAAATTTTTTTGTGTGTAGAGGTTGAACAATGCCGGAAATATCAACCCACCTTGAAGAACTCCCAGTTTCACTTTACGGGGTCTTGACTTCTTATCCCTAAATTCTACTGGTAGGGACGTGTTCTCAATGTCCTTGAATAGTCTGGGATGGAATGCCTTTAATAGGTCGAACACAACGAGGACCTTACAGGACGGACTGTTTGAGTTCCCTATTTTTGTATGCTGAAATTACATGCAAAACTGTTGGTATGTATGTTAGTACTCAACGCCCAATATTCTCAGATGCTACAGCATTAGCATAGAAATTTCATCGGGCCCAAATATATTTATGAATTTAAAGGTCATTGGTATTTTTCCATAAAATTTCGACAGTAACCTTAATACTACTGTGGAGATTGGAAGACACATTCTTGAGCAGACGAAAACTGCATTTACATCTAGGTCTCTAACCACAATACAAATGATTCATTATGTAGCTTACTGCCTCTAAAGTTAACGGTCGATATACATAGTTGTTTGTTTTTTATTTATTTATTTCTTAAAACAAATTAATTATTTATAACTATTATCGTATTAAAACATTTTACATTTTAAATAATATTTCATTTTTTTTGTTGTTGCTAATAAAATATTAGTTTTATGTATACTTTTTATGAATCACTTTTCTGAAAACCAACTTCAGATGACAACATTCCAATTTCCCACATTAAATATTCATGTGTCTACGAGTATATGATTTTCCAATTAAGCAACACTTAAGAACAATAATTTCTACTAATACCATAATGGAGGAATTTATGTTGTATAGAATTACTCTGTGGGTCGGTCATAAATTCAATGGACAATCGACACGAAATATCAGCATATCACTCTGTAGAGATGGAAACATAGACAACAACAAAACATTTCCAAGTTTCCATATTTTTGGAGGGCGAAAACAACGACAATAACTCCCTCCAGTCTCCTTGTCTTGCTGTACTGGTAATTTGAAATGATCCGCGTGTTAGATATCGACAATGAAGAAGAGTGTCCAAGCATAATGGCGTAACACAAAATTGCTTACAATTGCTACTTTTTCCCTAGCATAAACAGCAAAAGTAGGTGGAGGAGGACGAATACGAAGAAATGCCTGCAACAAGAAAACAAAAAAAAAACACAAAATAAAAATTGTTTATTAATGGCTTTACACTGTTTTTTAGAACGATGGCAAATTGTTACGTAAAATCGCCAAACCACCAGGAGGTGCTATTAATACTATTCCTTTGACTCTTAGGTCCACTCTCCCCACCCCCACTTTCACCCCCTCAGCTACTTCAATATTTAGGTTTCCTTGGTACTGTTTAGCTGTTTCTAGGAATTTTGTGTTGTTTTTTCGGTTGCAAAACCTCTCCATTTTCTGAATGCTTGAGTTAGTATGCCTGGTATAGTGGCGTGGCCCCTGAGATGATTATGATGATGGCAATGTTGATAAAATAATGAGTAATAGCCTAAAATGTGTATAGTCACGAATATTACACAATGTTCTTTTTTCGGTTCCTTACTATAGAGAATAAATTAACTATAAACCAGACAGATATACATATAAATGTATAGAAAAGAGAGTGAGAGAAGAAGAACAGTGGAACAAGAGAGCAAGAGTGGTGAAACTAATTATTCCACTAATTTGCAAAGTGACACAGAGAGCAAGAGTAAAGCTATAGAATGATCCATTATAACCAGTGTTTCATTTATTGAGAATTTTTACCCAAATTAAGGACATTTTTTATAGATAGTACGACATTTTGGAGATGGGGATTTCTTTGGGAATTTACAGAATTATTGGAATTTTTAAGAAGATGATTTGAAATGTTTTCAGAACAATAAATTAAGTTTAGAATAATGAATTTTTTTAAATACTTATCTTAATAGTTTAAATCCACTGTATTCCCACAAGGATAACAAATTTGTAACCACTACCATATATTCGTTCAAACATAAGAAAAAACAAAACAAGGAGTAATTTCCACATTTCGCTCATAACAAAAACGAGAGCTTTTTCTGTTCTTTTTGAATATTTACAACAATAATTTATAGCAACATCAACTAATTTATGTTGTGAAAATATTGAAAATGTCATGAGGCTGCCCCTATGACACACGACCACAAAACGCCTCTATAGACCACGGCGATTAGCTAACGCCTTCTATGCCAGGATAACGTAATACCAAACAAAACACACTCTCCCCCTCCGTCATTTCTCTAAGCCATGGGTCACGGCCAAGTTATAATAAATGAAATATGGCAAAATCATTAAGAATTTATGGGAATTATTTAACAAAATTAAATAAATGATAATATTAGTGTTAGACGCTCTAAGAGCCAAAAAGATAATAATGTAAACGCAAAAGGAATCCAACCACCAAACCAACAACCAGAACCCCAAAAACATATCAACAACATATTTTGTTAATGGCTTTGGCGTATTTTAGTCCTAGTTAGCTTATGAGCTCTTGTTGATACTGGTGGTAATGGCTACGTCTGTAGAAGATAAAGAAAGACATGGTGGCAAATCGTTTGTTTAAAGTACAACGATGGTAAAATGAAAATTTTAAATATTGTGGTATTTCTCTCTCGCTCACTCTTATATACCAAAATGTATGTCCTTTGAATAGAGATAGATTTTCAGATGATTTACGATTTTTAATTATAATTTTATCTAATAGAATAAAGTGGCACTGGTGCAAAGATATTTATTTGTTATTATTTTCTTGGCTTTATATCAAACTGAAGATATTTGCTTGCATTGCCAATTTTTGTGTGAAGAAGAAGGATAAAAATGCACAGACATAAATATTGATCCAATACGAAAGATTATGCATCCTAATTTTAGGACAATAAATTCACGCAATATTGTATTAAAAATTATATATTTCTATAAAATTATACATTTCTATAAAGAAATTTTATCGTGTTTTATTATTTGAGCAAACCGGGGAAGGAAGCGAATGTACATATATAAATATTGAAATAATACGAAAAGTATGCATTCTCAATTTTAGGACAATAAATTTACGCAATATTAAATTGAAATTTATAAGTTTCTATAAAATAAAGAAATTTTATTTAAGTAGATTAAAACTCATTCTTTGTAAAATTTACATATCTATATTTGCAACGCTTCGTTTAAGCCGTGTGTAATTGAAATAAGACTAATTCTCTTTAATGTAATAAAAGCCACTTTTGTTTTAAAGAAATAACTTTGATGTTAGCTGCGATATCCTTGGTTATGATTGATTATGTATTGGGCTTTAGTGGCTAAGTCTTGGTTTGAGGATGTTGAATCTTTTATTTAATTTTTTTCTGGAAATCAAGCAAATATTTTTTACTTTGAAATATTGATTGTAATTCAGATATTTAAACTGATTTTTAAAGAGGAACATAACGACATGGTTATATGGACTCAGGATCATGGTTGCCACTCGAGCCCAAAATAATCTACCAAAATTTGGAGAACATTTTACCAAAAAACTACGAAACAAAAATATCTTATTTAGCAAAGTTGTTTTCTATAGAAAAATTTCTCAAAATTATATTTCTATAGAAAATTTTCTCAAAATTTTATTGCTATATAAAATTTTCTCAAAATTGTACTTCTATAGAAAATTTTCTCAAAATTTTATTTCTCTAGAAAATTTTCTCACAATTTATTTTCCAAAGAAAAAATTCCCAAAATTTATTTTCTAAAGAAAAATTTCTCAACATATAATTTTTTCAAAATTTTATTTGTATGGAAAATGTTGTCAAAATTTTATTTCTATATAAAATTTTCTCAAAATTTTATTTCTATAAAAAATTTTCTCAAAATTTTTTTTTTTCTAAAGACAGTTTTGTCAAAATTTTATTTCTATAGAAATCTTCTCGAAAATTTTTTCTATAGAAATTTTTCTCAAAAATTTATTTCTTTACGCCATTTTCTCACAATTTTATTTTTATAGAAATCAACATTTTATTTCTATAGACAATTTTCTCAAAATTTTATTTCTATAAAAAATTTTGACAAAATTTTATTTCTATAGAAAATTTTCTCAAAATTTTTTTTTCAATAGAAAATTGTCTCAACATTTTATTTCTATAGAAAATTTTCTCAAAATTTTATTTGTGTAGAAAATTTTGACAAAATTATATTTCTATAGAAAATTTTGTCAAAATTTTAATTCTATAGAAAATTTTGTAAAAATTTTATTTCTATAGAAAATGTTGTCAAAATATGTTTCTGCAGAAAATTTTGTCAAAATTTTATTTCTATAAATTATTTTCTCAAAATTTTATTTCTATAGAAAATTTTCTCAAAATCTTATTTCTGTAGATACATAATTTTGTAAAAATTTTATTAATTTTCTAAAAAAAAAATTATTTCTATAGAAAATTTTCTCAAAATTTTATTTCTGTAGATATACAATTTTGTCAAAATTTTAATAATTTAATAGCAAATTGTCTCAAAATTTTATTTCTATAGAATATTTTGTCAAAATTTTATTTCTGTAGAAAATTTTCTCAAAATTTTGTCAAAATTTTATTTCTATGGAAAATGTAGTCAAAATTGTATTTCTACAGAAAATTTTGTCAACATTTTATTTCAATAGAAAATTTTGTCAAAATTTTATTTCTATAGAAAAATTTGTCAAAATTTTATTTCTATAGAAAATTTTGTCAAAATTTTATTTCTATAGAAAATTAAAAAAAAAAATTATTTCTATAGAAAATTTTTAACAACATTTTATTTCTATAGAATATATTGTCAACATTTTTTTTTCTATAGACAATTTTGTCAAAATTTTATTTCTATAGAAAAATTTGTCAAAATTTTATTTCTATAGACAATTTTGTCAAAATTTTATTTATATAGAAAAATTTGTCGAAATTTTATTTCTATAGAAAATGTTGTCAAAATTGTATTTCTAAAATTTTGTATAATTTTTATTTCTATAGAATATTTTCTCAAAATTTTATTTCTATAGAAAATTTTCTCAAAATCTTATTTCTGTAGATATATAATTTTGTCAAAATTTTATTCATTTTCTAAAAAAAATTATTTCTATAGAAAATTTTCTCAAAATTTTATTTCTGTAGATATACAATTTTGTCAAAATTTTATTAAATTAATAGAAAATTGTCTCAAAATTTTATTTCTATAGAATATTTTGTCAAAATTTTATTTCTATAGAAAATTTTCTCAAAAATTTATTTCTTTAGAAAATTTTCTACAAAAAATTATTTCTATAGAAAATTTTCTCAATTTTCTCAAAACTTTATTTCTATAGAAAATTTTCTCAATTTTCTCAAAACTTTATTTCTATAGAAAATTTTCTCAATTTTCTTAAAACTTTATTTCTATAGAAATTTTTCTAAAAAATTTTATTTCTATAGAAAATTTTCTAAAAAATTTTATTTCTATAGAAAATTTTCTCAGTTTTGTGTTCAATTGAAAATTGTCTCAAAATGTTATTTCTATAGAATATTTTGTCAAAATTTTATTTTAGAAAATTTTCTCAAAAATTTATTTCTGTAGAAAGTTTTGTCAACATTTTATTTCTATAGAAAATGTAAACATTTTATTTCTATAGAAAGTGTTGTCAAAATTTTATTTCTATAGAAAATTTTTTGACAAAATGTTATTTATATAGAAAATTTTCTCCAAATTTTATTTCTATAGAAAATTTTCTAAACATTTTATTTCTTTAGAAAATTTTCTCAAAATTTTATTTCTTTTGAAAATTGTCTCAAAATTTCATTTCTATAAAAAATTTTCTCAAAATTTACTTTCTATAGATCATTTTCTCAAAATTTTATTTCTATAGAAAATTTTCTCAAAATTTTATTTCTTTAGAAAATTTTCTCAAAATTTTATTTCTATAGAAAATTGTGACAACATTTTATTTCTATAGAAAATTTTCTCAAAATTGAATTTCTATAAATTCTAAAAATTTTATTTCTTTAGAAAATTTTCTCAAAATTTTATTTCTATAGAAAATTGTGACAAAATTTTATTTCTATAGAAAATTTTCTCAAAATTTAATTTCTATAAATTCTAAAAATTTTATTTCTTTAGAACATTTTCCCAAAATTTTATTTCTATAGAAGATTGTGACAAAATTTTATTTCTATAGAAAATTTTCTCAATTTTTTTTTTTCAATAGAAAATTGTCTCAAAATTTTATTTCTATAGAAGATTTTGTCAAAATTTTATTTCTTCAAAAAATTTTGTCAAAATTTTATTTCTACAAAAAATTTTCTCAAAAATTTAAAATTTTCTAAAAATTTTATTTCTATAGAAAATGTTCTCAAAATTTTATAACAATATGTGAAGTACGTCTTAGTTGAAGAGGAATAACATATTTAGCAAAATCTACCAAAACATCAAGAATTCTACCAATCTACGAAACAATAAAAATCTGCCATTGTTAATAGAATTCTACCAATTGTTGCAAACGTGTTCAGTAGCCCCGAGCATTGTTGCCGAAATTCGTTGACCTAAATTTTCGTTTCTGAGGAAAAAATTATTTTTATTTTTTTTTAAGTAATTGACTTCCAAAGAAAAAATAGTATTCTTTTGTCCTTAATGGTAGAGACTTCTATAATAATAATAATAAGCTAGTTTAAACTTTTTAGTAAATTTAATTTGAATAATTAATTTAGTTTATAATAAATTAAATTTTAAGTATTCCTTATTATAATCTAAGATGCATTTAATCCATTCCACGTCTTTGTTAATACCTTTAACTTTAAATCAACACCGAACGTTAATGCTTATGTACATACATTTCCCTCCAATCAATTTCTACAGCTTCTATTATTTTGAGCCACAAAAGGATTGAAGTCATTAATTGTCTAAAGTACTGCTATTATAGGGTCGATGGAAATGGATATAGAAAAATCACTTTAGCCTCAAAAAGTATACATTTAGATTTCAACGAAATTTCGGTAATTACTTAAGTTTTATATTTTGCAAGAGGAATGCCAATGAATTTACCCACATAAGTTAGCTACAAGAAGTGTGCAAGGATGTTATACTTTGTTACTCATAGCGATATATATCTTACCTTTGGCCAATTTAAATCATCTTGAGATGAAAAGCATTTCATTATTCATCCAAACAAATGTTTTACCTTTCGTCTCGTCTTCCATTCCATTCAGTCGCATTTCCACGTTCTGAACATCCAATCATACGGTGCCAAAAGAAAAATAAAACAAAAAACGAAACGAAACGAAAATGAAAACTAAGTAAAGTCAATTTAAAAAGCAATCATTATTCATAGCCAAACTTATATAAGAAGTTCTGTAACCAGAAGAAGAAAACGAGGAAAGGGAAAAAATACGAAAGCCATTTATTGTGTAAATAAGCCAAAGGCGCTTTTACGAATATTCACCGCATGCCATTCGGCAGAAGATTTCCTCATGCCAGCCACATAAACGCACAAACATTCCACTCTATTCGAATATTGGAATTCGCCATAGTCTATAGCTTGGCTCCTCTATAGTCATGGCCATAATGCCACCCACCTTTCATCCTTAGAAACCACCAAGTCTTGAAAAACCCTTTCCTTTTTCGCGCTATATTCCTTTGTAATTTCGTCAAATTTATAAACATTGGCGGTTGGTCTTTGTGTCGTCGTTGTATACATGTGTGTGTGTGTGTGTGAATTTCTTCCTCTTTGATTCCTGTGGTTCAAAGGTTTCACTTCAAAGAAGAGAAATCCTTGTATATCCTGTGTTAGAGTTCTGCAATGCCAGTCCACAAGATGAGTACTCTTATTTGCCTTGCGAATGATTATAATGTCTTAGAAGGATTTTATTTCTATTCCGGTTTACTTCATTTACACGGAATTTGGTGGAGGAAGAGGAAAACATGAAACAAAGTTCGAGCTTTCAACAATGAAACGTAATGAAATTTAATGCCATTTGCATTACTTGTACACAATTCCAAAGTGACGACCACAATCAGTAATTCATTGAAAAGGGTTATTCAATAGGTTTGATTTAAGATTCTTGCAAGATATCTCATAACATTTTAATGAAGGCCAGAGACGAACAAAATTCAGTATAAATCATATATCTTGAGACCTTTCAAAATATTATTAATATAATATAAAATTTTAATCCATATAATTTTTTTCTTATTTTATTTTCAGGTAAGTTCCAATCTATCTCCTATATACGTAAGTGGAAATATAAAATTTAACTGACACTAAGCGAAATTAATTGCAATTAAATTAAATTAAAATTTTATTTTATACTAACTTTGTCATTCTGTTTGTAACACATCGAAATATTTTATTCTTAACCCACTAAGTATATATTTTTGGACATGGTGAAAATCTCAGTTAATCTAGAGATGTCCGTCCGTCTGTTGAAAACAAGATAACTTCCGAACAAACCAAGCTTGAATCTTCATACAAATAGCTGTTATAGATATATGGTAGATTGGTATTAAATGGGTATTAAAAATGGACCATATCGAACCACTTTTATGTATAGTCTCCTAAAGGGTGGCTACAAAGTAAAGCAATATATTATTTTATTTTATTGTGGGAGGCTAAACCCTTCCTCCAAAGGCCTTTCTACGCTTATGGTCCAGGGCTTCAATTCTGTCTTTATGACACTTCTGCATATATTTTGACCCCATGGTCGTTGAGGGAAGAGCGACCACAATAGTACCATCGGTGTTTGAGTACTGGTAGCAAATGGAAGGTGTACATTTGCAGCTGATCTCTTTGGCAAGAAAACCCAAGCATGTTGTTTGTTCACACACTGGTTTTTTTTGGAATGTCTTATCATCAAAGAACCCAAATTCGGTACCTGGCCATTTTCGTACAAGCAACGCAACTCTTTGGAGCCACCGTATTGCAAAGGTGTTATCCTTGCATACACAGGGCCGTGGGTACATTTTTTACTATTTGGTAGATTTTGCAAGATATTCCTCTCCAACTAAGTGGTACTTCACAAATTTTCTATAGAAATAAAATTTTTTACAAAAATTTCTGTAGAAATAAAATTTTGACAAAATGTTCCACATAAATAAAATCCTGACAACATTTTCTATAGAAATAAAATTTTGAGAAAACTTTCTATAGACAAAAAAAAAAATTTGACATTTTCTACAGAAGTAAAACTTTGACAAAATTTTCTATACAAATAAAATTTTGACAAAATTTTCTATAGAAATAAAATTTAGACAAAATTTTTTATAGATATAAAATTTTGAGAAAATTTTCTATAGAAATAAAATTTTGACAAATTTTTCCATAGAAAATAAACTTTGACAAAATTTTCTATAGAAATAAAGTTTTGACAAAATTTTCTATAGAAATAAAATTTTGAAAAAAATTTCTATAGAAATAACATCTTGACAAAATATTCCACATAAATAAAATCTTGACAACATTTTCTATAGAAATAAAATCTTGACAAAATTTTCTATAGAAACAAAAATTTGAAAAAATTTTCTATAAAAATAAAATTTTGGCATAATTTTCTATAGAAATAAAATTTTGACAAAATTTTCTACACAAATAAAATTTTGACAAAATTTTCTATAGAAATAAAATTTAGACAAAATTAGAAATAAAATTTTGAGAAAAATTTCTATAGAAATAAAATTTTTTAAATAAATTTCTGTAGAAATGAAATTTTGACAAAATGTTCCACATAAATAAAATCTTGACAACATTTTCTATAGAAATAAAATTTTGAGAAAACTTTCTATAGACAAAAAAAAATTGACAACATTTTCTACAGAAGTAAAACTTTGACAAAATTTTCAATAGAAATAAAATTTTGACAAAATTTTCTATGCAAATAAAATTTTGACAAAATTTTCTATAGAAATAACATCTTGACAAAATATTCCACATAAATAAAATCTTGACAACATTTTCTATAGAAATAAAATCTTGACAAAATTTTCTATAGAAACAAAAATTTGATAAAATTTTCTATAAAAATAAAATTTTGACAAAATTTTCTATAGAAATAAAATTTTTACAAAATTTTCTATAGAAGTAAAATTTTGAAAAAATTTTCTATAGAAATGAAATTTTGACAAAATTTTCTAAAGAAATAAAGTTTTGACAAAATTTTCTATAGAAATAAAATTTTGACAAAATTTTCTATAGAAATAAAATTTTGACAAAATTTCTATAGTAATACAATATTCCATGTTCTAAACAAATCAAATATTGACAAGTTCTCTATGGAAATAACATTTTGACACAATTTTCTACAGAAATACAATTTTGACCAATTTTTATATAGAAATAAAATTTTGGTTAAATTTTCTATAGAAATAAGACTTTTACAAAATTTTCTATAAAAATAAAACATTGACAAAATTTTCTATAGAATTAAAATTTTGACCAAATTTTCTAAAGAAATAAAATTTTGACAAAATTTTCTATAGAAATAAAGTTTTGACAAAATTTTCTATAGAAATAAAGTTTTGACAAAATTTTCTATAGAAATAAAATTTTGAAAAAATTTTCTATAGAAATAACATCTTGACAAAATATTCCACATAAATAAAATCTTGACAACATTTTCTATAGAAATAAAATCTTGACAAAATTTTCTATAGAAACAAAAATTTGAAAAAATTTTCTATAAAAATAAAATTTTGGCATAATTTTCTATAAAAATAAAATTTTGGCATAATTTTCTATAGAAATAAAATTTTGACAAAATTTTCTACACAAATAAAATTTTGACAAAATTTTCTATAGAAATAAAATTTAGACAAAATTAGAAATAAAATTTTGAGAAAATTTTCTATAGAAATAAAATTTTTTAAATAAATTTCTGTAGAAATGAAATTTTGACAAAATGTTCCACATAAATAAAATCTTGACAAAATTTTCTATAGAAATAAAATTTTGAGAAAACTTTCTATAGACAAAAAAAAAAATTGACAACATTTTCTACAGAAGTAAAACTTTGACAAAATTTTCAATAGAAATAAAATTTTGACAAAATTTTCTATACAAATAAAATTTTGACAAAATTTTCTATAGAAATAAAATTTAGATAAAATTTTTTATAGAAATAAAATTTTGACAAATTTTTCCATAGAAATTAAACTTTGACAAAATTTTCTATAGAAATAAAATTGTGAAAAAATTTTCTATAGAAATAAAGTTTTGACAAAATTTTCTATAGAAATAAAATTTTGAAAAAAAAATCTATAGAAATAAAATCTTGACAAAATTTTCCACATAAATAAAATCTTGACAACATTTTCTATAGAAATAAAATCTTGACAAAATTTTCTATAGAAACAAAACTTTGAGAAAATTTTCTATAAAAATAAAATTTTGACATAATTTTCTATAGAAATAAAATTTTGACAAAATTTTCTATACAAATAAAATTTTGACAAAATTTTCTATAGAAATAAAATTTAGACAAAATTAGAAATAAAATTTTGAGAAAATTTTCTATAGAAATAAAATTTTGACAAAATTTTCCATAGAAATAAAATTTTGACAAAATTTTCTATAGAAATAAAATTTTGAAAACATTTTCTATAGAAATAAAGTTTTGACAAAATTTTCTATAGAAATAAAATTTTGAAAACAATTTCTACAGAAATAAAATCTTGAAAAAATGTTCTATAGAAACAAAACTTTGAGAAGATTTTCTATAAAAATAAAATTTTGACATAATTTTCTATAGAACTAAAATGTTGACAATTTTTGTTATAGAAATAAAATGTCAACAAAATTTACTATCGAAATAAAATTTTTACAAAATATTCTATAGAAATAAAATTTTGACAAAATATTCTATAGAAATAAAATTTTGACAAAATTTTCTATAGAAATAAAATTTTTACAAAATTTTCTATAGAAGTAAAATTTAAAAAAAAATTTCTAAAGAAATAAAGTTTTGACAAAATTTTCTATAGAAATAAAATTTTGACAAAATTTTCTATAGAAATAAAATTTTGACAAAATTTCTATAGTAATACAATATTCCATGTTCTAAACAAATCAAATATTGACAAGTTCTCTATGGAAATAACATTTTGACACAATTTTCTACAGAAATACAATTTTGACCAATTTTTATATAGAAATAAAATTTTGGTTAAATTTTCTATAGAAATAAGACTTTTACAAAATGTTCTATAAAAATAAAACATTGACAAAATTTTCTATAGAATTAAAATTTTGACCAAATTTTCTAAAGAAATAAAATTTTGACAAAATTTTCTATAGAAATAAAGTTTTGACAAAATTTTCTATAGAAATAAAATTTTGACAAAATTTTCTATAGAAATAACATTTGGAAAAAAATTCTTTACGAACAATATTTTCTAAAGAAATAACATTTTAACCAAATTTTCTATAGAAATAAAATTTTGACAAAATTTTCTATAGAAATAAAATGTTGACAAAATTTCTATAGAAATACAATATTGCATGTTCTAAAAAAATCAAATATTGACAAGTTCTCTATGGAAATAACATTTTGACAAAATTTTCTACAGAAATATGATTTTAGCCAATTTTTATATCGAAATAAAATTTTGGCAAAATTTTCTATAGAAATAAAACTTTGACAAAATTTTCTATAGAATTAAAGTTTTGACCAAATTTTCTATAGAAATAAAATTTTGACAAAATTTTCTATAGAAATAAAATTTTGACAAAATTTTCTATAGAAATAAAATTTTTACAAAATTTTCTATACTTAAAATTTTGACAAAATTTTCTATAAAAATAAAATTTTGACAAAATTTTCCATAGAAACAAAATTGTGACAAAATTTTCTATAGATATAAAATTTGGTAAAAGTTTCTATAGAAATAAAATTTTGACAATATTTTCTATGGAAATAAAGTTTTGACAGAATTTTCCATAGAAATAAAATTTTAACTAAATTTTCTATAGAAATAAAATTTTGCAATTTAGGTTTGTTTGTAAAATTTTCTAAAAATTTTGGTAGATTATTTTGGCTTGCGTAGCAACCATGACTATAACAACGGTTGAGTTCACCATAACATCTATAAACACTTGTCCTAAACGGAGCTTAATCACCAACAATTGAAGTTCACTGTTGATACTGAGATTTCGGCCACTTGTTAGTTGTATTTTCAATTATAATATTTTCTTCTTCTTCTTAAATATATAAAATTTATTTTGATTTAATATAAACTAATTCTATTGAGAATATTTAATATAACTTAATACAAGTTGATTTCGTATATTGTGATTTTCATGGACTTTTGAATTTCTTGAAAAATATACAAATTTTTTATGATTTTCATAAGATTTAGATTTTTTTGACGATTTTAATAGAAGTTTGGATTTTATTAGTAGATATTAGAAAATAGCCTGTTTTGCTCTTTTGAACGCTTAATTAAGGCGATATGAGCAAAATAATGTTTTCATAAAAAAAATCCATTTTTATAAAGACTTTCACGTCATTTTTTACTTGAATATAAAGTAGCCTCAGAAAATTCGTGTATCCCACCTTTTTACCCTTTTAACTTGCTAGAAGCTTGATTGACAAAGACCACACTTATTATTATTATTCGATTATATAAAAGAAAATGAATTCCAAATTTTCTGAATTCAAAAGAATTTTCTTTATTTTATTCGTAAAATCACACACAATGGTGCATGTTTGTATGCGTATATGAAAGAGGTGATGTGTTGCATGGTGTTTGGACTCGAGGCCAAATCAATTTATTTACTGTCGTTGTAAATTTCATTGTTATTCTTACCCTTTGCTAATGTAGTAACATAGATGTAATTGCCAATAGAGTCCTTGCTAATGCTAGCACTGGTCCTTTCATTGCTGTGACAGGATGGATAGATTTTGTCAGTGCTGCTTGGTTTATGTTTTTTGTTTCTTTTTCTTTGGGTTTTGCTTGCGTTCATTGATTAGCTGTAATTAATCACATTGGTTTTGTTTTATCAATGACTCGATGATGATGAAAAAGAGGAAAAATCCATCCATGTGATGAGGCAACGGAAATGCTCACAGCTGATGATGGCAATGACGATGATGGTGATGGGTTAGATTTTTCCATCATTTTCTTTTCTTATTGGCAAAGTCTTAACTTTTCTTTTTTTTCTTATGGTGGTTGCAACTCTTGTAATTTTCTTTTATCCCGTTTAAATGAAATTTTGCTAATGAACAAAGATTCAAAAGAGAGGAAGATATAATGAAGAAGAAATAGGGTAATGTCAAAAAAGGATTTATTTGTGAATAATTACAACATTTACTTCATAAAAATAGTTTAAAGGGCACAAATTCCAGTTTCGACCAAACAACAAAAAAGTTTCTCAGTGGTGGATTAAACCCTCTCAGTAATGCTGGTCAAAAGAGAAGTGCACGATTATCGTACTACAAAAAACTGAATAGTCTAAGTGAGCCTGAAATATCTGGCTGCCAACATACATAACCTAACATAACAAATCAATTCTTAAAATTCCCAAATGATCATTGGCACATCTGAAGAAAGAACACTAAAAAAGTTTTTTATAGAAATACAATTTTGACAACATTTTCTACAGAAATAAAATGTTGACAAAATTTTCTATAAAAAAAAAATTTTGACGAAATTTACTATAGGAATAAAATTTTGAAAAAAGTTTCTATAAAAATAAAATTTTGATAAAATTTTTTATAGAAATAAAATTTTTATAAAATTTTCTATAGAAATAATTTTTTGACAAAATTTTCTATAGAAACAAAATGTTTATAAAATTTTCTATAGAAATAAAGTGCTGACAAAAATTTCTATTGAAATAAAATATTTACAAAATTTTCTATACAAACAAAATTTTGAGAAAATTTTCTACAGAAAAAAAAAATTGAAAATATTTTCTATAGAAATAATATTTTGACAAAAGTTTCTACAGAAATAATATTTTGACAAAATTTTCTATAGAAATAAAATTTTGATACAATTTTCTACAGAAATAAAATTTTGACAAAATTTTCTATAGAAATAAAATTTTGACAAAATTTTCTATAGAAATAAAATTTTGACAAAATTTTCTCTAGAAATAAAATTTGACAAAATTTTCTATAGAAATTAAATTTTGACAAAATTTTCTATGGAAAAAAATCTTAAAATAAATAATAAAAATTTTAAAATAATTTATTAAAAATTATAAAAATAAAAATTTGACAAAATTTTCTATGGAAATAAAATTTTGATAAAATATTCTACGAAAATAAAATTTTAACAAAATTTTCTACTGAAATAAAGTTTTGGCAAAATTTTTTATAGAAATAAATATTGACAAAACTTTCCATAAAAAATAAAATGTTGACAAAATTTTATAAAAAAAATAACATTTTGATCAAATTTTCTATAGAAATAAAATTTTGACAACATTTCCTACAGAAATAAAATTTTGACAAAAATTTCTATAAAAATAAAATTTTGACAAAACTTTCTATAAAAATAAGATTTTGACGAAATTTTCTATAGAAATAAAATTTTAATAAAAGTTTCTATAGAAATAAATTTTTAACAAAATTTTCTGTAGAAATAAAATGTTGACAAAATTTTCTATAGAAATAAAGTGCTGACAAAAATTTCTATTGAAATAAAATATTTACAAAATTTTGCTATTCAAAAAAAATTTTGTACAGAAAAAAATGTTGACAATATTTTCTATAGAAATAAAATTTTGCAAATTTTTTTACAATATTTTCTATAGAAATAAAATTTTGACAAAATTTTCCATAGAAATAAAATTTTGACAAAATTTTCTATAGGAATTAAATTTTGACAAAATGTTCTATGGAAATAAAATTTTGATAAAATATTCTACGGAAATAAAATTTTGACAAGTTTTTCTAGAGAAATAAAATTTTGGCAAAATTTTCTATAAAAAATAAAAAAATAAAATTTTGACAAAAGTTTCTATAGAAATAAAATTTTGAAAAAGTTTTCTATAGAAAAAAAAATTGACAAAATTTTCTATAGAAACAAAATTTTGACAAAATTTTATACAGAAATAAAATTTATATAGAAATAAAATTTTGACAAAATTTTATATAGAAATAAAATTTTGACACAATTTTCTATAGAAATAAAATTTTGACAAAATTTTCTATAGAAATAAAATGTTGACGAAACTTTCTACAGAAATAATATTTTGAAAAAATTTCCTATAGAAATAAAATTTGACAAAATTGACAAAAAAGTACTATAGGAATAAAATTTTGACAACAGTTTCTATAAAAATAAAATTTTGACGAAATTTTCTATAGAAATAAAATTTTAATAAAATTTTCTATAGAAATAAATTTTTGACAAAATTTTTTATAGATATAAAATGTGGACAAAATTTTCTATAGAAATAAAGTGCTGACAAAAATTTCTATTGAAATAAAATATTTACAAAATTTTCTACACAAATAAAATTTTGAGAAAATTTTGTACAGAAAAAAAAATGTTGACAATATTTTCTATAGAAATAAAATTTCGCAAATTTTTGACAATATTTTCTATAGAAATAAAATTTTGACAAAATTTTCCATAGAAATAAAATTTTGACAAAATTTTCTATAGAAATAAAATTTTGACAAAAGTTTCTACAGAAATAATATTTTGACAAAACTTTCTATAGAAACAAAATTTTGACAAAATTTTCTATAGAAATAAAATTTTGACAAATATTTTTTTTATCAGAAAAAAATATTTTATACAGATATAATATTTTGACAAAATTTTCGATAAAAATAAAATTGTTATAAAATTTTCTATAGAAATAAATATTGACAAAATTTTCTATAAAAAATAAAATGTTGTCAAAATTTAAAAAAAAAAATAAAATTTTGACAAAATTTTCTATAGAATATAAAATTTTGACAAAATAAGATTTCTTTGTGGTATGTGGTAAATGCAAAATTTTCCTTCAGACCCATTTATAGAAGAACAAGTTTTCTCTATCTATATAAGAGGTAATACAAATACAACAAAAACTATGTGAAAAATGGTAAACGACACCATTATCCATTAGTTATTCATCTCGAACTTCATTAAACCTGGAGCATCTCAAATCCCACAAAGGGTGGTATAAGAAAAAAATTTTTCCACATTTAGGCCAAAGGACATTAATGTCTCCCCCACTACGGTCACACACAAAAAGCCACTAAACACATTTGCTTCCATTCTAACTCCCTCATCGAGACTGAATTTAGTTCATTTTTGCCTTATAATTTATTTGTAATTAGGTTAGTTTTGGTTTCTGTTTATCTTTCTGGTTTTTTTGTTTTTTTTTTCTGTGTGGTTACCTAAGAGCAAAAACCATTCGAAAAAAGACCAAACGTCTGCAAAATTGTACAATTTTTCTTTGTTTGTGGTTTCTGGTAGTGACAATCATTATTTCATTTGGAACAATTTTATCTTGATTGTTTATTTTCTTAAATCATCCATTGCCTTTAATTAGCTTAGGCAGTCATGTAGAAGGAACATTTCCACAATATCACCACAGAGATGGAGACAGGACATCATGGATGCCATAGCCACAACCAGAGATTAATTCAAAGGAAATCTCCACATTTCTTGGAAGACAAAACCAAAAACAAAACGGCGCAACGAAGGGATTAGTTTAAGTCCACATTTTTAAGGGGAAGCGATAGATAGAAGTATAGATGGGGCACGCAGGCAGGTAAGGTTGCGGCAGGCAACCAAAAGAGGATAATTAGTAATTTTGTAGCCATAAATTAAGTAAACGCAAGACCTAATTGGGATTTTGTGTTTTTTTTGTGTAAAATTTAAAAGTAAATTGTTTAAAGTTTATTTGTGTTTTATGTCAAATTTGCTAAAAGTAAAAATGATAATTTAAAATATTTTGTAGTAGGAGAAATAATTTTTTTTAATTCGAGTTTGAATTACGTGTAGTAAGAGTAATTACATAATTTTAATTGCCCTCTAATTATAGTTGTCAATTGAAATTGGCCAACCATTAATTTCATTTGCAATAATGCTTCAAATGTTTGTTTTTTTTTTTTTTTTTGAAAAACACTTGAAGCAATTTTCCATGCTATTTAATAAAAACTCATTTAATTTTTCAAAGTATCTATTGACCATTTTATAATTAACATTTATGAGTTGTTGAGCCTGTCCATGTCCATTCTACTCCGAACTACGTATACTCGAATGGACCAAAACAGAGGAAAACATTCAAACTTTAATGGCTGTAAACATAAAATGTTATTCTTTATGGCTGATCATGTCTATGAAGACCAGTAACCTGTTTGAATATTCCATACGAGTATCCAGCACAAAAAGGCACTGGCTCATATGTAAATTTCATTAAACAACAAGGCGTTAAAATCACTACATTATTTCTGTCTTGCCAAATGAATGCCTGCCAACAATATTAGTTGGACAGTCGATATGCCAATATTCATACGGACAAAGTTGGGAGTGTTGTACAATGGGAGAAATTATTATTGAACAAGTCACTTGAAGTCCCGTGTCTACTACAAGGAAAATACATATGTACATTGCGAGAATTCTGAAAAATTAAAGATTATATGACACCAGCAGTCAAGGTCGAAATTCCCAAATACAGATACGGAGAGTTCCTCGGACGATGGAGATAAATTCTGGAAAGACAGAACCACACTGGTAGAAAAATATTTTTTGTTATATTATTCCATTTCGCTACGATATTAAATTGTTATTTAAAAACAAGTATATACGGCCGTAAGTTCGGCCAGGCCGAATCTTATGTACCCTCCACCATGGATTGCGTAGAAACTTCTACGAAAGACTGTCATCCACAAATTTCAACTCACTCGGATGAAATTTGCTATTCCAAGAGGCTCTGCAAGCCAAATAGGGGGATGGTTTTATATGGGGGCTATATTATGGACCGATATGGACCAATTTTTGCATGGTCATTAGACACCATATACTAACATCATGTACCGAATTTGAGCCGGATCGGATGAAATTTGCTTCTATTAGAGGCCTCGCAAGCCAAATTCGGGGGTCCGTTTATATGGGGGCTATACATAAAAGTGCGCCGATATGGCCCATTTGCAATACCATACGACCTACATCAATAACAACTACTTGTGCCAAGTTTCAAGTCGATAGCTTGATTCGTTCGGAAGTTAGCGTGATTTCAACAGACGGACGGACACATATGTTCAGATCGACTCAGAATTTCACCACGATCCAGAATATATATACTTTATGGGGTCTTAGAGCAATATTTCGATGTGTTACAAACGGAATGACAAAGTTAATAAAAATAACCCATCGAAATATTGGTCTCAGACCCCATAAAGTGTATATATTCTGGGTCCTGATGAAACTCTGAGTCGATCTAGCGACTTCCGAATGAAATAAGCTAGTGTGGTGTTAATATATGGAATCTAACAACTATGCAAATATTGTCCGATTATATCGTTGTTGGAACTTAAATGAAGGTATTCACTAATAGAAAAAGTTTCGTTATATTAACGAAATGTGTCATTAAATGTCAGCCAACGAAACAAATTCGTTAATGCAACGAAATTTTTCGTTATTATAACTAATTTTCTGTTAATCAACGTAACGTTTCTTACTATTAACGAATATTTTCATTGTATTAATGAAAATGTTTCGTTATATCAAATTTTTCGTTGGCTGACTTTTAATGAAATTTTATTTGTGTGTTGAGATGACGAATAATCGTGTATAATTGGATCTGTGATAAGTTAAGTGGTTGAATAAAATATCGATGCAAAAAGGGCATATTTGAAATTTGGTGGATCAAATAATGCTAAATTTATAATTGCACTAAGTTATAAGCAATTGACTGTACAAATACGATGTCAAATCATGCAAATATGAGAAACTCACCCACACAAACACATTTTGCTTCAAGCATATGTATTTTCAGGATTGGACCAAACAAAATATTGTTTATATTGTTCAAACATATTATGTTTCACCTTACGGCATACACTGGCAGAAAAAAAGTTATGAAATTTTCTTTGTGTGGATATATTTTTAAGGCGCCAATTGGTTACCCAGCAAAAACTAGGTAACCACATCTCATTACAATTGGCATTACCAGGAGTAAAGCTGTCATTACACGTTGCATTACATTGCGGCGAGTTATAATGACTAACTTGTAATGACAAAAATAAATACTTCTCGGTAATTTTCGAATTGTTATTCTCAAATTTTTAGGCAGTTGTAGTTAACGAATTAATAAAATAGAATAAATGATGGTACCATTAGGTATAATTATTCACATAATCGAGCACTTACATAAAATATCAAAAAGAATATGTAATGTAACGGTAATTCTGAAAATTGTTCCGTTAAGAAATTTTTATCACAAATATTTCATAATAATTGTGTTTAATGACATTGTCATATTATGTTTTAAATAAATGCTTTCTTATACCTCATTCACATTACACTTCCAAAATGCGCTTAAACTAAATTTCAAATGCCATTTGCTTAAAATCCACTTTTAGTAGATTTTGAACCTTATGTGAATTGGTTATTGGATATATTATAACGTAATTCACGAATCCAATTCCCTTAAACAACCTACATTTATTTCTATTTTAAGTGTGAAATTAATTTGCATCTTATTTAGATTATTTATTAGATTTTTTGTTTATTTATACAATATTCGTTTCTATTCAAGTAGTTCTTCTATTACAGCATCACTCGCCATATTTTGATTCATTGTAATCGGCGATAGAAATCAATATTTTCGAGATTTGGTTGCCTGAGACAATAAGTGGCTATTTTGCAAGGTTTGGTGTATCTACGAATAAGTCATTACATATTAGGTGATTATATGCTTTAAATGCACTACTTATTTTATGGCCGAAAGTATGCCTGGGGAGAAGTACTTTCCTTCTAGGACATGCGTATGTAAATGTAATCCGAAGCGATGCCAATTAATAAGTGGTTATTAATTTTTAAATAGGCTTACCTACAAGAGTAATGTAATGAGGTAATGAGAGTTTTTGCTGGGTACTTCCATTATTTTATTTGCAGCATACTCTCTAGGTCTCTCTTTCTAAACACATATATGTTTATAGGCTATTTTTAAATAAATATATGTTTGCATATAAGCATATTATATTTACAAACAGTTTATGTCCCAAACATAATATGTTCTAACATATTAACATATATGTCCCAAATATGTTATGCTAGTTTATGAACATTATATGCTTGCACTTAAAAATATTGTGTTAATAAATTTTAGTTCCAAACATATAATTTTTACACCCAAACATATGAAAAGCAGTATTTTTCGTCCGTGTGGTGAGTCGCTCGTATTTGCATGATTTGACATCGGATTTGTTCACTCAAGTGCTTATAACTTTGTTCAGTTATAAATTGCCATTTCGATCCACTAAATTTCAAATATGTTAATACTTGTTAGAGTAAGAAGGTCCTTTATTTTTATGTAAGATTCAGAGAGGAGCGGCTTAACACCGATAATTTAACAATGAACAAAAAAAATTTAAAATCCGCCTTTTTAGTGATAATAATTGCCTTTTTTAGATTTAGCATTATTTTTTTGGCAATTTAATATTGATTTTAGCATTATGTAGCAGCAAAATTTTTTGAGATCTGGTCACACTGTGGATGGTATATAAGCCTAATCTACGGCCGTATAAACCTGTTTTAATTTAATTACTTTTATAATTATTTAAATTAATTTAAAAATTATCCACAAATATGTTTTTGAGGGAAGATTTTATGTCTTTAGGGAGGAAATGTGTCATATATATCTAAATCTGAACCGATTTCAATAAAATTTAGCATACTTGACTACACTACTAATTGTACTCCCAGTGAAAAATTTCAACCAAATTGGGCTAAAACTCTGGCTTCTGGGCCATATAAGTCTATATCGGGCGAAAGATATATATGAGAGCTATATCTCAATCTGAACCGGTTTCAATCAAATTTGGCTCACCTAACTATAATACTTATTGTTCTCCTGGTGCAAAATTTCAAGCAAATTAGGGTAAAACACTGGCATCTAGGTTCATATAAGTGCCTGTTTGGGTTATTTTCTAACCCAAAACAGGTACTTGTGCCAAGTTTGGAGGCGATTGGACTTAAACTGTGACCTAGACATTGATAAAAAAAATGTGTTCACAGACAAACGGACGGACGGACATGACTAGATCGACTCGGGGACCCACCCTGAGCATTATTGCCAAATACATCATGTGTCTATCTCGTCTCCTTCTGTGTGTTGCAAACATATGCACTAACTTATAATACCCTGTTCCACAGTGTGCCGCAGGGTATAATGGAAATTTTCGTTTTTATTAAATTAATCCATGAAGTGTTTCGTTCTATTAATTGACATGTTCATTGGCTTAACGAAAATATTTTGCCATATCAAAGAAAAAATTCGTTGGCTCGATTTTAAATAATTTTTTTTAAGTTTTTCTTTTTCATACATAAATAGTTTTTTAAATGGAATGTTGAACAACGAAATTGGTTAACGAAATGTTTTAATAAAAGAAATTTTTTGTTATTACAGCGAGAGAGAGAATCAATTTGAACTTATAATCAGTTAGCATTAAAATTTCAATTGGCGAGTTTGTTTTTTTGAAAAGCTCGACTTTAATCACGAAGGCAATATCGCGGTAGCCTGCCTTTCATGAAAGTGAGTACTACACTCAAAAAAAGTGAACCATATATTTCACTAAAGACAATTTAGCTCGGTTTTAGTTAATGGAATTATGTTTTGAGAATGGTTTCTTGACTTTAATAATTTTTTGCGTAAATTGGTAAAATTAACTTAAAAATTGGACAAATTATATACAAATGAAGCATTACTAAAGCATAAAATATTTTACTCAAATGGTAAATATGGCTACCATTAGCGCCTTGCATACCAATGGTCATGGGTTGAATCTCACTTTCACCGAACATTAAAAAGATGTTCAGATGTGGTTATTCTCACTCAGTAATACTGGTGACATTTCTGAGTGTTTCTAAACTTCCCTAAGTAGTTCCTCCATAATCGGACAGCACTCATTGTTAAAATAGAAGACCAGGTGGTATCACAATGGACTGAATAGTCTTAGAGAGCTTAAAATAACGATCTGCCACTACACCTAACCTAATCTAACCTAAAGGTGCTGCCACGAAATTAAAATAAGAAATTTAACATTTTTTTTAACAAGCCACTCCCAATTAGTTACACTCATCTTTATTTAACCAAGTCATTTATCGGAAGTCATACTGATTTTCGGTATTATATTTCAGAAACTATTTATGTCTTTTCGGATTAATCATGCGGATTTCAAGGTAGTTGATTACCAATTGATCACTTATAGTTGGTATAGATTTCTCAAATATTGATAACAATTTACTATAATTTCGTCTGGTTGAGTGCATTTAGATAAAATCACTAAAATATGATAGTTCACAACAAAATCACAACATCTTAATAAGTAATTTGATACTTTTTCATAGATTTTAATATATGTTCATCACAAATTCTCCATGTGTATTCAACAATTTTTGTTGTTCTACACTGATGAGATGGAGATGGACTTTGATAAACAAAACTTTGTCTGTTGGCTCTTTCGATCAGTGGGAGAAATGCAATGGATTGGAAAAAGAGTTGAATACTTGAAAATCAATACCCCTCTTATAATAAGGTGGTGGTGTTGTTTCAATTCCACTGGAGTTTTTCAATACCACTTGAAGTCGTTGAGCAAAAACAACAACAACTCTTAAAACATTAAATGGTTGTATAATTAACATAAATTAAACATTTATGAATTATTAAAGTTTTATATTTTATTGATATTCGCTGCATGAGAGATATAAACAAAAGGGTGGTGGGTGTATGCTTTCAGTTTTCTAAAAAAAAAATATTCCAACTCCTAATGTATCTTCAGCAAAAACATTTGGCCATGCTTTTGGGAGAATGATAGCGAGGGTAAAAAGATTATTTGGTAAATTTTAAAATGCTTTTATTCACGTACTGGCTGTTACAACACGTATCACCATCAGCAGCAGCACATATATAAAATCAATAATCTTATATAGCATTTCATAAAATTTGATTATCATTGTCAATCTTCTTCGTCTTATGGCTAAGTCTCCATAATAATAATGCTATGCGTATACCATGGAGCTGAAGACGAAATCCATTCATACAAGAAGAAAAAAAAAAACAACATGAAGAAGCAAAACTTGCGATAACCGTTTTTGTCCCATCTAACTAGAGAAAAGATGGCCATTTTCCCTTTTTTTATAGTGGCGGTCCATTGCTGTTAGGCCTATGTCATCGTCATAATCGTCGTTTTTTTTTTTTTCACCGAACGAGATGTTATTGTTGTTTAAAGCCACCACCTCATAAAAATAAATTGTAACTTTACTTTGGCATACATTCCATTTTACTCCTCCATTTATTCGAACTTACACAAAATCGGGCACTTCTCACGTATTTGAATATATGTTTGTTGTTGGAATTTGTAGATATAGGCGCTACTGTTTTAGGGTCGAAAAGGCTAGGTTTTGTAAAGGGTTTGTCTTTCTATTTGGATAAAAGGATATAATAAGGCCGAAGTTATTTGGTTTCTTTAAAAACGAAGGACATCAAACTTCAAAATATTTTTTTATTTAAAATATGTATTAAACGTAACGATCATGGATTATACGTAAGTACGAAAAGGGCTAAATTCACCTGATGTTATGATATCCTAAACCAAAACTACTACTGCCGAAATTTTAGGTACAGTAAAAAAAGAGAATCCATCTAGAAAGAAAATTTAGGAAAATTTTAGAAATATTTTATTAAACTGTACTACAATCGTCGGTGTAATAAAAACCATTTTTCGAAAATTTATTGGGCATAACTAAGTTTTTTTCGATTGTATAGTTTGAAGAAAAAAACAATGGAATTCAAAATTGCAAATATTTTGTTAGCGCCATACAAGGTTCAAGATGGGCGCATTTGTGGTAAAATTTACATTATTTAGGAAATTTTGAACTATGTTATGGGAAATTTGAATTTAGTAAATCTTCACACTTTATTTGGGTATAAATTCTTTCCCTTTTTTTAGAGTCAATTATTTGGGTATAAATTATTTTCCTTCTTTTAGAGTCAATTAAAGTCTAGAAAACTTTCTTATATTGGATAAATTTTAATTAAACTGTAATAATTCCCATGCACTGAAATTGGGTTAGATTGGCTTTAGTACCCTAGATTGCCTTTAGTGCCTTACTTTTTGAATGGGGCTCCTGTCAAAATGTTAATGTACATTAATACCAAAGTAAACCCATCTTGAAATAAAATGTAGTTTAGTTTTAGAAATTTAAAGAATTTTTTTTTTGAACATACAAAAAAAAAATTGTTTTTCTGATTCTTGATCAAATTAATTTTTTAATTGAAATGTCTGCAATCACGAATATGATAGTATCAAACACAGTTTTAATTGGGCATACTTGATTAAAAAATTAATTAAAAAATAAGTAAATATTTTTCGACAAATCCAAGAAAATTTATTAGACATTATTAATTTGTTTCGCATGTTAAAGAAAAATTTGTAGTTTGAAGGAAAACATTGTAGTTCAAAATTGTAAGAATGTCTTTAGTGACATACGAAGTTCATGATAGACGCATTTGTAGTACAATTTACAAATTTAAGGAAATAATGAAGTATTTTGTGAGAAATACGAAGTTAGTAAATCTTTATGCTTAATTTGTGTATAATGTTTTCCGTTTTTTAGTTAATTTAACTAACGTACACAAAAAATTATTAGAGTAAAGGAAACTTTCCCCAAACATAATAATTCCTTGAACTACACAGATAATAATATTATATTTTTTGAGCTAACAATAAATTGTCGTTACAGAAAATTTTTAAGTTCAACAACATTTTTGTTGATATAACAAAATGTTTGTTGATATAACAAAATTGGTTGCTAAAGTGACTAAAATCGTAATTGTACTTACAAATTACGTTCTTAGCTCAAATTTAAACATAATTTTAATTGTATTGACAATCAAATTAATTGATATTTTTTGTGTGTAAAACAAAGTTAAATTGGCTTTAGTGAAATAGAGAGTTCAATTTTTTTTTGAGTGTATTCTCTTGAAACCTGTTTGGAGTCAAACTCATATTCCTTTTCTGCGTATGTATGGTGACGTTTCAACGTGGTTTCAAGCAGGTTTTTAATGGGCCACGACCCGAAATCGGTACTAGTTTAGAAAAAGTGATACAAGAATTGGCACACTGTATTTTCAAAGCAAATGTACTTATTTTATCAGCTTTTTACGAAATTTTGACGTCGTTTTTGTTTCGAATTATCATCCTTGAAATTAAGCATTCAGGGGAAAAGCCGATTTACATATTATAGAGAAATTTTCTTTGTATATTTTCAGGCGACATAGTTGTTCCCTTAAAAACACTATGGCATGAAAGAGAAAGTGTTCAAAATTATAGCACTGGAGGTACAAGTTCACTTGTTTATTTATTAAGGCACCTATAACATTCGAAATTTATTAGGGATGAATATTTACAAAAAACTATTGCATTAAACAAAGGAATTAATTAAAGTGGCATAACATGGTTAAAACTGACACCAAAATTAAAAAAGTACGACATTTATTGTCACAAGAGTGTCAACACTTGAAAAAATTTTACAAATTTTCCACAAAACTGACAAAATGACACTTTGTAAGATTTTAAGTATTTCCTACCAAATATTCAATCACTAAATTAGTTAAAAAAAAAAAAAACTTTCGACCCTATGGATGCCGCATTTAAAAACTCCCAGCGACAACTGACAAACTATTTCAGAGCAAAGTTTGACCATGCTTAAGCTCAATACGAAGGAGTTTCTGCGTTTGTTCAGAACACTCGACGAAACTTGGATCAATTGGCAAATACAACGATTGGTGGAAACATATTGCCTTTAGAAATATTTGTCTAAGAATCGACTACAACAACGTAAGACGGTAAAGTAAGACGAACTATTGCTATGATAAAAATGAAAATCTGTACAGTTCTCAGATAAAGGCAGATGTGTCAAATAGTTGTTGTCATTCTTTAAAAATAGTAGTTAAGAAGCGTGGTTCACGTAGACTTAGAAAAGAGTTTACTTGGATTCAAAAATTTTGTCCATCTATTTTGGTATTGATTTAGACCTTAAATCTAAGGTCTAAAAAATTACCAAACTCTTTGATAAATAGGTCTTGGGGTCTACTCAAAGGACCTGGAAGGTAAATAAAAATATGTATTTAAAACCTCAAAGAGGATTCTCATATTGCGTCGAAATACTGCAATATTTTCGAATTCTCAAGAAAATTGGACCACATCTAAATTTATTAACCCAGCAATAACTCTCATTTTATTCAACCAAATATTGGAGGGAATATATTTCAGAATTGGTTAGCAATAACATTTATATGGAAATAATGTTTACTTTCTCAAAAGCTTGTCCTATAATGAAGGTACTTCTCTGCGGCATTACCAGTAGCCAAATTATAATCGTAGCAAATTACATTGAAACCTCTGAAAGGTGGACATGCACGGTCAACTAAATTTTGTCCACATTTGGAGGTGTCCAGTTATGAGAGATTATTTTTAATTGTGTCAAATACTAAAAATGCCTTTTCAACAGAAGCGTTTAAAAAAGATAACGAAAATAATGCTATTGCATACTTGCTTGTATTTAGGATCTTCTTGTTGACTTCTCATCATCTTTTTTTCTCATAATTCATGCCTGAATTGTTCCGAATTTGCTTGAGAATTGGTCAACTTTATAAGGTTTAAGATATCCACCCCCCCCCCCCCCAAAAAAAAATTCCCCTAAATAAATGTTACCCCTAAAAATCCCCCTAAACGTGAAAAAACCCTAATTTGTGGGGAAAACCCTTAACCTGGCAATACTGTCGTACGTTTCCAAAGATGTTGTCTTTATACTAATGAATTTGGTATAGATTCCAAGCCAAAGATGCGGAGAATTAAAGTAGGGAAACATTTAAGACACAATTTTCTTTTACAGTTTTCAACTTGCTTACCTAGTTCTTCATAGAATTGTCATTTATCACTCCTGATGTGTTTAATAATGGACCAATAACTGATAGGGGAATTTGTTGTGGCGATGTAATTTTTGAAATATGTCAGTACATTAAATACTCACTTTGTATAGCTATAAGAAACGTGAACTCTTATTAATTTCTGATTTTTCCACCAAATGAACTTTTTTTGCCAATAAGTAAATTGCCAAAGATGTTCATTTCTCCTGAATTTCATTAGGCGTAGTGCATTTATTTTTCAAAAATTGATGACATCCCATTACATAGGGTATACCAATGCCCACCAACACTTGTTACACTTTTTCTCTTCCCTCTCGTTCTCTCTGTCTCTCTCTGTCTCACCCAGCCAACTTTTCAACTGGCATTAACTTAAACTCATAAAAGGTCCATTTACATAAAATAGCACTTTTTATTCGTATCTATGAGAGCAAGAGAATGAGTGAGGGGACAAAAACAACCCAAAGAATAACAAAGAGATAAATCTAAAGAAGGATTATCTCAATCCTCGTTGCATACTCTTGTTCGCTTGTTTTTTTTTTTTGTTTTTGTTCTTCTCTATGTCATTGCTGTATTATAAGTTTGTTGTTTGTTGGAAATATTTGTTGTCTCCTCGTGTCCTGTTTTCCCATCAAAATGTAATATCTGTTTGTGGAAAAAGTATGCAAATGCTTTGGAGATATATATTATTTTTTAACCATCCACCTAGTCTCTCTCTCTCACTCTCTCTCTTTCTCTCAACAAAACTCAGTAAAATAAAAAGTTTAGAAACATAGTTCATGTGCTGAAGTGAAAGTGGCAAAGGATAAAAAAAAATATTCATATTTTTATTAGTTTTATTATAGTTCGATGTCTACTTTCAAAAGTGTGTTGTGGCGCCCAAATGAGAGAAAGAGAGAGGGTCGTTAGGATATCGGTATGATAAACTGAAGATTGTTTCTGCTTTTCCTTATCGTTTGAATGAGCTCTAGTAACTGTCTTATGGGGTGGGTGCCATAAGTTTATGTGTGTGTGTGTTCGGTATTTGTTGAAGTGTGTATGTTTGGTTAGATATTTCATGTAAATTAGAGTAAAAGTTTCTCGCTTTCTCTCTCGGATAGTTTAGGTGATGTACTACCTTTTCTCATAGGTTTGAGAGAATGTGTGTGTGTGTGCCTTTTAGTAAATGCAAAAATTTCTTTAGATGAAAAAAGTATGAATAACTCGGATTAGAAAAGTTTCCTTTTTTCCATTCAAAAATAAATTTTTCAGATATTGCACAGATATACATGCAAATAGAGTGGCTCATAAAATATAATAGAATATTAAATTCTAATCGTATAAAGGAAACACTTTTGTTGAAAAATTGTAAAAAGATTATAACAAATGAATACTTAGTTGGAAACAGAGAGGATTTTCTCATTGGCTATTAGAAGAATTGTATTCATATTTCTGTAGGTTACTATATTAAGATTTTCTCATTCATATTATATTTAATCATACAATTTTCTAAACGATTTTAATAAAGGAGTTCCAAAAATATAGTACAATCTGAAAGTTGAAAGAGTTCTTCAATAGTTCTTGTTTTTCGATTCAATTATTTTTTACTTTAATTACATGTCTTAGTTACTAGATATATGCATATACTTGGGTACTTTAAATACTAGAATAAGGTGTTTTTGTTTACTTCTCACGCCACCGGGCCATGTTGTAAATCATTGAACACAAAATTAGAAAAAACAAACCAGCATAATTATTTTATCTTTAATTTAAAACTATTTATCAACGATGATCATTAAACAAACAATTTCACATCACACGAACCAAGTTTGTAATAACAAAACCACTAAATAAATGACTAGATATTATATTTACCACAGCACACGTATGGAGTTTTCCATAGAAATTGGTATAAATATTGTATGAAATGTTGATCGACTTCATTTTTCACTTCTTCATCTTTCACTGCCTTAATTTTTAATTTGACAATAATCAGATTGCACAAAAAACGAGATCATTGTAAAATAGGAAAATAGGAATAGCCTCTAAAAAAAGACTTTGATTTGTAGTTTCATTAATGCATTAATTAAACGATTAAATGAGAGAGAGAAATTTACCACTGTGGTATCATAATGGTCTGAAAAGTGATCCTGAAATATCGGGCTGCCACTATAACTAACCTAACCGAACGTAGTTAATCATAATGGAATTTACGCGTTAAAAGCTACGTCTTCATATTCAGCTGGAAAACCACAAGTTGCTATCGTTAAAGCCCTTCAGCAAATTGAATGTGAATAAATATTTTGTTGCTCGTTCCATTACCGTGATAGTAGCAATGCTGAATGGCGCCCGAAATTGGATAAAAAACGACAACAAAACCAGAAATGATCCGACAACTGTAGCTTAAATTTAATCGAAATCCACGCAGTACACCCAAAAAAAAGTGAACCCACCGTGGAAGAAAATGTAGGTTTATTTTAGAAAAATTTAACTAAAAAAGTTTTCTAATTGCAACATGTTACAAATAAGTTAATACTTTTTGACAAATTGAAGAAAATTTTTTAAAAATAATTAATTTTTTCTGTTGTTTAAGAAAATTTCATATGTTGAAAGAAAAAATCGGATTGAAAAATTGTTAAAATGTCTTTAGCGCTGTACGAAGTTCGAGACAGGTACAATTTTAGTAAAATTTACTCATATGAGAGACTTATGAACTCAATTTATGCAAACTTCTGTCATTTTAGGAAAATATGACTATTTTATTTTTTAGTAAAATTTTGCACTATATTTGTATACAACTTTTTTTCTTATTTTTAGTTCACGTCATTAAAGTTAGCAAAAAATTAGTCAAATAAGGAACATTTACTCATATTGTGCAAAATTTAAATAAAATCAACAAATCTGCATGAACTAAAATAAAGTTCAGTTGGCATTAGAGCCCCTTTTTTCTGGGTGTAGTAGAAAACTTTCTCGTGCTGGGAGGACAAATATTTCAGCTACAGACCATGGAAATTGCAACAGGACTCAACACCATCGCTCTCAACACACACCGAGATTGGTAAAAAAATGAGGTTTCTCGCTTCATTTCTACCGCACAATGTCCACCGAACTTTCTAGATCTCAATCCTTTCACCTTTGGCGCCTTGGACATATTGGAGAGTTGGTGTGGCACTAAAACATACCTCAGTGTCGATCATCTCAAAACTACACTGATTCTAAAATTTAATGGAAATTTCCATATATATTGCTTTTCGCCAATAAAATTAAAAAATACAAAAAATATTACTTTGCTTCGTTGCATTACATACACGGTTGCCGCTCAAGCGAAAAAAAATCTACCAAAGTTTGGAGAAAATTCTACCAAAATCGATCATCGATCGATCGAAAACTAGCAAACTAAAACATTTTTAGAAAATTTTATTTCTATAGAAAATTTTGTCAAAATTTTATTTATATAGAAAATTTTCTCAACATTTTATTTCTATAAAAAATTTTGTCAAAATTTTATTTCTATAAAAATTTTTGTCAAAATTTTATTTCTATAGAAAATTTTGTAAAAATTTTATTTCTACAGTAAATTTTGTCAACATTTTTGTTGTATAGAAAATTTTGTCAAAATGTTTTTTATATGTATAAGAAAAATCGGCCAAAAAACTAGCAAACTAAAACATTTTTAGAAAATTTTATTTCTATAGAAAATTTTGTCAAAATTTTGTTTGTATAGAAAATTTTGTAAAAATGTTTTTATATAGAAAATTTTGCCAGAATTTTATTTCTATAGAAAATTTTGTCAAAATTTTATTTCTATAGAAAATTTTGTCAAAATTTTATTTCTATAGAAAATTTTGTCAAAATTTTAGTTCTATCGAAAATTTTGTCAAAATTTTATTTCTATAAAAAAATTTTGTAAAAATTTGATTTCTATAGAAAATTTTGTAAAAAGTTTATTTCTATAGTAAATTTTGTCAAAATTTTATTTCTATAGAAAATTTTGTCAACATTTTATTTCTATAGAAAATCTTGTAAAGATTTTATTTCTATAGAAAATCTTGTAAAGTTTTTATTTCTATAAAAAATTTTGTCAAAATTTTATTTCTATAGAAAATTTTGTCAAAATTTTATTTTAATAGAAAATTTTGTCAAAATGTTATTTCTATAGAAAATTTTGTCAAAATTTTATTTCGTTTTTGTTTTTATTTCGGCAATGGCCGGCTATCATAAACCTTGGTTGATAGTTTTGCTGCAAGTAAAGAATGCTGATGAGGAATGTGTGGTCCGAAACGTGCGTCCATCCAACCATCTTGCAGTCTATAGGGCTTTGTCCAAATAAATTTGACAAACATTATCTTCCTCTGTTGGTTAAGCTACTCTTGTAGTTTATTCAACGCAATGGTTTTAAAGCTGAGATCAAAACAACAAATAAAATTTTATTTCTATAGAAAATTTGGTCAATTTTTTTTCAACTTTGTCAAAATGTTATTGCTGTTACAAATTTGTGAAATGTCTCTTCGTTGGAGAGGAATATTTGGCAAAATCTACCAAAACGTCGTATATTCCACCAATCTACGAAACTGTAAAAAATTCACCGTTTTTGGTAGAATTCTACCAAATGTGGCAACCGTGATTACATATCCGTCACCCTTTATATTGAGTCTATACACCTACTAGTGGATCCAAAACACCTTAATTTCCAATTAAAAAAAACGGATTACAAATTATGGGATCTAGATGCCCATGCAGTCAAATCGGGAGATCGGTCTATATTTAAGGTTCTACCGAAAGATGGACCGATACTCCCCATATGTGGAACAACTATTTATGGACTTAAAATACTTTTAGATTCCTAATGTCCTCCAATCGGATAAAAATTGCATTATCTAGATGGAGTTTAGTTTTTCAGAATGATAGCTCCGAAGCCTGTAGGTTGATTACAACAGACGTACGGACACCGTTAGATAGTCATAGAAATTCTCTCTGATCAAGAATAAATATACTTCATATAGTCGATTATCGATACTTCGATATTCGATTTCAATATACCCACATCGCAATCCTAGGGTGGTGGATATACAAATAGTAATTTGTCTTGTCAAAATTAAGATTTTCCATTTTATTGCGACATGGGGCCATCAACGATTTTTGAAGATTTTTTATGGAAAAGTGATTAAAACAATATTTTGGTAATCCCTGGACAATTTTGTGGTACAGGAAAAAAATATTTTACAGCTTCCTAAATGACATCCATATTCGACGCGGACAAAGGTTTTTTATTACTAAATTAAAAATGGAATCATACAACACTTATTGAAAAAAAAACAAACAAATTATCACAACGGGCTTGATGGAAAACAAAAAACTTTATAATTTAAATCACATGGAATAGCCCATATATAATATAACCATTTGTATACATAAACACATCACCCATCAACATGATATTTATGACACTTGCTCTAAATTAGACGTATAGACGTACAGACAGACTAGCTAGCCATGCACATCGACACACGTTGACTGTTACACATTAGGCCATTGATAGCACCCAACTCTATAGGACAAAATGAACTTTAGGCCGCCACGCATTATAGGCCAAGATATGCTCGTCATCTGGAGTCTTTTGTACATTGCATGTGAAGCCATTCACAGTATCTTAGACACAGCAAGGTGGCTGGTTGGGTGATGATGATGCGATGGCTGCTGCTGCCTGTATTTCTTGATGTGGGGCATATGTGGTTGAAAAGATAGCAGCAAAAGAAAAGATGAATTAACCTCTTCAGAATGAAATTTACGCTGGCGGAGAAGAAGAAATCATAAAAAAACTCAAAAATAACAAAAAAAAAAACAAAGAAAAGAAAAAAGTTTGTTTGTTATTGTAAGATTCAATGAGTGTTAGGGTTCGTAATTTTGGGAAAGGGTAAGCATTTGAGAATATATAAATCAGATCGGGTTGAGCGGGAAAGGTTTCCTTGATCTGTATATTGGCCTCGCTATAGGTTCCTATTACGAACTTATTACGAACTCACAGGGACAGTCCACATTACCATAATACCCTCCACCAGAGGATTGGTGGTATACTAACTGTCATTCCGTTTGTAACACATCGAAATGTTAGTCTCAGAATCTCTAAAGTAAAATTGTGGGTCGTAGTGAAATTCTGAGTCGATCTAACACAACCCGTTCATCCGTCTGTTGAAATCACACTCACTTGCGAACGAAACAAACTATCGACTTAAAAATTGGTACAAGTAACTGTTATTGATTTAGGTCGGACGGTATTGTAAATGGGTTATATCGGTATAGCCACTATATAAAACGACCAACATATTTGATTTCCGCAGCCTCCTAAATGAGCAAACTTCATCAGATCCGGTTAAAATTATGTACGTGATGTTACTAAAAACCATGAGAAATTGGTCCATATGGGTCTTTTATAATAAAATATAGCCCCACTATAAACTGATACCCAGATGAGACTCCCGGAGCCTCTTGAAGTAGTGTTGGGAAAGTAACGAGTATTTGATTACAAGTACTCGTTACTGACTAATTTTTTGAGTACTCGTTACTAGTAAAAGAGTACTCAATATCTTCAATGCCAGTTTTTTTCTTCTGACGGTAAGTAAGTTGGCGGTTTGGAAGTAAAATTCTTGACTTCTTGGAAAATATTAATTGAAGTTTTCGAAAATCGTTTTATCAGTTAAAATAACACGAAAAGAATATATGGCTTCTTCCTTTGAAGAAAGTGAAAATTTTATCTGATTTCTTAAACACGTTTGTATTTGAACAAATTTGCATTGGGTGTAGATGGGAGCTATAATTTAAAGCATCACATGGATCACGTCTCATGCGAATAGTATGAATAATAATGTCGTTGACTTCAGCTGGTTCAATCCAATTATTTTCAGAGAAGGTACCCAAGCTCATTCAAAAACCCTTGGAAAATTTCAACATTGGGTCTCACGATAAAAATGACCGCTTAATATTTTCATCCACTGTCAATGGTGGATTTAAAAAGTTGGCAAATTGCAAGCATCAGTAATACACAATGTCATTTAGATATACCCTGACGAAAACATACCAAATAGTGAATACGAAATTGGCTCTAAAAATTTGAATGATTGGTGAAAATCTTTTTCTAACGAGACCCATATATCTACAACTCCACATTTTATAACACTAGAATAAAACTGGATAATGTAATTTGCTTTTCTATACTGTTTTTAAATTTAAAAAAGAGGAAGATATTATTAAAAAGTGACCACAATGTCTTTTTTAATTTTTTTATAAAAGTAACGAGTAGTAACGAGTACTCAATTCAAAAGTAACGAGTAGTAACGAGTAGTCAAAAGTAATCAAAATTTACAACACTATCTTGAAGGAATAAGTTTCATTCGATCCGGTTGAAATTTGGTACGTCATTTTAGTATATGCACTCTAACAATATGGAAAAAATTGTCGTTATCGATTCAGAATTATGTATAGTCCCCCTATAAACTATGGAACAGGATATTATACGTTAGTGGATATGTTTGCAACATCCAGAAATGGACGAGATAGACACATGGTGTCTTTAGCAACAATGTTCAGGACAGGCTCCTGAGTAACAGTCAGGATGTAAATACACATATGTGATCAAAATCTAGATCGCAGTTTCAGTCCAATCGACTTCAAATTTGCCACAAATATTTTTTTGGGTAAAATTTTTCCAATTAAAGTCTTAATTGAGTTTTAGAAAATATTCAATTAAAAATTTAATTTATTCAACAATTTTTTTAATTGAAACAAAAATCAATCACTAAAATTAATAATATCAATCAATTTTTTTTAATGCATCAGTTAATTTTTTAATTGACTTTCAATACTATCATTTCTGTGATTGAAGACATATCAATTAAAAAATTAATTGCATCAATTTATTTCGTGATTTTAGAAGAAATCGGTTCAGACTTAGTATAGCTTCCATATCTTTCGTTCGTGCATATTGCCTCAGAAGCAAAAGTTTTAACCTTTGAATCGCACAAGGAATACAATTTATAGTGTCGTAAAGTGTACCAAATTCGGTTAAAATCGGTTTAGGTTTAGACAGAGCTCCAGTATGTATCTTTCGTCCGATTTACGAGTACACTTATATGAACAAAGACGCCGAGTGTTTACTCCGATTGATGTTAAATTTTGCGCAGGGAGTACAGTTAACAAATCAGCTATACATGCCCATTTGGTCGATATCGCTTCAGATTTAGATATAGCTCCCATATACTACATTTTCGATGTAGATCTATAAAGTATTGCATGGTATAATCTATTCAGCCACGCCCGACTTTACATTTTCCACATTTCCCAGCAAACAGGAGCCTGCAAAAAAAGTAGTGTAAATGTCCTGAAATGGTGAAAAATTGGCGATGAAACGCCGAATTTGGCATGGAGTTGTCATAGAACGGATGTCCACGATTTCAACTGCAGTTGCCCGGAATTTGCATCACTTCTTAAGGTGTGATCCAAACTCAGTGTTTTAGATGTGAATTAAAAAGTTTTGTGATATTTTGATAAACAATAGGTTTTAATCTTTTATGATTTTCAATGCATTCTAACGCATGCCTGAAAAGTTTGAACTCAACCTTTTTCAAAAAAAAAAAATGCTATTTTTCTATAATAGATTTAGCATTTTATGCGACAAAACTTAAATAATCAATACCATTTTATTAATTTTTACTCTGTTTCATATATTTTTTTAAAATGTTTAAAAAAAATAAAATTATAAATTTTAACTAATTAAAATAATTTCCTGCGCGAATCAAATAAAGAACATATTTGGGAGGATATTTTTGGAAGTGCTTTTAAAGTTGTGTCTTTATAATAACTTCCAAATTTATTTGTTGTTTACCTAATATAGAATCGTAATGGACTAACTGACAATGTAAGAAGATGTAAAATACTTTGTCATTGGCAAGTATTGCAAAATAAAAGATTGGAAGTTGTTCCACAAACATTTCTTTTAAAGCGCATCCCAGAATTCCCCATAAATTGTTTCCACTTCCGATGCAGTTCTTTGGACAAGTCTACAAACATTTCTTTTAAAGCGCGTCCCGGGATCCCCTATCAATTTTTTCCACTTCCGATGCAGTCCTTTCTGACAAGTCTTAAAAAGTACGGAATTAGGCGGTTTAATTTAAGTTTTGGACAATTAAATTTCGCAAAAAAGGATAGGAAATCAATAAAAAAGTAAAAAAAAATAATAAAAAATTAATAAAAAATCATCCCCGCTGGGATTTGAACCTGTGCCGTTTGACTTTTTTACTTCCATGGAAGTTCTTTTGAGAAGGATTTGCAAATTACGATCATTTTTATTTTTTGTTGATTTATAAATAAATATATGCCGAAACAAAATAAAAACGATGTATAACATAAAAATATAATTTTTTAGAAAAATATTTAATAAAAAAAATTGCCGCTGGTGAGATTTGAAGCAGTGTTCTTTATTTTTTTCATTCATAATAATAAATAACATCTCAGGAAGTAATTAGAATGTCATGCCGTGGTGTTATATTAGGTTCATATTACAAACATTTGAATAGACGTTTTGATACATTGTGTTCAATGGCATTTGTGGCTGAGTGTGCTAAGGCGTTCTGTTATAGTGCCAACAGAACTAGGTTCGGCCCCTGGTGGAAGCGAAGTTTTTCAATTTGTAAAAATTAGATAATATGAAAATAAAAGTGTAAAAATTTAGTTTTTAGTTTTTTTTTAATTTCTTCATCCAAATGAACTTCCAAGAGACAACTTCTAAAGCAAAGGATCCAAAAATGGAGTACTTCCGTCCTATGAAAAGCCCAATTTCATTGGAGATGATGAAGTTTGTACTACTTCCGGATCACAAATTAGGAAACCAAACTACATTTTTGGAAGCTCTTTTTTTGTCGGGTACCCGAATAATACGATTGTGGATGACAGTAGAACTTTATGCGCAATCCATAATGGATGGTACATAAAATTCAACCGAATATACTTGTATTGATTCTAAGTTATTTGGTGCATTGTGATCTAGAGCTTTCTGAACCTTATAAGATTTAGGATTAGCGTTGTCCTTGATAATGTCTTACGCCACCCGTTTATAATGAAGATTTCTCCTAAGATAATTTCATTAAAATTAGACCTTTTTAGTAAATATGATATTTTTTTAAATTTGCTGTGCACCAGTTTTTCCAATCTCAGTCTTTGCCAACCATTTCCCCAATGCAATTCTAATATACCCACTAAAATTTCCAAAATCCCCATATTGCTGGAAATCGAAAAAACCCCAAGATTCTGCAAACCCTTATTTAGACCCATTTGATGACAATGCAGATACATCTGTCTGTCTATATACTCAGCGTTGTGGCATGCTTCATTCACTTACTTGGGGATACATGCCCACACACACACACACCCGCACTCACACACCACATTGCGTATCTTCAGTTATAATCAACAGCAATTATGGGTATCTTTGCAAGCATGTTTGCCACCTAATATCTCACTTTTGAGATTAAAAGTGTAACAGTCAATGGAAATTCCAAGATGATGTAGAAGACATGGCTGAAAGCGAAATACTGGCACTGCCTACATCCACCATTGCAAGCAGCTTGATTTCGATAAAGTGCCAGACCCCATATTCCTTGACGGTTTTCTTAAAGATGCTGGTTTCCGAACAAGGGACCGGGGGATACGAGCTGAAGGACTTATGTACTCAAGATAGTGATGTAGTCATACCAACAAATTGCTCTTGTTGCTGCTGCTGCCGGAGAATGATGTAAAGGGGGCGGGGGGCAAGTATCAGATATTACCTAAGATTTATCAGAACATTTGAAAAATTTCTCGGTACACTGCAATGAGTAGTTAGTGATGCTTAAGCACTCCATCCAGCTCCATTACATGATTGGTAACTTAGAGAGCATCATTCATGCTTCACGATGATCGTTTTGTTATTTTGCCTCCAACCAATGCCACCAATGATTATGTAAGAATGAAATCAGATAACCATAGTTTATACAGTGATTTCTTTTCGATTTATTGTCACGCATACTGGAAAGTTTTAACCCCATTCTTTGAGACAAGGAGACATATGCCATATTTCCCAGTAAAACATGGTATTGGATCAATTGTAGAGTAGATCTGTAGATTTAAGGCTATATTGGAAGATGTGACTGAGAATTTAATTTAGAATCATTTATTGCGATATTTTACATTACGTTTGGATAAAAGGCAAAAATTAGGACATGCGATGAAAGGTTCGAAATTATGAGAACTTCTATTTGTTAGTGATCGGAATCAGTTGAATTCGTTGATATTGCCGGTATGTAAACAACACAGGTTTTTGGGCTCTCAATATGTCAAGATTCGTGCGAGAAGCATTTACGGGAAGTTTGCGAACCGTGTGAAACGGTCACAGGAACTTTGTATCGAATTGAATTGTAACGTTTGAGCCGAGCATTGCGTTATACACAGCCACAATATTGGGAAAGGCAAGAATTTTTTTCAAATGTCTCCTAATACGTAGGTCGTCAGTGAGAAGATCGTTTCCCTGATGATGAGAAAGTGGTGGACTTGTCGACTTGCAGTTTATGGCGATTATCGATTTTAGATCGTCGATTTTAGGTAATAGACAAGAGGGAAGTTTACCAATGCGGTATTACAATGGACTGAATAATCTAAGTGAGCCTGATACATCGGGCTTCCACCTAACCTAACCTATGTAATATAGAAATGCTTATGACAATTTGAACTTTTAGACGGCAGTGCGGAACACCCTCCTGTTTGGATTGAGATCAGTAGACGGTTAGGTTAGGTTAGGTTGTAGAGGGTGACATCAATGTTCTTGTATTGATGCCCACTTAGACCAGTATAGGTCCATTGTGATCCCTCGATGTGATTTTTCAATCTTTCTTCTTCCGATGCGGCCGTTTTGTCCCAGAAATTTCCACCTGCTCTTTCTTTTTGAAAGAAATCTCAGAATAACCAACTAGAGGCCCTGATGAATGCAAGTATGTTCCTTAAGCTGCACTCCCGTAAATCAGTGATAGTCTGAAAGAAAAAGGAGCCCTGTATCTTGTTTCTTCTAAAGGATAAAGCTGGGCACTGACACAGGAAGTGGTACGAGTCCTCCGTAACTTCCGGGTCCAGGCACCATCTACAGATATCATCGTCTTTAAGTGCTATTCTTACCATGTGTTTCCCAAGTGTGTTGTGTCCTGTTATGATACCAATCAACGGCCGTAATTCCTCTCTGTTCATCGACAACAAAATTTCACAGTTCCTACGTTTCTTTTCATTCCATATCAACTTGGTTTGCTCGCAACCATCCGAAGAGACCGTCTTCGCCATTGCTCATCATATTTAGCCTCTATCCTGTAATGATAAGAAGATAGTGGAGGAAAAAATCAGTAGACGGTTACGATCTGTTTTAGTATAATCTAAATGAGAACTGTAGATCTGAACATAGCAGTGGTGAGACTATGGGCCCGAAGGTCTTGAAAGTAGAACTTCAGGGCCGAAGTTATCAGAAGGAACTGTAAGATCTCAGTGGTGTAACTGTGTACACGATGTCCTCAGTGGGGGAATTGTAGATCCGAACGTTTCAGTGGTACTACGTATTATGCGGTCAGGAACAAATTCCTTAGCATGATTAAAAAATATAACCGTACCACGAGCGAGACTATCTATATATATAAAATTCAAATTATGTTTGTTTATTTGTTTGTTTGTTTGTTTATTTGTATGTTCCGGGTTGGCGCGAAAACGGCTGAACCGATTTACTTGAAACTTTCAGAGATCGTGGGGGGCACTCATGTGCTGAAAATAGGGTACCTCATTTTTTGACATATGGTCGCGGAGAGGAACCTCCCCTTTGTCCGACTTTTTGAAAATTAGACCAAAGTTGACCGATTTGCTTGAAATTTTCATTGAAGATTGGGGTTGGCATCTAGACAAAGATCCGTTACTTTTTATTTCGATATTTGGCGGCGGAGGGGGGCCTCCCCTTTGTTCGACTTTTTTAAAGTACAGTGAAAAAACTAAAATTCTCTAAATTATCTGAGATTTACAGAAAACATGTGGTGAGGTTATGGAATTAATATGGGGTACCTGATGATTTCATATGTGGTTGGGGAGGGGGACCTTCTTGCCCCCCTTGCCCTACCTTTTGAAACTTGGAACAAAATTATGCGATTTGCTTGAAATTTTCATTGAATGTTGGGGTTGGCGTCTAGACACAAATCTGCTACATTATTTTTCGATATTTGGTCGGGGAGGGGGACCACCCCTTTGCCCGACTTTTTTTTTTAAGTACAGTGAAAACAAAACCAAACTCATCCGACTGAAATTTTACGGAAAAAATGAGGTTATGAAATTTATATCAGGTTCCTGATTTTTTAATAAAAATAAAAGGGCATAGGGAGACATCCGCCTCTCTTAAGTACTTCGAGAGAAACAATTAAACTTTACCGAGTTACTTGAAATTTATAGAGGACTGGGGGAGGTTACGATAGTAATAGTTTATACCTGATTTTGTGATATTTGGACGGAAGAGAGGCCGCCCCTTTAGGCTTATAATTTGCTTGACATTTTCTGGGACGTTTGCAAGAGATACGCTACATCACTTTTCGATATTTGCTCGGGGAGAAGGTCCTCCTCTAAAACTGCAAAAAAAAAAAATTCTTCAGTTTTCATGAAATTTACAAAGGCAGCGGGGGAAGATTATGAACGAAGAGGCAACCTTCCTTGCCCCACACTTGAAGGAAAGTTTCAAGAATTTTCAGGAAAGGTTAGGGGTGCTCTTCACTACGGTGTTTGTCGATATTGTATCGGGGAAAGTGACGTCCCTTTAAAAGAATAGAGTAAAATTTAAAATATCCGATCTTCTTGAAATTTACAGGGAACTTGGGAGGAGGTGATTAAATTTATACATGATTTTTAAAATAGTATTTGATTTTTCGATATCTGGTTGGGGAAGGGTAAAATTGAAATAAACTTTGTTGATTTACTTCGATAGAATTTATAGGGACCATTGAGTAGTTGTGAAATTAATATAGGGTACGTGATAGTCCGATATCAGGTCGGAGTGGAGCGATGGTGGGGAGAGGGTTCCCATTTGTTTGTTTTTTTTTTTTTCTTAAATTGAAAGTAGAGGGTTGTCCGTAAATGGGAACTCGGTACATAATTGTATGATTTTTGCACAGGCTTCTGCCAGACTTCTTTTTTAGTAAAGAACTTAAATTTACATGAAATTGGCAGCCAACGTAGAGGGTGCATCATTTTCCAACATTTTAGCAAATGTTAATGTGGTAAAATTGTTTACTACTTTAGCTTTTTCCGATTTATTGGATGGGAAACAGTAATTCTTTGTATGTTATTATAATAGAGTGCTTAATTTTCAGATATGCTGAGGAGAAGGATACCTTTCCTTGACAAACCACACTTAAAATTCACACGAAAAATAGAAGATCGTCCAACTACTTGAATACGGAACATTATTTAAAAAATTTGGAGGAAAGGTTCACCCTCTCCCCGACATTTTTTAAGACGAATCGTTTTACATATGCATATCCGCCGTATTTGTACATATAAACGAAAAAGCAAGCTGTCCGATTTGTTTGAAAGAATTCAAATCTTTTCGAATTTGTTTTCAGCACGAAGGATATGGTTGACTAAGTTAACGCAAAATGTTCCTACAACTAGGCTTCGGAAGGCGCAGCGAAGCGGGCCGGGTTACGCTAGTATGCAATGAATCCCGCGTAAAACGATTAGCATTTAACTGCAAACCTATCAAAGTTTCAATCGTATTCCAAACCTTCCTTTGAATGCAAAACGTTATCAATATGAGTCAGAATTAATTACACTTGCATAAATTTTTTGCGACAACCAAAATCCTGGTTATGTAGCCGAATACAACCGTAAATTCATTCAGCAATCATCAGGGTATATGTTCGCGCCTGCTTGAATAATGCGCTTTACAGACTATCAGTTATTACGGACGACAGTGTTCGTGTCGAACATATCCCATATATTGTGCACATTATAAGTTAAGTCCGAAGGCATAATCGATACTGCTGCATGTTTATGGGATCGATAACATATTTACCGATTATTTAGTCATCGCCGACAAGTCGTATCGATCTGACGCACTGTAAGATTCTTTACAAACACCGACATTCCGTCCGGAATAACTGATAATCTGTAAAGCGCATAAGAGAGGGTGGTCGAAAAACACTTTTGAGGAATTTTGTCATGTGACATTATACAATGGGGTGAACTTTTGGTCTCAAATAATCGTAACTGATATAGATTCTCCTCAAGATGAGATACTTGATACAACAGCGATAAGATCAGGAGATATTGTGCGGAAGAAATGAAGCGAGGAGTCTCCTTTTTAGCTATTCTTGGTTGACGCTGACTGAGTGCGGTGGTGCTAAGTCCTCTTTAAATAAGCGTGGTCTGCGGACGAAATGTTTGTCTGCCCAAGACTTCAATATGGTTTCGACATTTAAAAACGAGCGCCGAGCTCGTTACCCGTTACCCACATTATTATCATCGGCGGCGTCGATTGAGTTCTGGTCGCCAATCGAAGATGTACATATTTAGCTGACCTCTTTGGCAAGTAAAGCCGATAATTTTATTTGTCCACAAAATGATCAATTTGGAAAGACAACAAAATTCGGTAACTGACCAGTTTCGTGAAGCAGACTAACTTCTTGGCTCTTTCCAGTCCAACTCTTTTGTGCATCGATGAGCTTTTGAACTTTTTCGAACTTCGACAATCCACCACTGATGTTTGGTTGACGGGCATGCCAACCGTAGCACGACGACTAAGTGGAGTAAACTCTTAAAAAATCGACGTTTTCAGAAGTTGATATGTCGGTAAAGTTCGATTAAGGACACTATAAACAATCGATAACGGTACGGTCACAGTGATACCAACACACATTTTTAGCTCATATTGGATATATAAAATCAAACCCAAAACCTGTATCCAGATATTTGTAAAATGATCTGCCCTTGGCCCCCTGTTTTTTCCGTTTATATGAACGACCTTCCATTACGTTTGAACCATTGTAGGATACATATGTATGCCGATGACGTTCAAGTCTATATAACTTTGCTGAATAATAATCTGACCACAGTTCAGGGATGGGCGACGGCGACCCCAAGAAGACCAAATGTCTTGTTTTGAGTAGGCGCGGTTTTCAACTTCCAAAGGATATCGATGTCGTTCTCAACTGTTAGAAGATAGAAATTGTGATCTCTGTGAGGAACCTGGGCATTACGTTAAATAGGACTTGGACGAACCATATGAACAATGTTATAGGACAGGCATATTCTAAACTGAGATCTTTGTGGCCTATCCAACACCTAACTCCACCGAATTCTTTTGGCGAAATGTGTGATTATTCCGAGTTTATTATATGGATGTGAGCTATTTGCAAGATGTGAGATGCTGCAAGTAAATGGAAATTAAATGTTTTATATAACAATATAATCAGATATGTGTATCTACGGTATGTCTTTAGAAAATCTGCTGAAATGCAGTACTCATTTGTTTCTCCATAAAATTATCTATACTCGGAAACCTCCTTATCTCTACGAGAAGCTTCAGTTTGCGAAATCCAATCGGGGCAAAATATTAATTCCATATCGGTACCGGTCCATGTTTTCGGAATGGCATTTCTTTATAAACGCAGTGCGACTCTGGAATGTTCTTCCACATAGTATACATCTTAACAGTAATTCAAATGTTTCTAAGGAAAAATTTATTATTTATCTAATTTAACTAATTTTTTTGTACTTAATTTCTTTTGTGTACTTATTGTTTCATACAAAGTAATTGTCATAATGTTTTATATGTTATCTTATATCGACGTAGATCAAAAATTTCATTTTTTCACTTTACTCCCCCTAGTGGAATATGAAAACAAATAACTTTGTTTGTTGGGTTGAATTTTGTCTATTACCTCAGTGGACATAGAGTCCATCATCACTCGACACATTTGCGTGTTTTTAAGGCGTGTCCATGTGCCTGTTAGCGATCATAATGTGAGCAAGTCTTCATGTTTTGCTTTTCAATTGGAAACTGTGCAAGAATATTTACGTTTATCATTAGAAAACTTTAAGCAGTTATTCCCGCCGCACTGTATTATATTCGTGGTCATATCTTCTCCGGAGTTGCAAATACACTGGTAGTTTATGGCCAATTTTAAACCATATCTTAGACACTTTAACTACATTCGAGTGTGCGTGTTGTCTGTATGTGTGTGTGTGATGGGTGTTGGATAGCCGCAACAACAGCAATAATATTCCATATTTTGACTACGGATACAGGCAATTATCTCTTGGCCCATAAATTTCTTTTTTTCCCTTGCCAGGTTGTTTTTTTCTTTTCGTCGCCACTCCGCTCTTTTCATATTTCATAGTATTACGGCTATTTGGCTATAGCATGCAAAATGTTTTACCCATAGTTATAAAATATTGTGAGTGGTTGTTGCAGCAGTAGTAGTAGTAGTAGTGCAAGTTATAGCTGTTGTAGTAGTCTTAGTAAACTATCGTAGTATTAAGTCTTTTCTTCATGTTTAACATGCAATACAGGAATTTGGTTCATAACATAATGCTGCTGTTCGGTGTTGCCGCAGTTGCTTTTGCTTCTCTCTGATGCTCATGGTGGCAATGGTGCTGATGAAGACGATGTGAATAAGGAAGTCGAAAATGCAGACAACTTCAGACCAAAGATGATGTAGATTTCATCGCTAGAGAGTTAAAGATGCAACAACACCAAACTTATGGACATAAAATACGTTAGAATCTTTTTCAACGCAAGCACGAGCATAAAGTTCTCATTGCTTGGGGACTTGCAAAGGAAGAAGAGTACTAGCAAAACTACATAATACTCGTACCATACCCCACTCCACCTCTATCATATTCAAACTTAAGTAGGTTGTAAGGCACAAAATTACAATCAGGCCATGGTAATAGCAAATAACAAAAAAAAGGGCTCAAAATCATCTAACTGTTCACGTTCACGACTAGCAACATAGTTTTGCTTCCTACAGGCAGTTGAGGATGATGAAAAACTTCAATGGTTTCTTACGAACTAACATGCAGCTGCGGTTAGGTGATTTTGATATAAATTACACTTCTTTTTCGACAGCATTTGAGGAATATTCCTTGCTTCTATCGGCCATAAGGCACTTGACTGCATTCATCTTTTTTTGGGGGGGGACAACAGGGCTAGGAAATTCTTTTTCCCTTTGCATGGCATATATATCTGAGCCAAAAATAGGTGTTCTTTGAGCTTCATATGCCTGTGTGAACATTTACACCATCTGTCCCTAATGGTTGCCTTGACCACATGTGCATAATAACGATTAAATTATGATGAAGTTTAAGTATACTTATAACACTTTTCTTCTTATTCTTATTGCTAAGTTTCTAAAACCTAAAAGAGAATATAATAAAAGTTGTATAAAATCTTATTCTCTCTTTCACTAAATACTTTATTTTGGTAACTTTTATACAAAAATGTGTTTCTTTCTAAGTTTTGAAATTATGAGAAACAAGTTGAAGTTTTCCAAGGGTTGTTATACAGTGATAATATGTAAGAAGATTTAGTTTTAATGCACAGTAAGGTTGCATGGATGAACCAACTCAACAAACAATCCTTCATATTAGGGATATTATTTTGACACATATTTTGTGTCATTCTGCAACGAACTAGTTTCAATGAACGATTCACATGGTAATGTTGCGTAGCTAACCGCACTCAGGAAACAATCCTTGTCTCATTCTGGAACGAAGTAGCTCCATGGAACGATTCACCAAATGATGTTAGGTCCGTCACTTTCGCTTCCGTAGTTCCACAGTTTATTTTCCTATTTAATATATCAATGCCCTTTGATTAGCTCTTTGTCAAAGAGACCCTATTCCATCCCCCCCACCTTGGTGGCAGTGAGATTGTATAATTGCTAGAAATTTGAGGATTTCCGCCATAAAATCCTTAATCCAATACGCAGGCAGTTGAATGTCAGAGTCAACAGGGAGATAATTCCGACTACAAACAACCTCAAGATTCTCGGTGTCACTTTCGATAGCCTTGTCAAGTCGTCCACTGAAATTTGTGATCCGGTAGAAAAGGATCTCAAGAATCTTGACGGCAGAATCTTTCGGTGTCACTTTCGATAGTCTTTTCAATTCGTCCACAGAAATTTGTGATGAACTCCCGGCTAGAAAAGGACCTAAAGAATCTTGACGGCAGCACTTGGGATTCCGACAAAGAAGCCTTGTTGACTACATATAAGGCAATTGACCGATCAGTGGTCCAGGGTGGACAAATCGGATCAGTGACACGCAGTGGAATAACACACATACTTGTCAGTACGATGCCCTTAGAACTGCGGCAGGATGTTTCCGCATTACACCTCTGGATCATAGGGTAAAGTGGCAGCCCGGCTGGCCCGTGGATCTCATGTAGACACAATTACATCAAATCAGTATCTCCTGGGTTGGTAGCTCAGTAACTATCCAAATCGCCAACTTGTGGATGCCTATCTACCACCACCCAAGAATGTGAAGTTTGATCTTCACCATCTAGAACGCGAGATCCAATGCTACAAAAGAGAGCCTCTATATCAAGTAGCATATCAGAGAGGATAAGCAAGGGTAGTTTTGGCCCAAATAAGATCAGGCAAGTGCAGGCGCCTCAATTCCTACCTAGCAGGGATTGACAGTGTAGCTGGCGGGTGCCCCATCTACCACCAAGGGCCACATGGCACGCTTCACCTTTGTGCTTGCAGCTAAACCTACCCGACACACCACCAGATCACTTGTGAAAGAGGGTCAAAAGCTGAATGATTGACTTTATTGAAGGGATCATAGGGTAAAGTGGCAGCCCGGCTATTTCAGGCTATTCAGTCCATTGTGATAAAAACATGTGGATCTCATGTAGACACAATAACATCTTGTCAAATCAGTATCTCCTGGGTTGGTAGCTCAGTAACTATCCAAATCGCCAACTTGTGGATGCCTATCTACCACCACCCAAGAATGTGAGGGTTGATCTTCACCATCTAGGACGCGAGATCCAATGCTACAAAAGAGAGCCTCTATATCAAGTAGCATATCAGAGAGGATTGACAAGGGTAGTTTTGGCCCAAATAAGATCAGGCAAGTGCAGGCGCCTCAATTCCTACCTAGCAGGGATTGACAGTGTAGCTGGCGTGTGCCCCATCTACCACCGAGGGCCACATGACACGCTTCACCTTCCTGTTTGCAAAAGAGGAACAAAAGCTGAATGATTGACTTTATTGAAGGGAACTAAATGGAAGGAAGGATGTAAGAACACAAATTCCTCTTATGGAATGGAAAGATAAGTAACGAACCATATTGGGAGTGAAATCGCCCAAGTCTTAATGGACGACAGTGATGGCAACTATTAAAAGCGACTTGAATTATTCGAAAGAGAGAGAGAGAGAACGATTTCAAAACACTAGTTTCGGAAATAACATAAAATTTTAGAATCAATTTAGATTTGTTGAAATTCACTGTGTTTGACACCAATTATGACCTTCATCCAGCCGCAAAAGTTCACCAATGTGGTATCACAATGGACTGAATAGTCTAAGTGAGCCTGATACATCGGGCTGCCACCCAACCTTATCTAACCTAACCTAGCCGGCGAAGCTATCATGCTGCATTGTGGTACATTCCCGGCAAAGCTCATTTTTGAGATGCTCGACATTCTGGTATATTTTAAGGACGCTTTGCGATCAATGGGCCATGGGTTCAATCTTAGTTTCGACCGAAGACCAAAAGGGTTTTCTGCAGTGGTTTATACCCACTCAGTAATGCTGGTTACCTTTCTGAGTGTATTAAAGCTACTCTAAATCGTTTCGCAGTAATGTGAAACGCCTTTCGGACTCGGCTATAAAAATCAGGTCCCCGTCATTTAACTAAACATGGAATCATGGAGCACTAAGCGAGTAGTTCAACACTGTGGTATCACAATGGACTGAACAGTCTACGTGAGCCTGAAATAACGGGCTGTTACAATGCCTAACTTAGTTATCGTAACCTGACCTCCGTTTTCGTTCCAAACTTACTCTCCAAAAATAACCCAGCCTCAAAATTCCAACAAATTAAGATCCAGAGGGTTTGGTGGTCAATTTAGCGGTAGAACTGAAGCGAGGACTGAACAGTCTATGTGAGTCTGAAATAACGGGATGTCACAATGCCTAACTTAGTTATCGTAACCTGACCTCTGTTTTCGTACCAAGCTTACTCTCCAAAATAACCCAGCCTCAAAAGTCCAACGGATTAAGATCCAGAGGGTTAGGTGGTCAATTTAACGGTAGAACAGAAGCGAGGCACCATTATTATTGGTGGCGCTTGAGTTCTGGTGACCAATCCAAGGTACAGATTTTCAGCTTACCTCTTTAGCAAGTATCTGATGATTTTGTTTGTTTACTGCTCAACTTAGAATGGCTTCTTATCGGAGGAAGCCAAATTTGTTATCTGGTCACTTTCGTGCAAGCGAAACAATTTCTTAGTTCTTTCCGATCTAACTATTTTTGTGCATCCGTTTTGAAAACTCAATGGCTTTAGTCCAAGTTCATTTTTCAATATGTATTGCATTTGTTTTCGCGATATATTCGTTTCACGTGCAAGTTTTCTCCCACTTCGGAGTGTATTTCGCCTTCATTTTTCGGATCATTTCTGCTGTTGTTAGCGTTTCTTTTGGTCCACTTTTTGGTCACGATGCAACAGTGCCTGTAACACGGTTAGGTTAGGTTAGATAGCAGCCTGATGTATCAGGCTCACTTAAACTATTCAGGCCATTGTGATAGCACATTGGTGAACTTCTCTCTTATCACTGAGTGCTGCCCGATTCCATGTTAAGCTCAATGACAAGGGACCTCCTTTTTATAGCCGAGTCTGAACAGCGTTCCACTCAGAAATGTCACCAGCATTACTGAGGTGGGATAATCCACCGCTGAAAAACATTTTGGTGTTCGGTCGAAGCAGAAACACGGTTACAAGGAATGGTACAAGAAATACATGATGTACAGTGAAACCACTCAAAATTGAACCCACGGTCGACCTAATTTTGACCACATGTGGGAGGTATTCAATTATTAGAGGTTAATTTTAATGTTATAATTCAGCAAACATATCACAAAAATTGTCCTCTTTTGAGAGGTGTACGTTTTCAGAGTATTGGGGTTTTTCACTGTATTCATATTTAAATTCTGAAAGGTCCCAACGATAGCTAGATAGATAGTGGTTTTACAGTCCAATATACATATATTCTTTTGAAAACTTGTAAACAATAAAATTTATGAATGAATAGATCATCTATTTTTACCATATTTTTTCCCTCAAGGAAGAAATAAATAACCGCATAAATAGTCTATGGGAACAATTAAATCGTCTTTCCATTAATAAATGTACATATATACCTTCCAGCAACAATCCTTTTATTGATAGGATTCTTTCTACTTCCTTTCTTGTACATTGTACCATCCTACACGAATTGCAAACGGGAGAATCTGTTTGAGTTCTTTGATAAATCTATATCGTAGGTAATCGGTAGTGGTGTGGTGTTACCATCCGCAAGTTCAAATAAACCATTAATTACTTTCCTCCTTTCCCCCACTTTTTGAATCGAATACAAACTGATTCTACTACCCAGCTTCGAACCCTGATTATGCATTGTCAATACTCTTAATGCAGCAATAACGAGCTGATTGTTTTTCATTCCGTTTGGTGTTGTTTTTTCCTCGAGTTGGGTTTTCCGCTGTTTGCAATTTTCATTCAGACAGGCATTACGATTGCTTCTGTGCGAATAATTTCTCCATAAAACTGAATAATCTTGGACGCTCTTGGTGGTGAGGATGGCGATGATGATGATGATGATGATGACGATGAACACAAAGGAGTATCATTAACAAAAGCTTTCAATGAAACCAACTTAAATGATGGTTCACTTGTAGACGATCACTCGATGATGCTACCATAGAAAAATTTGCAATAGTTTTAGGAGAAATTTTAAATTTGAACCATTTCGTGATTTATATATAAATAATAGTACCGTGAACAAAATTTAGTAAGACTTGTTGATTCAAATTTCACGCGGAAATTGAACAAAGTCTTCATCAAAGATAAAATTTCGATTTTTTCTTAAAAATTTTAATGGAATAGAGTATTTCCTTATTTCCTATTTATGATAACTCAAAAGGATTTACTATGTATACTCACTCAAGTGCAAATAAGAACAATTGCCTGAGTAAAAAAGGACGAATGAAAAGGAAAATAATGAATTGAAAATAAAGCAACAACAATAATACATTGTCCAAAGTGCCTCATATCACTAAATTTGAATGGTCGCCAGATGATGATGGTCTGGAATGGACCAGTAATCCATCTACCAGTTATTCACCATCAACGAAGTGGTAGAGAATTATCATTAGCATTTCATAAATATTTGCCCATTCATGCTATTCTGTTTGCATTGGCTATCATTTGAAATTGGGCGTTTATTAAAAATAATTCTGACGTTGTTGAATATTTTTGCAATTTTTCATCGATAATGAACTCAATATTCAATGTGAGTTCATTCTTCAGTATCTACATTCATTTATTTTAGATTTGGTTTTTTGTTTTCTTTCTTTACAAAAATGATGAATAGCAAATATGAAAATAATGTAGAATGATTCAAATAAATATACAAAAAAAAATAGAGGGAAATAAAAATGCTTCGTATTTCCGATTATGAAAGTGTTGCAACATAATATTTTTTTTTAGAAAGATTATTGTGTATAGTTGTGTAAGTTAAATTGATAATATAGTACTAAAAAGTCATAAATCATGTAAACAAAATGTGAGATGTTAAGAATGCATGCAGTCGAATAGATTGACTTAATGGTATATTTCATCAATATTTTTTACATATTAAATTATTTGATTTATTTCTATTTATAATTAGTTTTAATTAATTTTTTTTAATTGATATATTTTTTTAAATTTATTAAATTACTTCTAAATTTTTTAATTTAGTTTAATTATTAAAATTATTAATTTTAATTATAGCCTAAATTTTAATTTAAATTCCTGTGCAAATATTAGATATAGGTTAGGATAGGTTAGGTTATGTAGTAGCCCGGTATATATATCAGGCTCACTTAGACTATTCAGTCCATTGTGATACCACAGTGGTGAACTTCTCTCTTATCACTGAGTGCTGCCCGATTCCATGTTAAGCTCAATGACAAGGGACCCCCTTTTTATAGCCGAGTCCGAACGGCGTTTCCACATTCCAGTGAAACCACTTAGAGAAGCTTTGAAAACCTCAGAAATGTCACCAGCATTACTGAGGTGGGATAATCCACCGCTGAAAAACTTTTTGGTGTTCGGTCGTAGCAGGAATCGAACCCACGACCTTGTGTGTGCAAGGCGGTCATGCTAACCATTGCACCACTGTGGCGGTAGGTATGATTAGATCTCAACATTGACGAGATATTTGACAACATATAAATACTTCCACACATATCTATAGAAATAAAATTTTGACAAAATTTCTATAGATATACAATTTTGATAAAATTTTCTATAGAAATAAAATTTTGACAAAAATTTTCCATAGAAATAAAATTTTGACAAAATTTCCATAGAAATAAAATTTTGACAAAATTTTCCATAGCAATAAAATTTTGAAAAAATTTTCTATAGGAATAAAATTTCGAAACAATTTTCTATAAAAATAAAATTTTGACAAAACTTTCTATAGAAACAAAACTTTGAGAAAATTTTCTATAGAAATAAAATTTTGACAAAATTTTCTATAGAAATACAATTTTGACAAAATTTTCTATAGAAATAAAATTTTGACAAAACTTTTTTATAGAAATAAAATGTCAACAAAATTTACTATAGAAGTAAAATTTTACAAAATATTCTGTAGACATAAAATTTTGACAAAATTTTCTATAGAAATAAACTTTGACAAAATTTTCTAAAGAAATAAAATTTTGACAAATTTACTATAGAAATAAAATTTTGACAAAATTTTCTATAGAAATAAAATTTTAACAAAATTTTCTATAGAAATAAAATTTTGACAAAATTTTCCATAGCAATAAAATTTTGAAAAAATTTTCTATAGAAATATAATGTTGACAAAATTTTCTATAGAAACAAAAATTTGAGTAAATGTTCTATAGAAATACAATTTTGACAAAATTTTCTATAGAAATAAAATTTTGACAAATTTTTTTTTATAGAAATAAACTGTTAAAAAAAATTACAATAGAAATACAATTTTTACAAATATTCTATAGAAATAAAATTTTTGACAAAATCTTCTTCTTAAATAAAATTTGACAAAATATTTTTATAGAAATAAAATTTAACAAAAATTTACTATAGAAATAAAATTTTGACAAAATTTTCTATAGAAGTAAAATTTTGAAATTTTTTTTTAGAGAAATAAAATGTTGACAAAATTTTCTATAGAACTAAAATTTAAACAAAATTTACTATAGAAATAAAAGTTTTACAAAATATTCTATAGACATAAAAATTTTGACAAAATTTTCTATAGAAATAAAATTTTCCATTCGTTTTGTTTTGTTATTGTTTGGTTTGTTTTTAAGCATTGTTGTTGTTTTTTTATTGCAGCTTAAAACCATAGATTGACTAAACTACAAGTGTAGCTTAACCAACAGAGGAAAGAATGTTTGTCAAATTTATTTGGGCAAAGCCCTATAGACTGCAAGATGGTTGGATGGACGAACGTTTCGGAATTACTACATTCCTCATCAGCATCCTCTACTTGCAGCAAAACTATCAACCACTTATCAGAATAAATTCAGGCAGTTCATTAAACCCAACAATGAACCACACTTGAATCTTCCGAAAAAAGGTTTTGTATGATAGCCGGCTTATGCCGAAATAAATTCGAAACAAACATATCTCTTTTCCTATGCCACTGTCAAATCATCGATTTGAGTTCAGTTGGCTGGGTTTATTTTGAGCGTGCTTCCTCTCAAAATTGGTTGGATCCAACTATCTTGCAGTCTATAGGGCTTTGTCCAAATAAATTTGACAAACATTCTTTTCCTCTGTTGGTTAAGCTACACTTGTAGTTTAGTCAATCTATGGTTTTAAGCTGCAATAAAAAAACAGCAACAATGCTTAAAGAACAAACCAAACAATAACAAAACAAAACGAATGGAAAAAGAAGAGGAAGCACGCTCAAAATAAAATATTGAGAAAATTTTTTGTAGAAATAAAATTTAGAGAAAATTTTTTGTAGAAACAAAATTTTGAGAAAATTTTCTATAGAAATAAAATTATGTGTTTTTCGTTTCTTTCGAAGAAATGTTTTATTTTGAATTCATAAACAATTTTGTTAAAACTTTAATTCATAAAGAAATTTTTGCCAAAACTTTATTTCTATTAAGAATTTTTTGCAAAAATTTTATTTCTATAAAATTGTATTTCTATAGAAAAATTTGTCACAATTTTATTTCTATAGGAAATTTTAATTTTATTCTTTTGAGAAAATTTTTGCAAAATTTATTTTTATAGAAAATTTTCCCATTTTTTTTAGAAAATGTTATTTCTATAGAAAATTTTTGCAAAATTTTATTTCTGTAGTAAATTTTGACAACATTTTAATTCTATAGAAAGTTTTTGCAAAATTTTATTTCAATAGGAAATTTTTCCAAAAACAAAATTTATAGAAAATTTTGTCAAAATTTTATTTCTATAAAAATTTTGTATTTCTATAGAAAATGTTGTTAAAATTTTATTTCTATAGAAAATTTTGTCAAAATTTTATTTCTATAAATATTTTTTCAAAAGTGTATTTCTATAGAAAATTTTGATAAAAATTTTCTATAGATTTTTCTATAGAAATAAAATTTTGAGAAAATTTTCTATAGAAAAAAAATATTGAGAAAATTTTCTGTAGAAATAAAATTTAGAGAAATTTTTTTTATAGAAATAAAATTTTGAGAAAATTTTCTATACAAATAAAATTTTGAGGAAATTTTCTATAGAAATGAAATTTTGACAAAATTTTCTATAGAAATGTAATTTTGACAAAATTTTCTATAGGTATAATATTTTGACAAAATGTTCTATATGTGTAATATTTTAACAAAATTTTCTATAGAAATAAAATTTTGATACAATAAGACAACCGTGTTCGGAGTTTTAAATTTTAACTTTACTAAATTTTTAATGTAATTTAAATTTTTATAGGTAGAAAACCTTAGTTGTTAGTACCTTTATTTTCTATTTATTGTCATAATTTATTATGATTTTAAATAAACTAATAATAATAATAATAATTTTTATTTGAATTAAGACAATTAAAAAACAATATTTTAAACTTAAAGCTCTGTTTGTAAATTATTATAGTTATTATAGTTATTATTATAGTGTATTATAATAATAAGTATGAACTTATCAATTGATATACAAGGTTTAACTTAATTTATAATGTGAGACCATATCAAGTGGTCCCTTTATCTTTGACTATTTTCACTTCTTCCATGTGCTCACTTTGCATTCCATTTACATTTTATCGCGAAGTTTATACAAAGTTATATTTGCTACAATATTATTTCTCGATTTCTTTCGAATAAACAATTGCCAATTTGCATTTATTTTTCTTTTGCAAAAATGTTCTCTCGATTTCCTTATGGATTATCAAGTGAATATTCAAATATGGGTGGGTGAATGTTGCTTTTTTGTTTGCATATTTATCCTTCGATTTTTGCTTCTATTACCCAAGCTACTGATTTGTTATACTCACATATATTCATTCTTTTCTTTGTCTGATTTGTTTTTCTTTGCAGTACCTCTAACATCGGTTCAGGGTGTTTTGGGACGTCAGGCAATGTTGCCGTGTGATATAACGCCAATGGAACGTGACGATGCTGTTTATATGGTCTTGTGGTTTCGCGAGGGTGATGGTGAACCTATCTATAAGTAAGTAAAAATATTATCATTATTACCAGTGAAGAATGTGGGCTGAAGGAATGCTTAATGGGATAATATGAGTGGGGATAGAGCAACTAATATATGAAAGACAGAGTGTGGTGGCTGACTATGTGTGGGGTGGTGTTTGTTGAAGGATGTAGATGTCCTTTCCTGACAGATAACAGACACGAGTCAGCAAATATTTAACTGGGTTCTACTAGCAATTGTATAAAGAGCCTTGAACTTATGCAATATAGCAAAAGGCCGCTTTCATAATTTTGGAAATTTGAAGTGGTTAAACTGATTTCAACCAAATTTGGCACGCTTTACGCTACTATCAATTGTACTCAATAAATCTAAATCTGAACCGATTTCTTTCCAAAATCAGTGGGTATATATTCCGACCAAAAACGCATAATTGTGTCAAATTTGAATTCGGTCGGACCAAAACTGCGACCTATACACCAAAATGTGTTCACAGACAGACATGGCCAAGTCGATACACGGACATGGGTTTCACACGTGCTAACAATAATCTACCAACATTTGAAGAAATTATTAGTTGTTGATCATACTTTTGTGGTTAGAAGAAAAACAACGTTTTTTCGTTTCTTTGTTAAAACTTTATTTCTATAAAGAAATTTTTATTTAAACTTTATTTATATAAAGAATTTTTTGCAAAAATTTTATTTCTATAGAAAAATTTGTCACAATTTTATTTCTATAGGATATTTTAATTGTTGTTTTAATTACATTTTAATTTTTTTATTTTGAGAAAATTTTTGCAAAATTTATTTTTATAGAAAATATTTTCTATAAAAAAATTTTGTCGACATTTTATTTCTATAGACATTTTTTTCTTTTAAGAAAACTTTTGCAAAATTTATTTTTATAGAAAATTTTCCCATTTTTTTTTTTTTTGAAAACGTTATTTCTAAAGAAAATTTTGTCAACATTTTAATTCTATAAAAAGTTTTTCAAAATTTTAATTCTATAGAAAGTTTTTGCAAAATTTTATTTCTATAGAAAATTTTTCCAAAAACAAATTTTACAGAAAATTTTGTCAAAATTTTATTTCTAAAAAAATTTTGTCAAAAGTGTATTCCTATTGAAAATTTTGTCAAAATTTCATTTCTATAGAAAATTTTGTCAAAAGTGTGTTTTTATAGCAAATTTTGTCAAAGTTTTATTTCTATAAAAAATTGTCAACATTTCATTTCTATAGAAAATTTTTGCAAAATTTTATTTCTATAGAAAATGCTATTTCTATTTTTAGTTTTGTTAGTTGCCTTCTGGAATTCTACAATTTTGGAATTATTGGGATTATAGATTATTCGTTTGGCTTGAGGTCATGGACTAATGAAAAATGCTGGTGTTGTTGTTTTTCATTAATTTTTTACTGAGATGTTGCTGTTCTCGGATATTTCGATACACCATCGGGAGATATTATATTTTCAGCGAGATATTATATTTTACAAAGTTATGCACGTTCTCCTTACAAAGCTCATATCTAGACAAACGAATAATCCCAAAATTGTAAAATGTTATTTCTATAGAAAATTTTTGCAAAACTTTAGTTCTATAAAAACCGTAATCAAAATTTTATTTCCATAGGAAATTTTTGTCCAAATTATATTTCTATAGAAAATTTTATTACTATAGAAAATGTTCTCAAAATTTTATTTCTATAAAAAATTTTGTCTAAATTGTATTTCTATGGAAATTTTTTTCAAAATTTTATTTATATAGAAAATTTTTGCAAAATTTATTTATATAGAAAATTTTTGCAAAATTTTATTTCTATAGAAAATTTTTGAAAAATTTTATTCCTGTAGACAATTTAATCAAAATTTTATATGTATAGAAACATTTGTCAAAATTTTATATGTATAGAAACATTTGTCAAAATTTTATTTATATTGAAAATTTTTTCAAAATTTTATTTCTATAGAAAATTTTGTAAACATTTTATTTCTATAGAAAATTTTGTCAAAATTTTATTTCTATAGAAAATTTTGCCAAAATTTTATTTCTATAGAAAATTTTGTCAAAATTTTATTTCTTTAGAAAATTTTTAAAAATTTGTATTTCTATAAAAAATATTGTTAAAATTTTATTTCTATAGAAAATATTGTCAACATTTTATTTCTACAGGAAATTTTGTATAAATTGCATTTCTATAGGAATTTTTGTCAAAATTTTATTTCTATAGAAAATTTTGTCAAAATTTTATTTCTTTAGAAAATTTTTTAAAAATTTTTATTTCTATAAAAAATATTGTTAAAATTTTATTTCAATAGAAAATATTGTCAACATTTTATTTCTATACGAAATATTGTCAGAATTGCATTTCTGTAGGAAATTTTGTCAGGATTTTATTTTTATAGATTTATTTTATTTCTATAGAAAAAGTTTTTTTTTCTATAGAAGATTTTATCTGTATAGAAAAATTTGTCAACATTTTTTCAAAATTTTATTTCTATAGAAAATTTGGTCAAAATTTTATTTCTATAGAAAATTTTGTCAAAGTTTTATTTCTATAGAAAATTTTTGCTAAATTTTATTTCCATATGATATGTTTGCAAAGGTTTTTTGCTGTAGAACATTTTTGCAATTTTTTTTTTCTTTTAAGAAAGTTTTTGCAATTTTACCTTTATAGAAAATTGTTGCATAATTTTGATTTTATAGAAAATTTTGGCAAAATTTTATTTTTATAGAAAATTTATGCAAAATTTTCTTTTATAGAAAATTTTTGCAAAATGTTATTTCTATAGAAAATTTTTGCAAAATTTTATTTCTATAGAAAATTTTTCCAATGCTTTATCACCATGTGATTTAAATTTAAAAATTTTACAAAATTCTAAACTATTTTATGGAAAAGTCGAATTTATTCTGATAATTGTGATAGCTTTGCTGCAAGTAGAGGATGCTGATGAGGAATGTGGTAATTCCGAAACGTGCGTCCATCCAACCATCTTGCAGTCTATAGGGCTTTTCCCAAATAAATTTGACAAACATTCTTTTCCTCTGTTGGTTAAGCTACACTTGTAGTTTAGTCAATGCATGGTTTTAAGCTGAAATAAAAAAACCACAACAATGCTAAAAGTCGAATTTAGAAAAATTGTATGCTTCATTTTTGTATAACGTTTTTCTCTGTTTTTGGTTCATTTAACTACGTTCTTATATTGGGAAAATCTTAATGAAGTAAATGAAAGATAAATTGGCTTTAGTGTCCACATTTGTGTGCACAAATAAAAACCAACCATACACAGAAAAAAATTTCACGAAATATTTTCCAATTAAAATCTTAATTGAGTTTTAAAAAATATTCAATTAAAAATTTAATTGAATCAACAATTTTTTTAATTGAAATAAAAATCAATCACACAAATTAATAGTATCAATTAATTTTTTAATTGGATCAATTAATTTTTTAATTGACTGTCAATTAATTTTTTAATTGATACTATCATTTCTGTGATTGAAAACTTTTCAATTATAAAATTAATTGGATCAATTAATTTCGTGATTGAATCATAAAAATATTTTTTGTGTGTATGATTTATTTTCCCTTCATAAACTAACCCACTCTAATATAACCAACATCTACATATTTATCTATCTTCTCTAAAATTCTAAGAGTATAGCCATATTCACATAATATATCTTACTTTTATGAATGTTATGTCTTAGTGGCATATCTCGTTTCGTTTCTCTGCGTTTCACTTCCTGAGGCTCATTGAGGGTGAAGAGTTGATCCTGGGTATCTAGTAACTATCGGTGCCAAAGTGAAGTGAAGGCTAGCATCATGTTGAGCATTTCCTTATTTCATCTAAGTGGGTTAATTTATCTTGAAAAATCATTTTTGTGCGGGGGTTTTCTCCGGCTAAAGTGTTACTAATTCATATAGCTCTTTCTCTCTCTCTCTCGTTATCTGTCTCCCTGTCTCTCACTCTCTACTAGGCTGAAGAGCAATATTTTAAGGGTATTCTTTAAGCTCTTAATACAATTCATTTAATTAAGTGTAAGTGTAGTTGTGCTTAAGGCACTTGTGAATGAAATGCGAAATGTACTGTGATAAAATCATGATAAAGTCTCAGCTAATGTTAGGTATAATAATTTTACACACTCACTTCAAGGGCTTTTCGAGAAGAGTTGAATAAAAGGAATATCTTTGGGTATAAAAAATTTCTTTTTTTTTGTGTTACTGTAGCCTTTTTGTGTGTATTATCATATAACTCAAAATGAAAAACAATTCTTAACAGGCACTTGATTTCAAAAATTGTTTGAAATGGATTTTATCTGAAGAGATTTAAAATATAAATTGTTAGAAATTAACAGATGATTTGCAAAGAGTACAAATATATTATAAATTGAGAGAGCTATTGTAGAAAATATGGCAATGGAATTGCAGTTTTGTTATGAGTCAACACTCATCGGTAATTGGTCTCTATAAAATAAATTGCAATTCATTGGAATATATATAATTAACTTCCGTCTTTTAGGATACATATTTCAGTCTTATTTTTCGGTTTACTTTTTTATATTGGTCAGGTCAGGAGAAGTGTGACATAGAAAGTCAGATATTTTGAACTTCTCTGGCATATCAAAAGGCTATGTCCATATATAAAATTGTGCCCAAATAAAGATAAAATTCTGTCAGATATTGTTGCAGTTTAGAATTATCATCTCAACTAGTTGATAATGACCAATCTTTGCTCGTATCTTTAATTATATATTATTAATAAAATCTTACTTTTTACAGTTTCGATGTTCGGGGGAGACAATTTGGACAAGCTCGTCTCTGGTCATCACCAACTGCATTTGGACCGAGGGCTTACTTTAGTAGTACCTCACATCCAGCACAATTGAAAATTGATAGCGTACGTTTAGAGGATGAAGGCGTATATCGGTGTAGAGTGGATTTTAGAAATTCTCCTACGAGAAATTTAAAAATCAATCTAACTGTGATAGGTAAGTACTTGAAAAATATTATTAACTTGATAGGTAACGGTGACAATATCACAACAGCAGCAGTGAAGAAAAACTGCAAAAAATGTATTAAATATCAAAATGTTTTTGACAAAGAATAAATAGAACTCATGTCAGATAATAGTATTGAGTACAAAATTTCGAAATTGTTCTATAGATACAAAGATAAGACCACTTCCAAAAATGTCCTCCTAAATACGATAATTTTTGAACTACACAGCAATTTCTCAAGACTTTTGTACAACTTGCTTTTATCATATTTTAATATTTTTAATATTTTGTCGAGAAAAGTGCTGAATTTCTCAAAAATCATACAAATTATTTATTTGGTAAATTATTACAAATGTTTTTGAATCAGATCCACACCATTTTTAAAGAAGTGAGTGCAACGGCTGTTGATATGGTGAACATCTGCCCTATTACCAGCTCATGTTAAATTCATCGCTAAGACCAAATTTTGTAGAAAGCTTGATCGATTCATTCAAAGAAAGACAAAAAAAATATATTTTAAAAATAGGTACACCCAGAAAAAAGGGGCTCTAATGCCAACTAAACTTTATTTTAGTTCATGAAGATTAGTTGATTTTAGTTAAATTTAGCACAATACGAGTAAATGTTCCCTATTTGAATAATTTTTTGCTAACTTTAATGAGTTGAACTAAAAATAAGAAAAAAAGTTGTATACAAATATAGTGCACAATTTTACTAAAAAATTAAATAGTTAATATTTTTCTAATATGGCAGAAGTTTGCTAAAATTGAGTTCATAAGTATCTCATTTTACTAAATTTTACTAAAATTGTAACTGTCTTGAACTTCGTACAGCGCTAAAGACATTTTAACAATTTTAAAATCCATTTTTTTCTTTCAACATATGAAATTTTCTTAAATTACAAAAAAAAAAAAAACAAGTATATACGGCCGTAAGTTCGGCCAGACCGAAGCTTATGTACCCTCCACCATGGATTGCGTAGAAACTTCTACTGAAGACTGTCATCCACAATCGAATTACTTGGGTTGCGGTAACACTTGCCGATGGCAAGGTATCTTAAAATTCCTAACACCGTAATATATACCACATAGTCCATACGTGGTATATATTAAACTAAAAAAGGCCGATTAAATACGTATATAATTAAGTTTAAAGCTTCTATAGAAATAAAATTTTGACAAAATAAAATTTTGTTAACATTTTCTATAGAAGTAAAAAATTTTCTATAGAGATAAAATTTTGAAAAAATTTTCTATAGAAATAAAATTTGGACAGAATTTTCTATAGAAATAAAATTTGGAAAAAATTTTCCATAGAAATAAAATGTTGACAAAATTTTCAATAGAAATAAAATTTTGACAAAATTTTCTATAGAAATAAAATTTTGACAAAACTTTTTATAGAAATAAAATGTTGACAATGTTTTCTATAAAAATAAAATTTTGATAGATTATTTTTGGCTCGAGTGGCAACCATGATTATGAACCGATATAGACCAATTTTTATGTGATTGGGGATCGGCTATATATAACTATAGACCGATATAGACAAATTATGGCATGGTTATAAGTGGACTTCTAATAACACCACGTTGCAAATTTCAACAGGATCGGATGAATTTTGCTCCTCCAAAAGGCTCCGGAGATCAAATTTGGGGAACGGTTTATATGGGGGATATATCCAATTATGGACCGATATGGACCAATTCTTGCGTGTTTGTTAGAGACCACATTCTAACACCACATACCAAATTTCAATCGGATTGGATGACTTTTGCTCCTCCAAGAGGCTCCGGAGGTCAAATCTAGGGATCGGTTTATATGGGGGCTATATATAATTATGGGCCCATGTGGAATAATTTTTGCTTGGTCATTAGAGAATATATACCAACACCATGTAACAAATTTCAGCCGGATCGGATGAAATTTGGTTCTCTTAGAGGCTCCGCAAGCCAAATCGGGTGATCGGTTTATATGGGGGCTATATGTAATTATGGACCGATATGGACCAATTTTTGCATGGTTGTTAGAGACCATATACTAACACTATGTACCAAATTTCAGCCGGATCGGATGAAATTTTCTTCTCTTAGAGGCTTCGCAAGCCAAATGGGGTGATCGGTTTATATGGGGGCTATATGTAATTATGGACCGATATGGACCAATTTTTGCATGGTTGTTAGAGATCATATACTAACACCATGTACCAAATTTCAGCCGGATCGGATTTTAAGATTTTGTTACAAGTCTATCTAATTTTGTCCAAATCGGTTCAGATTTAAATATATGTATATCGGAACATTAAACTTTATATATGACACCCAACAAATTTAAGAGATGGTATCGAAAATATAGATCTACAATGTGGAGCAGAGTATAATATAGTCTGTCCTGCCCGACTTTAGAATTTCCATACTTGTTCCCTTGTCTCAGTTTTAATGAAAATTTCTTTATGTATTGAACAAATTATTTTTGTGTAAGAATTAATTTTCATGTATACCTTCCTGGTCATTTATACGAAAAATACACAAGATATGAGCGCTATAATGACGAGTAACAATAATACACTTATTTGCGAAGCGTAATGCAAACTCACTCTTTACTTTTTCTCAATACAATTTTCAATATCCAAATATGCATTGGACATAAAATGACAATAGTTTCTTATAATACGACCAAGTTTATGTTCCTTTTTTTAATTGATCCAATTTTCCTTTCCATTGTAATATTTTTGCTTTATAATTTTTGTTTTCTCCCCATCTCAAAGAATACAAAAGCTTTCAGGACCATAGACCAACCCCATCAAATAATGAAAATCCTACATAATATGGATTTTCCTTTTATTTGGACTGCATTGCAATTCCAGATAAAATTGGGTTGATGATTGCTGCTTCCTTGACAATTACATTATTGGGGGATTCCCCCTGCCCACATAGCGAGCTTTGTCAATATTCGTAATTACATACATACATACATGCGTACTGGTGGTGGATATGGTCGTATAGAAATGAGGACGCTATTAACGCAAACAAATAAGGATTTTCCACTGAGATAAAAGACGGCATAACAAGAAGGACTCAAAAGTATATCCGTTTCTCTGCATTCTTTGTTTGTCCGCGAGTTTTCACATGTATACGATGAGGTTTTTGTATTTTTTGTTTTATTTCGTTTTCTTTAAAACCGCCAAAAGGATCGACACAAATATGTGTGAGATTCAAGCCCCCATTGGTGCGGCAACAAATATTGTGTCAACCTCTAGCACGCAAGCCAATGCAGCTGACATCGTTGGCTACGACAACACCAGGACAGATTAAAGCGGTAATAATACCCGCAACTACAAGCAACAACTGCAACACAAGCATAAAATAACCTCAGAAAAAAATGAAAGCGGGTCCCATGCCAATGGGTGGGGTGGAAGAAGGCCAAATAAAAATTGAACAATAAGTTACAATAAAAACGTAGAGACGTTATGCATGAATACCCAACCAAATTTTAGTCAAGCAATGTTTCTTGGGTAGGCCAGAGTAGAGGTCTATGAACAGCCTTAGGATGGGGCCATAGGGAAAGGAAATTCGTAATAAGCTTTAAGACATTACCAAATATTAGCAAAGTACCAGTGGTGAATTTCTATTATAAACATAAATTAAAATGAATTTCCTTTTTTAGACTAGTCGTTAACATGTAATAGATTAGAGTTTTAAGCTGTCATAAAAAAACTTTGAATTCATCTGTCAAATTTAGTCTAAGTTTCCGGCCTCTTTCTTCATCCAGCCATCGACGGGATAACATCATCAATAAAATAGTATATCTCAACGAAATCTATTTTGTCTCTCTCTCTCTCCTCTTACAAAACCGGTAAATCCCATGTAAGTATTCGTCGTGCCCAGGAGCCTAAGTTCCATCGTCCAAAGCATAATCTCGAGGAACCTTAGTTCCCCATTTTTCCACTCAATTTCTCATCTTAAGAGCTAATTTTAAATCCGTAATATAATATTCAAGTGGTAAAGTTTTATTTGTCCAATCGATATACAAAAGTTTGATATTATTAGGTTGTTTAAACAGAGCTAACGAAAAAAATTTCATAAATATAATGAAATAGTTCATCAATGTTATGAATTTTCATTGAAATAAAGAAACGTGTATTAATATATGAGAACGATTTCATTGTTTCAATGAAAAATGTCCGTAAGGGTAATGAAGAAATCGTGTTGGCCCATTTTTTTTGTGATATTTTTTTTTTTTTGTAAATTAGACCGAATTGTGAATCCTGCTTTTAAGACATTACCAAAAATTAGCAGTGTACCAGGGGCAAAGTTTCAGTTGTCCACTTGGTATACAAAAGTTTGCTATTATTAGACTGTTAAATCTGAGACAATTTCATAAATATAATGAAATAGTTCGTCAATGTTATGAATTTCCATTTAAATAAAGAAACGTGTATTAATATTTATGAACGATTTCATTGTCTCAATGAAAAATGCCCGTGAGTGTAATGAAAAAATCTTATTGGCTCATTTGTTTTTGTGAAATTTTCTTTTTCTGCATCAGACTCAATTTTGAAAACATCTTTTAAGACATTACCAAAAATTACACTAATAGAAAAAGTTTCGTTATAATAAAAGTGAGACAATGAAACAAATTCCTTAATACAACGAAATTTTCCATTATTATGACGAATTTTCTGTTAATCAACGTCACGTTTCGTATGATTAACGAATATGTTCATTGTATTAATGAAAATGTTTCGTTATATCAATGAAAAATTGGTTGAGTTTTAATGAAATTTTCTTTGTGTGTAGCAGCATTCCAGGGGCAAAGTATCAGTTGTCCACTCTGTATAAAAAAGTTTGAAATTGTCAGATTGTTAAAACTGAGCCAACAAAATAATTTCATAAATATAATGAAATAGTTCATCAATGTTATGAATTTTCGTTTAACTAAAGAAACGTGTATTAATATTTATGAATGATTTCATTGTCTCAATGAAAAATGTTCATTAATGTTATGAAAAAAAAAAATCTCATTGGCTCCATGTTTAAGAAATTTCCGTTTTGTGTATCCGAGGGATTCTTAGCACCCTTCGGTCTTACAAGTTTTCCATTTGACTGCAAAACTTGGCCCACAATCTACCCAATTCAAATTACCTTAGGCTGTATATCGTTCAATGGGAAAAGCGTTGAATTGCCAAAGCAATTCAAAAGTTTTATTGCAGTGACGACCAACGGTACAGTTGAAACCCCAACTCGTCTCTATATTGCAAATGAAAACAAACACCAACGCCTCATCATATACAATCTCCACCCACCAATGGCCATGGCAAACTCATATGCATTGTAAGGACACAGCCAATGGATATAAATCCAAGAGTAGTAACCAACATTGCCATTGACGCTAGGTTCGATGGCAATGCGTGTACATGTACCCTCATTCTATGGCAAAGGATTGCATAAGGAAAAAAACATCTGAAAAAATGGATACTTCTCCCGCCCCCTCTGCCCATATGTGTAGTATGCACCAAATGTAGTTTGCAAATTTAACATTGCGTCACAGCAACAATTGAAATGGAAACGAAACAGAAAACAAAAAAACGAAAATAATAGGAAACAGGATACAAGGCATATAGGTTTTGGTCCTTCGATCCAAGCTCAACTAATAAATTCGGTCACTTTAATGGGACTTCTATAGCATAGCCTTTGAATAAAGGCGAAACAATGAAGGCATAACTTGCCCCCACGCCAGTTCAATGATATTACCAGTGAAACAATGACAATAAAAACTCAGAGTGACCAAACCATGGCCACTTGAAGAGCATGAAAAAATTATTTTGCCTCCATACGAACTCTGTGCGAGTTCGTTTCATTAAGAGGCTTTGTAAGAAATCCTATGAACGTTGCATGAGTTGGAAATATGATGAAACATTGTTAGGAGTGCTTAGGGATAAAGTTTTGAAAATTCTGGGTAGATTTTTTTTATTCCGATGGCATGAAGGTTTTTAGAGCAAGAAAATATGAAAAGTTCTACGTAATTCAATTAACTTGGAGTTATTTTTTGTTAATCATTGTGTAGTAATTTTTCTTCAGTTGCTAGAACTTCAATATCCAAAATAAGACTTAATCTATATTACATGCATTTTTGGAACCACCGTAGTGCAATGGTTAGCATGCCGGCCTTGCATACAAACGGTCATGGGTTTAATCTCAGTTTCGACAAAGCACTTAAAGTTTTTCAGTGGGTGGGTAGATTATCTATCCCCTCTCACTACTACTGGTGACATTTCTGAGTATTTGAAAACTTCTCTAAGTTGTTTAACCTTAAAGTGAATTGCCGTTCCGATTCGACCATCGGACATTACTGATTGATTTAAAGAGCAGTTCACCACTTCTGGTATCACAATGGACTGGACGAGTCTAAAATAGCGGGCAGCCACTTTACCTAACCTATACTAACCTATATTACATGAATTTGTAACATTCGGTGGAAACGTTTTAGAACACCGGAACTTCATGAGGACCTTCGTGGAACTGTTTCACTGTTAAGGTGGGTATTACGTTCGAGTTTAGCCGCTAAAATCGTCAAATTTTTCACGATTACTTTTCTTTAATAATCAATTTTAAGGAATACAAACTTTGTGGAAATTTGCTTTGGGCTATTCCCCATCAAGTTATAATGAACTCTGAAACAAAAGTGTGTAAGTTTATGCCATTTTTATACCCTCCACCATAGGATGGGGGTATATTAACTTTGTCATTCCGTTTGTAACACATCGAAATATTGCTCTATGACCCCATAAAGTATATATATTCTGGGTCGTGGTGAAATTCTGAGTCGATCTAAGCATGTCCGTCCGTCCGTCCGTCCGTCTGTTGAAATCACTTCCGAACGAAACAAGCTATCGACTTGAAACTTGGCACAAGTAGTTGTTATTGATGTAGGTCGGATGGTATTGCAAATGGGCCATATCGGTCCACTTTTACGTATAGCCCCCATATAAACGGACAACGAAATTTGGCTTGCGATTGGTCTAAGAGAAGCAAATTTCATCCGATCCGGCTGAAATTTGGTACATGGTGTTAGTATATGGTCTCTAACAATCACGCAAAAATTGGTCCATATCGGTCCATAATTACATATAGCCCCCATATAAACCGATTCCCCGATTTGGCTTTTGGAGCCTCTAAGAGAACCAAATTACATCCGATCCGGCTGAAATTTTGTATATGGTGTTGGTATATGTTCTCTAATGACCATGCAAAAATTGGTCCACATCGGCCCATAATTATATATAGCCCCCATATAAATCGATCCTCAGATTGGACCTCCGGAGCCTCTTAGAGGAGCAAAAGTCATCCGATCCGACTGAAATTTGGTACGTGGTGTTAGTATATTGTCTCTAACAACCATGCCAAAAGTGGTCCGTATCGGTCCATATTTATATATAGCCCCCATATAAGCCGATCCCCAGATTTGACCTCCGGAGCCTCTTAGAGGAGCAAAATTCATCCGATCCGGTTGAAATTTGGTACGTGGTGTTAGTATATGGTCTCTAACAACCATGCAATAATTGGTCCATATCGGTCCATAATTATATATAGCCCCCATATAAATCGATCCCCAGATTTGTCCTCCGGAGCCTCTTGGAGGAGCTAAATTCATCCGATCCGGTTGAAATTTGGAACTTGATGTTAGAATGTGGTCTCCAACAAACACTCAAGAATTGGGTCATATCGGTCAATAATTGTATGTAGCCCCCATATAAACCGTTCCCCAGATTTGATCTCCGGAGGCTCTTTGAGGAGCAAAATTCATCCGATCCGGTTGAAATTTGCAACGTGGTGTTAGTATAAGGCCGCTAATAACCATGCCAAAATTGGTCCATATCGGTCTATAGTTATATATAGCCGATCCCCAATCACACAAAAATTGGTCCATATCGGAGCATAATCATGGTTGCCACTCGAGCCAAAAATAATCTACCAAAATTTTATTTTTACAGAAAACATTGTCAAAATGTTATTTCTATAGAAAATTTTGTCAAAATTTTATTTCTATAGAAAATTGTTTCCAAATTTTATTTGCATAGATATTTTTTTCCAAATTTTACTTCTATGGAAAATGTTGTCAAAATTTTATTTCTATAGAAACTTTAAACATAATTATATCCATATTTAATTTGCCTTTTTTAGTTTAATATATACCACGTATGGACTATGTGGTATATATTACGGTGTTAGGAAGTTTTAAGATACCTTGCCATCGGCAAGTGTTACCGCAATCTAAGTAATTCGATTGTGGATGACAGTCTTCAGTAGAAGTTTCTACGCAATCCATGGTGGAGGGTACAAAAGCTTCGGCCTGGCCGAACTTACGGCCGTATATACTTGTTTTTTACTGATTTAGTTTTCACTTTAGTGAAAAAATGAGAAAATGATTTTAGCGGATAGAGATAGAGATGATGGACAATCATTGGAGCCACCGTAGTGCAATGGTTAGCATGCCCGCCTTGCATACACAAGTTTTTCAGCGGTGGATTATCCCACCTCAGTAATGCTGGTGACATTTCTGAGGGTTTCAAAGCTTCTCTAAGTGGTTTCACTGGAATGTGGAACGCCGTTCGGACTCGGCTATAAAAAGGAGGTTCCTTGTCATTGAGCTTAACATGGAATCGGGCAGCACTCAGTGATAAGAGAGAAGTTCACCACTGTGGTATCACAATGGATTGAATAGTCTAGTCTAACCTAACCATGGTCAATCATGAAGAATTTTTTCATTGTTTCTCGCTTATAAAATCGAACCCTATTGTCCTTGATAACATATGCTGAAAAAACGTAATATTAATACGAAAAAAAATTTGCTTATTTCTCCCTAACTTTAGGTCCTAGAGCGAAAAGAACCTTAATTCCTGACCACCAAATCATAAAACACCAAATTCCATCGAAATCTTGAAAACATCCAAAATCGCGTAAGAAAAATTCATTTTTCCCATAAAATCGAAAATTTCATCAAAAAAAGTTATTCTCATTTTAAATCTAAAATATTGTAGAATTTCATTCGAAAGCAATAATTTCCTTTACAACATTTTTTAGAAAATTTTTCGAGTTTATTAAATGCATTTGTTAAAGAGTAAGAGAAAACAAGGGTTGGTATTAGCGACAGAAGGGTTATTTTCTCATTTCTTCTGAATCACTCAAAATCATTCGACTCAGTGGACTAATAATTATTTTGAAGGACATGACATTTTTCTTAATATCACAAATTTATACTGAATTCCGAAAATCTAATTTATCTTTGCATTTCAAATAATATGTAATAATAATTAAATGAAAATTTGCCGGAACAATGAATTTCGTTCATATGGTCAGCCTAAAACGCTTTTTTTGCCCTTTGAATTTACGGAAGGATTTTATTGTTTAATAAGAATTCCGTATAACGAAGAATACACGAAACTGTGTGCTAAAATATACAGGACATGGACTTTGCAATTCTTTCTTGTGGTGGAAGTGTAAATATGCTATTGGGGTAAAAGTTGTCTTTTATGCATATTCAAAAAATATTGTTGCCGAGAAAAATAGCTATGGGATACATATGTGCCAGGTCTTCGCTCCCTTATACCCTTGAACATATCAACAAAATATACCATAAAAACAATGTTGTAGCAAAATTTTTGTTGGTTTCGTTTTTTTTTCTGAAAAGTATTTTTTTCTCTTCTTGTTCTTGCAAATTGATGGTGCCACAAAAAATGCATTTGAATGCATTTTCAGTATTCAAGCTATTTTGTAAAGTCTTTTTCTGTTATTTTCCACTGCAATAAAGTTATCAAGCAATTTTTTTCACATAATAAGTATGCAGAAAAAAAGAGAAATCAACAAAAAACAAGTATATACGGCCGCAAGATCGGCCAGGCCGAATCTTATGTACCCACCACCATGGATTGCGTAGAAACTTCTACGAAAGACTGTCATCCACAATCGAATTACTTGGGTTGTGGTATCTTAAAACTTCTTATTCCTGCATGGTTGTTGGATAACATATACTAACTTCACGTACCAAATTTCAACCGAATGGGAAGTATTTTGCTCTTCCAAGGGGCTCTGGAGGTCAAATCTGGGGATCGGTTTATATGGGGCCTATATATAATTATGGACCGATATCGACCAATTTTTGCATGGGAGTTTAAAGCCATATATTAACACCACGTACCAAATTTCAACTGAATCAGTTGAATTTTGGTCTTCCAAGAGGTTCCGGAAGTCAAATCTGGTGATCGGTTTATATGGGGGCTATATATAATTATGAGCCGATGTGGACCAATTTTTGCATGATTGTTAGAGACCATATACTAACATCACGTACAAAATTTCAGCCATATCGGATGAAATTTGCTTTTCTTAGAGGCCTCGCAAGCCAAATCGGGGGATCGGATTATATGGGGGCTATATATAATTATGGACCGATGTGGACCAATTTTTGCATGGTTGTTCGAGACCATATACTAACACCATGTACCAAATTTCAGCCGGATCGGATGAAATTTGCTTCTCTTAGGGGCCTCGCAAGCCAAATCGGGGGATCGGTTTATATGGGTGCTATATATAATTATGGACCGATGTGGACCAATTTTTGCATGGTTGTTAGAGACCTTATACTAACACCATGTACCAAATTTCAGCCGGATCGGATGAAATTTGCTTCTCTTAGGGGCCTCGCAAGCCAAATCGGGGGATCGGTTTATATGGGGGCTATATATAATTATGGACCGATGTGGACCAATTTTTGCATGGTTATTAGAGACCATATACTGACACCATGTACCAAATTTCAGCCGGATCGGATGAAATTTGCTTCTCTTAGGGGCCTCGCAAGCCAAATCGGGGGATCGGCTTATATGGGGGCTATATATAATTATGGACCGATGTGGACCAATTTTTGCATGGTTGTTAGAGACCTTATACTAACACCATGTACCAAATTTCAGCCGGATCGGATGAAATTTGCTTCTCTTAGGGGCCTCGCAAGCCAAATCGGGGGATCGGTTTATATGGGGGCTATATATAATTATGGGCCGATGTGGACCAATTTTTGCATGGTTGTTAGAGACCATATACTAACACCATGTACCAAATTTCAGCCGGATCGGATGAAATTTGCTTCTCTTAGAGGCCTCGCAAGCCAAATTTTGGGGTCCGTTTATATGGGGGCTATACGTAAAAGTGGACCGATATGGCCCATTTGCAATACCATCCGACCTACATCAATAACAACTACTTGTGCCAAGTTTCAAGTCGATAGCTTGTTTCGTTCGGAAGTTAGCGTGATTTCAACAGACGGACGGACGGACGGACGGACGGACGGACGGACGGACGGACGGACGGACGGACGGACATGCTCAGATCGACTCAGAATTTCACCACGACCCAGAATATATATACTTTATGGGGTCTTAGAGCAATATTTCGATGTGTTACAAACGGAATGACAAAGTTAATATACCCCCCATCCTATGGTGGTGGGTATAAAAATGCAGACAGCAATATTGATATTTTATTTGAACAAGATTTTAAAGAATTTCCAATTGGAAAATAGCAATTTAGTGTGGTAAAAAAAAAGCTGCAACTCGTTTGAGAGATTTATTTTTATACCCTCCACCATAGGATGGGGGGTATATTAACTTTGTCATTCCGTTTTTAACACATCGAAATATTGCTCTAAGACCCCATAAAGTATATATATTCTGGGTCGTGGTGAAATTCTGAGTCGATTTGGCCATGTCCGACCGTCTGTTGAAATCACGCTAACTTCCGAACGAAACAAGCTATTGACTTGAAACTTGGCATAAGTAGTTATTATTGATGTAGGTCGGATGGTATTGCAAATAGGCCATATCGGACCACTTTTACGTATAACCCCCATATAAACCGACCCCCCCATATGCACAGCCTATTGGAGGAGCAAAATTCAACCGAACCGCTTGAAATTTGGTATGTGGTGTTAGTATATGGTCTATAACAGACATGCAAAAATTGGCCCCCATATAAATCGATCCCCAGATTTGACCTCCTGAACCTCTTGGAGCAGCAAAATTCATCCAATTCGGTTGAAATTTGGTACATTTCGCTAGTATGTGGCCGCTAACAGCCATGCAAAAAATGGTCCATATCGGTCTATAGTTATATATAGCCAGTGGTCAATCACACAAAAATTGGTCCATATCGCCAAAAATAATCTACCAAAATTTTATTTCTATACAAAATTTTGTCAAAATTTTATTTCTATAGTAAATTTTGTTGACATTTTATTTCTATAAAAAAGTTTTGTCAAAATTTTATTACTATAGAAAGTTTTGTCAAAATGTTAGTTCTGTAGAAAATTTTGTCAAAATTGTATTTCTATAGAAAATTTTATCAAAATTTTATTTATATAGAAAATTTTATCAAAATTTTATTTCTATAGATAATTTTGTCAAAATTTTATTTCTGTAGAAAATGTTGTCACAATTTTATTTCTGTAGAAAATTTTGTTAAAATTTTATTTTTATAGAAAATTTTGTCAAAATTTTATTTCTATAGAAAATTATGTCAAAATTTTATTTCTATAGAAAATTTTGTCGAACTGAATTATATACGACTTTAATCGGCTTTTTTTTTGTTTAATATATCCCCCGTATGGACTAACTTACAATTTAAAAGACGGTGTTAAGGATTTTTTAAGATACCTTGCCATTGGCAAGTGTTACCGCAACCGCAAGTAATTCGATTGTGGATGACAGTCTTTAGTAGAAGTTTCTACGCAAACCATGGTGGAGGGTACATAAGATTCGGCCTGGCCGAACTTGCGGCCGTATATACTTGTTAATCAATAAAACTTTTTGATTGTAGGAGGATGTAAGAAGAAAGAGGGCGGATAGCCAGACCAAGATATAGATAGAATACAGGGTGGCTGAAGACATATCAGATCGTTTAATAGTTGGTAGATTTTTTCTAGTGACATCTCATTTTATTGTTTACAAAAGCATTTCGTGTTGGAATTCAAGCATGATAGTGTGATTGCTTTATATTTGGCTGGAAAGCCACAAATGTGCTGCCACTATACCTAACCTAAAGCCCCAAAGTAAAATGTTATTTTTAGAGTTTGAATATGTAAAAGGCTTATCGCAAATAATCCATTCTCGTACATTATCCACTTGATTTCGATTTCAACATTTCTAATTTTTTCCGCAAAAAATCTGGTTTTCTATCCATCCAAAAATAACAGTTTGTTCTACGAAGTGATCTTTCATTTTGGAATATAACTCACTATTTATGGATTTTGTGAATTTTTTTCCGAGATTCCATCCACTAAGATTATAAAAATATATTTCCAATTTTTTCTTAGGTTAGTTCTAGATAATCCGAAGTCGTTATCGATAAAAATTGAATTATAAATTTCAATTTAATTGTAATTCCTTTAGAACTGCAATGACTTTTTTGCTTCATATATGATATAAATATGCTGCTTTTCAATTTCCCCATAGTGTCATATTTTTTCTGCCTCCCCTTGATATCATATGCAACACATCACACATATATGATTGTTGCCTGGGTGGCTGGCAAGTGCTGATGATGACGATGACGACGTTGATGGGACTCTGATGTTGTTGTTACTTCTGTTGCTGACAAGCGACACTTAAAACGGTGATATGTGAATATTTATATTTATTTATTTTTTTTTTATATGGAAAAACAGCAAAGTGGATTTTATAATAACATCACATCACATACATACTCGTGTACGAATATTTTATGCATCAACTTTATGCTTCAAAAGGATTTATTTTTATTACGTGGAGTTTTGCAAGCAATTCGAAAAAATTGAGCATCGTTTATATATACATATGGAGAATATTTGAGTCGTTTTAAGTTTATTTGAAAAAACACTCAAATTCTCTTGGTTTTAATGTTAGAGTAATAATCTTCAAGCACAAGCTTTAAATCTTTAAGACAATGCCATTAAAAGATATTATACATAAGATATTCCTTTGAAACAAAATGAGAGTTGAAGTTGAACTAACCAAGAGCTAAGATGAGACACATTGTATTATAAATATTCCAAAATTTTGTGGGTGTCAAATCGTGCAAATGGAAGAAGTATTTATTATTGCATTAATACATGCAAGTCTAGGCCAAGTTATGGGAACCCTGTAAATTTAGTAAGTGTTGATTAGCTTTTTTTGTATTTCTGCTTCAACAAATTGTTTATATTTTTTGTGAGGTTGATTAAAAAATTGATCGACCACCTTTTGCCATTTTTTCCGCTAGAGAAATTATTCCATCAGTGCATAATTTTTGTGGTTTCTAGGCGAATATCTGTGACTGGTTTCTCACAGGACTTCTTATTGTTCCCAAACCTCTTCAAACGGCTCAAAACAGTTTAATGACGAATGTTTAGTTCCTTGGGAGCCACCGTGGTGCAATGGTCGTGGATTCAAACCCAATTTCCACCAAACACCATAAAGATTTTCAGCGGTGGATTATACCACCTCAGTAATGCTGGTGACATTTCTGAGCGTTTCAAAGCTTCTCTATGTGGTTTCAGTGCAATATGGAACGCCGTTCGGACTCGGGTATAAAAAGGAGGTCCCTTGTCATTGAGCTTAACATAGAATCGGGCAGCATTCAGTGATAAGAGAGAAGTCCACCACTTTGTTAACACAATGGACTGAATAGTCTAAGTGAGCCTAAAATATCGGCCACTATACCTAACCTAACCTAACTTAACCTAGATCCTTGGTGATGTCATATGTCAGGGCCATATGAACATCTTCAACATAACATCTGATCGGAGCGAGGTACGACTTTAACATGGAAATATCCTGAATGAAAGCGTGCGAACCACTGTTGAGCTATACCAAGCAACAGTACACCACAATCGTAATCTTTAAAAATTCCATTGTCGGCTCGAGTGATATTCTTTCCTTTCGTATAAAACAAAAATAAAATATTGCGAATTTCTTCTCCCATAACTTAGGATTGGAAGTACACCAGCTTTGTCATGCCGTTTGTAACACATCGAAATACTGGTATCAATTCCTATATTGCTATGGGCGGTGGTCGGACTTTGAGAATAGGATTATCCTTGTAACTCCTCGCCGCTTAGCTACAGTATCCTCCTACAGATGGTGACTTGGATGATTACTGTGTTAACAACCCCAGGTGATTCTTTGTCAACATATAATTGTATCCACGCACTGGAAGCATCTTTGTCTCCACAATGAAGTTGTAAAGTTTACCACTGACCGGCAAATTGTCTTAAAGGACCCTTTTTCTACCGAAGAGCTTATTACAAATTTCAGTGACATAGACAAACGATTTAAAAAGGTTGTCGAATTATTCCGTCATCGACATTCAACTGCTTACGTACTTCTGCCATAGTAAATAGTGTGGTTGAGGATTTGGTAGTGGATATACTCAAATTTCTAGCGGTGAAATAACTGGTAAGATCAGAAGTGTGACGCTTAATCGATCCCAGATGCCATCAACAATGAATACGGATGCCATAACTATACAATCGTCCGCATATGATACAATCTCGATGCCGTGTAGGAAGGGGGGTGAAATAGATGAAATGGTAAAGGTTGAACAGTGCCGGAGATATCACCCCACCTTGGGAAACTCGGTTCCTGCCGGTAAGGATGTTTTATCGATGTCCTCGAATAGTCTGTCATGGTTGACCGTAACGAATGCTTTCGAAAGGATAAGTGCCACGGACTTGCCTGATTGAGTCCTTTTATTTATGATGAAATAGCATATAACTGTATAGTCGTGCTATATACTTTAACGAATACATGTTGATGGTTGGCAGATGAAAAATTCTCCATACAATTCCATCAAAACAGGTAGATTTTTGACTGTTTTGTAGATTGGTAGAATTCTTTATGTTTTGGTAGATTTCGCAAAGAGGAGAAATAAACTTTTGACAAAATTTTCTACAGAAATAAATTTTGACAAAATTATATGTAGAAATATAGAAATAAAATTTTGACAAAATTTTCCATAAAAATAAAATTTTGACAAAATTTTCAATAGAAATACAATTTAGACAAAATTGTCTATAGAAATAAAATTTTGGCAACATTTTGTATAGAAATAAAATTTTGGCAACATTTTGTATAGGATTAAAATTTTGACAAAATTTTGTATAGATATAAAATTTTGACAAAATTTTCTATAGAAATAAAATTTTGACAGAATTTTCTATAGAAATAAAATGTTTACAAAATTTTCTATAGAAATAAAATGTTTACAAAATTTTCTACAGAAATAAAATTTTGAAAAAATTTCCCTATAGAAATAAAATGTTTACAAAATTTTCTATAGAAATAAATTTTGAAAAAATTTTCTATAGAAATAAACTTCTGACAAAATTTTCAATAGAAATAAATTTTTGACAAAATTCTCTATAGAAATAAAATTTTTACAAAATTTTCTATCGAAATAAAATCTTGGCAAAATTTTCTATAAAAATAAAATTTTGACAAAATTTTCAGTAATAATAAAATTTAAAATTTTTTATAGAAATAAAATTCATACAGAAATAAAATTTTGGCAACATTTTGTATAGAAATACAATTTTGGCAACATTTTGTATAGGATTAAAATTTTGGCAAAATTTTGTATAGAAATAAAATTTTGACAAAATTTTCTATAGAAATAAAATTTTGACAGAATTTTCTATAGAAATAAAATGTTTACAAAATTTTCTATAGAAATAAAATGTTTATAAAATTTTCTACAGGAATAAAATTTTGAAAAAATTTCCCTTTAGAAATAAAATGTTTACAAAATTTTCTATAGAAGTAAATTTTGACAAAATTTTCTATAGAAATAAACTTCTGACAAAATTTTCAACATAAATAAAATTTTGACAAAATTCTCTATCGAAATAAAATATTGGCAAAATTTTCTATAAAAATAAAATTTTGACAAAATTTTCTGTAATAATAAAATTTAAAATTTTTTATAGAAATAAAATTTGACAACATTTTCTATAGAAATAAACTGTTGACAAAATTTTTTATTATAATAAAATTTAAAATTTTCTATAAAAATAAAGTTTTGACAAAATTTTCTATAGAAATAAAGTTTTGACAACATTTTCTATAGAAATAAAATGTTTAAAAAATTTTCTACAGAAATAAAATTTTGAGAAAGTTCTCTATAGAAATAAAATGTTTGCAAAATTTTTTATAGAAATAAATTTTGACAAAATTTTCTATAGAAATAAGATTTTGGCAAAATTTTCCATAGAAATAAAATTTTGGCAAAATTTTCTATAGAAATACAATTTTGGAAAATTGTCTATAGAAATAAAATGTTTTGACCAAATTTTTTATAGAAATAAACTTTTGCAAAATTTTCTACAGAAATAAAATTTTGCAAAATTTTCTATAGAAATAAAATTTTGACGAAATTTTTTTTATAGAAATAAAATCTTGGCAAACTTTTCCATAGAAATAAAATTTCGACAACATTTTCTATAGAAATAAAATTTTGACAACATTTTCTATAGAAATAAAATTTTTACAAAATTTTCTATAGCAATAAATTTTTGCAAAATAAGATTTTTTTTGTAGTTTTTTGGTAAGCACGAGTGGCAACCGTGCTTAAGATCTATGGTGGAGGGTACACAGAAAAAAATATTACCAAAATATTTCCAATTAAAAAGTCAAGAATTTTTTCTATGCCCAATTAAAACTGTGATTGATACTATCATTTTCGTGATTGAAGACATTTCAATTAAAAAATTAATTGGATCAATTAATTTGGTGATTGAATCAGAAAATTTTTTTTTGTGTGTACATAAAATTCGACTCGATTACATACTTGTACATATTTAATTTAACGTTTTTGTAATTTCTCACAATTTAATGTTTTTGGTTAAATGGGGTTTAAAATATCCTTTCATTGGCAACTATTAAAAACTTGGCGAAGAGTTTTATTAATTGAACTGAAAGTGAAGAGTATGATAAATGAAATCTGTATACTAAACCAAATGTTCGAAATCTTGTTTATTGATTTTAAAGAAACCGATTGAAGACATTTCAATTAAAAAATTAATTGGATCAATTAATTTGGTGATTGAATCAGAAAAATTTTTTTTTGTGAGTACATAAAATTCGACTCGATTACATACTTGTACATATTTAATTTAACGTTTTTGAAATTTCTCACAATTTAATGTTTTTGGTTAAATGGGGTTTAAAATATCCTTTCATTGGCAACTATTAAAAACTTGGCGAAGAGTTTTATTAATTGAACTGAAAGTGAAGAGTATGATAAATGAAATCTGTATACTAAACCAAATGTTCGAAATCTTGTTTATTGATTTGAAAGAAACCGCCTGTTTGGCTTAGAATCATTATAAAAATCCTTAAGTGAAAGTCTAAATTTTTTTAAATATTTTTAGTATTTCATAAAAAAAAGTTGCACCGTGCAATGGTTAGCATGCCCGCCTTGCATACACAAGGTCGTGGGTTCGATTCCTTCTACGACCGAACACCAAAAAGTTTTTCAGCGGTGGATTATCCCACCTCAGTAATGCTGGTGACATTTCTGAGGGTTTCACAGCTTCTCTAAGTGGTTTCACTGCAATGTGGAACGCCGTTCGGATTCGGCTATAAAAAGGAGGTCCCTTGTCATTGAGCTTAACATGGAATCGGGCAGCACTCAGTGATAAGAGAGAAGTTCACCACTGTGGTATCACAATGAACTGAATAGTCTAAGTGAGCCTGATACATCGGGCTGCCACATAACCTAACCTAACCGAACCAAGTGAAAGTCTAAATCTTCTAAATATTTTTAGAATTTCATAAAAAAAAAATAGTTAATTTTAACTTAATGTCTTCAAATAACACCTAATTATCTTATTAATTCTTAATAATTTACCATCTTTAATATGGTTTGCCTTTGCATTTTAAGAATAAACCTCAATGAATAATTTTGGACTTTTATTAGCATTTTCAATTTCACATGCCTTAGACTTATTACACAGCCTGTTATTAGAAACGGTCTTTCAGTTTTTTTTCATTCGCCATAATTATTGGTTGAGTGACCTCCTCTGTTCACAGTCGACTGAGTAATTATATTACAAACATTTTCCATAAAAGATTTTTGTTTATATTTTCTTAAATAATGTTTAATGCTTATAAGGTCCCAGACAAAATATGCAAATACATTGACTACTTAGACTACCAATACCAACAACAGTTTTATTAAATATGGTCCTATTAAGATTGCTTCCATCATTTTTAACATGCAATCTGAAAATTGTGGACATATGCTAGACATGAATAAATAATTTTTTTTTTGATGGTATTAAATTAATTGTTTGCATAGAAAAGGGTCAAAGGGGTGGATTATGAAAATATAATGGAATTCAAAAAGGAGTAAGTGAAAAAAACTTCAAGAAGTTTTGCAAGAGACCATTAGAAAACTCTAATCTACATAATTGGAAAGGGTCAGTCTGGTAATAATCTTAAAAACGTTAACAAAAAATTATTTTTATTATTTATTTATTGTTTACTTTATCATACATTAAATGTATGATAAAAAGAGAAAGAAGTATTGAACACTAAGGCCATCAGCGATAAATTGTATTATATACGTATGTCTATATTCATAATAATTTACAGACAGTTTATCGAAGGAATTTATGTGGTAATAGTAGGTTTATAGTTTAAATTAAATTTTACGAATATGGAATAAATAAATAAATTTATTTATTTTTATTATTTAATTTTCAAATAATTAAATTTAATTTTGTAAAAGCGAAAAATCCTTGGCAACATACAAAATAAGATTTATTTTCCTTGATTAAGCAAAAAAAAAATGACAGAATTTTGTGAAATTTGGCATTTGCTCACTAATGCATACCACACCGTATATCCCTTAATTGCAATAAAAGACGGAAGCCAGAAATATAAACGTGAATCTCTTTGCAAATCCATCCAAAATATGGCAATCACCGAATGGTCATGACATGGCCAGAAGGATATGAAATAAAGGTTCACGTTTCAAGTTGATTTTAAAGCACGTACCGTAATCCATCAGGTCGTTACTTTAACCTAAATTGTGTAAATGTTTTTTCTCTCTCTCATCTGGTTCCTTGAATTTTGGCCATAGAAATTGATGGCGGCTTTGGGGTTTTGTGTGACTGGGATTCGATTGAGTTGTCCCCGTTGAGGCAACATTACAGCACTGCCAGTCAACTTAGATGCCACAAGCAATTCGAGTAAGCAACCTACCAGCAACTAACCAACCAAACAACCGACCATCAAACATTCTTTCAAAAGTCTAAAGTATTTCGTAAGTTTTGTTAGCTATTGGGAAGTTCGTTTGTTATGTGTTTCGTTTGGTGGGACTGGGGCACGGGGGCTTTGCCATAGTTAGTCTTTGTGATGAATGTTGTCGCATTACTTGGTGAATTTCTATGGATTTTATGTGTTTAGTTTATTTTCCGCAACAATTTGGTTCCCTCCTCCTTCCCAGCACTGTGAGGACAGAATGCAATGAAGTGCACTAAGGGAGTTTTTTTTGTGGAATAATTCGCATTGCATGGCTGCTACCAATTCAAGATTTAGGTTTTTGATTTGAAATGCTTGAGGTGTGAGCATAGTACAAATATTAAGACCACGGCATATTTGACATTTCACAATAGCACACATTATAATTAATGACTTAATTTAGTATAGAATTGGTTTTATGGAGTTATGAGTGTGGTCTTTTTCTGTCAGAAATTAAGGAATTTTTGTAGAGAAAGCCAAAGAATGTGTGCAAAATATTTTCGGTATACATTCACAACGATTTTGTGATCGATGCACCGAAAGAAATTCCGTAGTTAAACTAACGCTAAATTTAACTTCTTTTTATTGCAAAAAAAAATTTGTTGGTACACTCAAAAAAATTTCACTAAAGCCAATTTAACTTTATTTTAGTTTATGGAATTATTATGTTTGCTTAAATAATTTCCTTTGCTTAAATAACTTTTTGCGTACATTAGTTAAGTTAACCAAAAAACGGTGACAAATTATACACAAATTAAGCATAAAGATTTACTAAATTCGTATTTCTCACAAAATAGTTCATTATACCCTGTGCCACACTGTGGAACAGGGTACTATTTATTTCTTTAAATTTGTAACTTATACTACAAATGCGTCCATCATGAACTTCGTATGTCACTAACGCCATTCTAGCAATTTTGAACTCCAATTTTTCCTTCAAACTGCAAAATTTTCTATAACAAGTGAAAAAAATTAGTTATGTCTAATAAATTTTCTTGAATTTGTCAAAAAATATTTACTTAATTTTATACCCTCCACCATGGGATGGGGGTATATTAACTTTGTCATTCCATTTGTAACACATCGAAATATTGCTCTAAGACCCCATAAAGTATATATATTCTGGGTCGTGGTGAAATTCTCAGTCGATCTGAGCATGTCCGTCCGTCCGTCTGTTGAAATCACTCTAACTTCCGAACGAAACGATCTATCGATCGATGATATGATTTAGGTCCAATGATATTGCAAATGGGCCATATCGGTCCACTTTTACGTATAGCCCCCATATAAACGGACCCCCAAATTTTGCTTGCAGGCCCTCTAAGTGAAGGAAATTTTATCCGATCCGGCTGAAATTTGGTACATGGTGTTAGCATATGGTCTCTAACAACCATGCAAAAATTGGTCCACATCGGTCCATAATGACATATAGCCCCCATATAAACCGATCCCCCGATTTGGCTTGCGAGGCCTCTAAGAGAAGCAAATTTCATCCGATCCGGCTGAAACTTGGCACATGGTGTTAGTATATGGTCTCTAATAACCATGCAAAAATTGGTCCACATCGGTCCAACCGATCACCAGATTTGACCTCCGCAGCCTCTTGGAAGACCAAAATTTATCTGATTCAGTTGAAATTTGGTACGTAGTGTTAATATATGGCCTCAAACTCCCATGCCAAAATTGGTCGGTACCGGTCCATAATTATATATAGCCTCCATATAAACCGATCCCCCGATTTGGCTTGCGGAGCCTCTAAGAGAAGCAAATTTCATCCGATCCGGCTGAAATTTGGTACGTGGTGTCAGTATATGGTCTTTAACAACCATGGAAAAATTGGTCCACATCGGTCCATGAATATATACATCCCCATATAAACCGATCCTCAGATTTGGCTTACGGAGCCTCTAAGAGAAGAAAATTTCAACCGATCCGGCTGATATTTGGTACATGGTGTTAATATATGGTCTCTAACAACTATGCAAAAATTGGTCCACATCGGTCAATAATTATGTATAGCCCCCATATAAACCGATCCCCCGATTTGGCTTGCGGAGCCTCTAAGTGAAGCAAATTTTATCCGATCCGGCTGAAATTTGGTATATAGTGTTAGTATATGGTCCTTAACAACCATGCAAAAAATGGTCCACATCGGTCAATAATTATGTATAGCCCCCATATAAACCGATCCCTCGATTTAGCTTGTGAGGCCTCTAAAAGAAGAAAATTTCATCCGATCCACCTGAAATTTGGTATATGGTGTAAGTATATGGTCTCTAATGACCATGCGAAAATTGGTCCACATCGGTCCATAATTATATATAGCCCCCATATAAACCGATCCCCAGATTTGACCTCCGGAGCCACTTGGAAGAGCAAAATTCATTCGATTCGGTTGAAATTTGGTACGTGATGTTAGCATATGGTATCCAACAACCATGCAGGAATTGGTTCATATCAGTCCTTAATTATATATAACCCCCATATAAACCGATCCCCAATTTTGACCTCCGGTGCCTTTTGGAGAAGCAAAATTCATCCGATCTGGTTGAAATTTGGTACGTGGTGGTAGTATATGATATTTAACAACTATGCCAAAAGTGGTCCATATCAGTCCATAATCATATATAGCCCCCATATAAACCGATCCCGAGATTTGGTTTTGGAGCCTCTTGGAGGAGCAAATTTCATCCGAGTCAGTTGAAATTTGGTACATTGTGCTAGTATATGGCCTTTAAAAACCATGCCTAACTTGGTCCATATCGGTCTATATTTATCTATAGCCCTCAGATAAAGTTTATAATTGTATATAGCCCCCATATAAGCGACCCCCATATTTCAATTCTGGCTCCCTACGTATCGTGCAATAGTCCATATCGATTCGTAATTATTTGTAGACTTACCTACACATACCTTTTTTGTCTAATAAATACCACGTATGGACTAACTCACAATTTAGAAAACGATTTAAGATACCACAACCCAAGTAATTCGATTGTGGATGACAGTCTTACGTAGAAGTTTCTACACTATCCATAGTGGAGGGTACATAAGATTCGGCCTGGCCGAACTTACGGCCATATATACTTGTTTTTTTTTTTTTTTTGATATCGCCGTGATGCCCGCGTTTGTAATATTGTTTAGTTAAAACTTTCTAGAAATAATCTAAATTTTCTAAAATTAACCAAAAGTTTTTTTCCTGGTGGGTTCACTGTTTTTTTTTTCAGTGTAGGTAAAAATTACTTCCTCAAAAGCAATAACCTTTTAGGTTACTTGGTGAATTCCAAGATTTTCTAAATTTTTGAATATGTTCAAAAATTGTGCTATTATGGTCTGTCATCTTTATGAACACTAAACTGCTAAGAAATCCCGTTGATATATTTGTGACGGTTTATGAAGAAAAACTTCTTAAATATCTTAGAAATCTTCTTTCAACTATCAGGTGTTTAGGTTAAGCCGAACACTACTTAACTTTATTCTTAGGTCTTAATTCAAGGGTTTGTTGTTATTCCTTTTTCATTTCATTTTCCACTATACGAAGTCAGCCTTCTGCATTGTGACTTATATCCTAGACCAAACAGGGCAACAAGAAACTTTAGCTAGTAAGCTAGCCTTTTTGCTTGCTTCTGTTCAAAAGCACATTAATAACATACTCTGGATTCTGGGTGCAATTTGTCTGGGCAAAAAAAAATACCAACCCAACCAAACCAGACTAATAGGCGATACCATATTGCAATGAATGCACAAAAATGTTTTGTTTTTCCTCCTCTTTGGGGAATAGCAAAAAGTTTTTGACCATTGCATATAACTTGACCAAATAAAAGGTTATGACCACATACATAAAACTTTTATAGGTCACAAATATTCATACATGAATTTAGAATAATGGTATTGCCATTGGCGAATTATTTCACATAAGGCATCTAATAGTTCAGTTATGCAAAAACCCTTATCAATGCTTAGTAGGAGAGTAATATAGCTTGGATTAAAAATCGGATATGTGATCCAATATTTTTGCATGAATCATGGAAATAAAAATGTATGACTATATTTATTAGAGTAGAGGAAGGCTATATGGATGATGGTAAGGATATCATAAGAGGTGACCTCTTTATACTCAGGATCAATACTGTATTACAGATTATTGAACGATAATGCCTATTTTGCCTAGAACGATGAAGGCGTATTCCCAAAAGTCATGGATTTATATTATTATACATAATATATGTACGTATAAGAGTAGAATTGATCTGTCGCGTCTATCTATCCGTCTGTCTATATGTTTGTTGATTGGAACGAGAAGTAACAATTTCTATATGTTAGGATCTTCATTTCAACACCTGGACCTGTTAGATTTGGCATACAAATCAGATTGCATTGAAATAAAATTTCCATAGTAACCCAATAAAAAAGCGTCGACAAAAAAGTAGAGAAAATATTCTTTTGGATCCGGAAGTGGTGCCAAATTGACGCAGAAGCGATGAATTTAACATGGGCTTGTCATAGGACTGATGTCCACCATTTCAACAGCCGCTGCACTGAATTGGCATCACTTCTTAAGGTGTGAGGTGAATTCAGTGTTTTGGATGTGAATTAAGAATTTTTGTCATATTTTGGCAAATGAATAATTTTTAATTTTTTTAAAGATTTTTAATGCATTGTAACGCTTGTCTGGAACGTTTGTCATCAAATATTTTCAAAAATTTGCACAAACAAATACGTGGACAGACGGATGAACGGGCGGACACCAAGGGCCAGATCGACTCAGGAGGTGATTCTGAGTCGATCGTTCTATATGTTATGGGGTCTAAAATCAATATTTCTTGTAGGCACATTATTTGGCAGATCAAAGTTATTATACCACTACGCAAAAAAAAATATTTTTTGTGGTCAATCACGAAATCAAATGATCCAGTTAAGTTTTAATTGAAATGTCTTCAATCACAGAAATGATACTATCAATTAAAAAAAATTATTTTTCCAATTAATGAATTGTTGATTGAAATGAGCTCGAGGTCTGTATTTTTTAATTTATTTTTTTATTCAATATTTCGTCTTTTCATTGAAAGACTTCATCGGGAAAATTATTGAAAATAACAAAAATATTACACCCACTATTGAGTAGAACCTAACGACACAGCGTCTGTTGTCATACACAGCGTCTGTTGTCATACATGAAAACAGACGCTGTGTCGTTAGGTTCTACTCAGGGATCCGGAGCGGTCCATTTTTTTCGCTCCGCTCCGGCAAAAAAAGGGCTTGCTCCGCTCCGGATCCCTGGTTCTACTCAATAGTGGGTGTAATATTTTTGTTGTTTTCAATAATTTTCCCGATAAAGTCTTTCAATGAAAAGACGAAATATTGAATAAAAAAGTAAATTAAAAAATACAGACCTCGAGCTCGTTTCAATCAACAATTCATTAATTGGAAAAATCAAATACAGGTCGAATACAATAAAAACAAGTTTGTAAAAAATTGATTCAATTAAAAAAATAATGTATACTACCCAGCAAAAAAATTTGGAGGTTCTTCTCGATGCACAACTTTTAAAGCACTTCCACAAATGTCCAAAGATGTTCTTTATTTTAACTACACAAGAAGTTCTTTTAATTAAATTTTTTATAACTGGGTAATTTTAACTTTTTTTTGTTGTTTCAAATGGGTTAAAAACAGAATAAGAATTAATAAAATGGAGCAAATTATTCAAGTTTTGTGGATAAAAATGCTAAATTTTAGAAGAATTGCGAATTTTTAAAAATATTTGAGGCCAAACGTTTCAGACAACCGTTGGAATGCATTAAATCTCGTAAAAAATTATAAAAAATATTTAATTGGAAAATATCACAAAATTTTTTAATTCACATCCAAAACACTGAATTCAGATCACACCCTAAAAACCAATTCAAATTCAGTGCAACGGCTGTTGAAATGGTGGACATCCGTCCTATGACAAGACCATGTTAAATTCATCGCTTCTGCGCCAATTTTGCACCACTTCTTGATCCAAAAAGAACATTTTCACTACTTTTTTGGCGACGCTTTATTTGCTGGGTATTTTTTTTTTTGTGGTCGATATTTTTTTCAGTTAAAAAAATTTTTGAATTTTTTAATTGAATATTTTGTAAAACTCAATTAAGGCTTTAATTGGCAAAATGTGCGTGAAAATTTTTCTGTGTATATGGTGTAGGGTATAAAAAGAGCTCCGACTAATGCCATTAGAGTTCCAAAAACTACAAAAGCGCACCGATGCAGGAAAAAGCTTGATCTCAAAGATCTTATTAGTTGGTTCGTTTCCACGAAGTTGGCAATTTGGCGTTCAACCATGAGAAACCATTCCCCAAAACCATTCCGCAAGCGCCGTGGGTGACTTTATTATCGGGAAAATGTACTAAAGACAATATTGAATCCCTGGGCAGGTAAAGATTTGTTGACCGCAGAACCTGCAAAATGACCACAGAGCGGGAGATGATTCTAAAAATGAATGTTATTTGGGACATTTTTTGCCTTAACAATATTGTTTTGCCGACGAGCTGTAAGGCCGAGGAATATGAGCGTGCCAAAGCCTTGAAGTCTGCTTCAGAAATGCCAACATTTGTTTTAAAGGTTTTGAATTTTTTATTTTGGGACCGTTGCATGCTACATAAATAAAATTTTTGGCAACATTTTAACAATAAAATTAAAAAATGTACCGCTATACTTTGTAACATTACACATCAGCTACCCTGTATAATAGCAATATATCGGTGAGCTCATGTACTCCGGTGGATGGTATAAAAATTACGCAATATTTCCTTTAAATATAATCCAAATTATTAAATTTTATACGATAACCCTTTAGTGCAAAATTTTCGCTTTATTCTGCTATCCATTCCATTTGAGGGGTACAACTGCCACTGCTCTAGCGAATACCAATGTGTGTGATTCACGAGTTGCTATAAGTGTGTTTGTGTGTTTGTATGCATATGTTTTCCTATTGTGCAACTGTGAATGTATGTGTGTGATGCGGAAACGTGAACGGAAATATAAATGCGGTTTACGGTTAACAATAAAAACTACATCAACATCATCATCCTGGCCGCAGTCGTTCTCGTTGTCGTCGTCATCGTACTCGTTGCCATCATCAACGATATAAGCTGGAACACGCACTAACATATGAACAGCACCCACACACACACCCGTAGGCCAACATAGAAGGAACGAAGAAGAACATTATCCTGCTGTAAGGCTGTTACAATCCGGCATGTTTTTAAATGTTACTGTTACTGTTGCTGTTGCTGTTGCTGCTGGTGTTGTTATTGTTATAGTTTTTTTAAAGCTTTTAATGTGAGAAGATTAAAATAAGCCCCACCCCATTAAATCATCACCATCACCCACCCATCGCATCCCATCCCATCCCTCTATCCGCAATGCATCATGACATAGTGGGGAAAATCGTATTCCAAAGAACGCTGAACGTTGTTGGAAAAATTGATTTTGTTTTTAACGATAGTCAATGTTCGCGAATACTAACGTATGCACTTTTTACCAAAGATATAAACACATTCACACATTTATATCGCTTATATATAAGCGATATGAATATGTGTGTGTGAGATAGTGCGCGTAGTAGGTTTGTTTATTTTGTGGGCATGCGATGTTGCAGCGATGCTATACAAATACATATAAATGGGTGTATGCCTATTTAGGACAATTGGATGGCATTGCAGCCAGATAAGTTTGGTGGCACACCACATCGAAATCCCCTTCCATCACCCTACCAAGGCATGTGATGAACATCTGATAAGCTGGCAAAATACTTGGCCAAGGCTATGATGTAGTCATGCCTGCCATCAGACAATCATCTCGTGGTATTGAAGAATAATTCACATCATTCACTATGTCCATGAAATCAAAAGTATTTGGTTCACCGCCATTGTTACCACCACCACCAGCATCATCGTCACAACGACCACACATTTATATTTCATATAATTGGGTACGTGTGTTGTAAAACATTCAATATTTAAACACATGCAAATGATTACAAATGTATACAATTTGAAATTTGCGGTCTTCGAAGTACAGAATGTGACGATCGGGTTATGGATTTAAATCTTCGACACCAAAGAGACGTAGCAAAACTAAATAGAAAATCCACGCAAAGAAAAAAATACGCTTGGAAAACGTGTTCCGAAATCGTTTTTCTTTTGTTTAGAGTTTTTAGAATTTCTTTGAAAATTTAAAAAAAAAACCAAAAAAAAAAAATTACAAAATTTCGTTTATATCAAGCACTGTTCTTTTCTGACTCTAAATTCTTAATAAGACACATTTTGAATTCACATAGTAAAAATTTAATATAAATTTAATAATATGTAATGTCGAACATCTTTTCGGAATCTTCCGAACATTTTTGGAATATAGTAAAAAAAAAACCTTTTGGTGTTAGGTCGACGCAGGGATTAAACCCACGACCAAGGCGGGCCTGCTATCCATTGCTCAACGGTGGCCAACTAAATGTATTTTTCTTTAAAACAAAGTTCCTTACATCGACTCGAGGGCGCCCAAAACTATGCTATATAAATATAACTGTTTGACTGTTTGCTTTGCTTGGGAGTTGATGGGTATAGTGAATAGTTTATGGGTATATAGATATCCCAGCAAAAAATAGAGCACTATTTCAGCAGGATTGTAAGGGAGAGAGGCAGTACCAACTGTTTACAAAGCAACCGAATCATCGCTGATTTTTGTGTGCGATGTCCCGATGTAGAGCAGCTTCTACATAGCGCTGATATAATTGCTCATTTTAATAGAAATATTGCTCACAAGTGATATAAAATCTTGAGTATAGCATTGTTGGCATGAAGCAAAACAGCACTACCTTTCATGTATCTATACTGCATGAATTGGTTGCAATAACGTAAACGAATGATCATAAACCATTTTGATTACTCGTTTACGTTATTGCTACCGATTCATGCAGTGTAGAGGCACTGCCAATTTTATTGTATACCAAAAAGCGCAACTAAACTCTTAATGCTGAAGTATTTTTTGCTGGGATAGTTGTCTATTGATGACAATAACAGCTACGTAACCCTGGATAGTATGTTGGTTTACAAACTGTATGGTCCGCGGATCGATTCTCCGTACAGACGAAAGGTAAAATTTAAAACAATTATAAAATCGAATAATTTTCCCTACATTGTTTGTATTACAGAAAAAGGTGCTAAGAACTTATTAACCTCGTGGAAGTGAGAAAGATATAATGGTAGATAGAATTAGCCAAAAAATATTTTTTTGAGTTAATCTTTATGAAATTGTTTTTATATCCTGCAAAAGAATCAACGTTTATCACAAAAAGTATATACCTATCATTCAACCAAACTTCTTTACAGCGTAAAGTAAATGGGAAACGGTATTTGTTTGTCTAAAATTTCGTTTGGGAGAAAGGAATTATTTTTTCCCACAATAGATCCGAAGATTTTGAACTTCTCCTAAGAATTTTTATATATTCATTTGGAGTCAAAGATGCTGCGTCTTCAAAATAAAGACATTTTTGGCAGCAAGACTGAAAAAAAAATTGTGAGGCCAAAGGTTGCATGTCCTTAAACTACGAATGCACATTTTGCTTAGGCCATAGATTTCCTGTCCTACAAATACGAATGCGAATTTTGCTTAGCATTGAAGACGCAGTTTTCTAATATAAAGTTATTTTCCTTGTCCATAAGTCAATAAATTTGTCAATGATGGCGTTTTGACCTTATAGTTAAGTTATTCGACTTAAAACTACCTATCTTTACACGAAAGATAATTTTATATGAAGGTCAACTTGGGTTTAATAATTCGGAAAAGATCTTCAAAATGATTGAAATCGTTGAATTTTTTTATCTTGACTAAAAACCGTAAAAGAGTTCAAAAATAGGAGATATTGTCATAACTTTTCCAGCAAAAAAAAAAAAAACGTCACCCAAAAAAAAGTACTAAAAATATTATTTTGAAATGCGGAAGTGGTGCACAATTAGCGCAGAAGAGATAACAGGTTGGCTGATAAGTCCCCGGTCTAAGAAAGAAAAACACATTTTTTTTGTCAAAATTCGGTTTTATTATTCAACATAGTTCCCTTCAAGAGCGATACAACGATTATAACGACCTTCCAAGTTTTTGATACCATTTTAGTAGTACTCCTTCGGCTTTGCCTCAAAATAGGCCTCAGTTTCGGCGATCACCTCTTCATTGCAGCCAAATTTTTTCCCTGCGAGCATCCTTTTGAGGTCTGAGAACAAGAAAAAGTCGCTGGGGGCCAGATCTGGAGAATACGGTGGGTGGGGAAGCATTTCGAAGCCCAATTTATGAATTTTTGCTATCATTCTCAATGACTTGGTGGAACAACACTTTTTCCTTCTTCTATGGGGCCGTTTTGCCGCGATTTAGACCTTCAAACGCTCCAAAAATGCCATATAATAGTCACTGTTGATGGTTTTTCCCTTCTCAAGATAATCGATAAAAATTATTCAATACGCATCCCAAAACACAGAGGCCATTACTTTGCCAGCGGACTTTTGAGTCTTTCCACGCTTCGGAGACGGTTCACCGGTCGCTGTCCACTCAGCCGAGTGTCGATTGGACTCAGGAGTGTAATGATGGCGCCATGTTTCATCCATTGTCACATATCGACGGAAAAACTCGGGTGTATTACGAGTTACGAGCGGTGCAAACACCGCTCAGAATCAACACATTGTTGTTTTTGGTCAAATGTGAGCTCGCGCGGCACCCATTTTGCACAGAGCTTCCGCATATCCAAATATTGATGAATGATATGACCAACACGTTCCTTTGATATCTTTAAGTCCTCTGCTATCTCGATCAACTTCATTTTACGGTCATTCAAAATCATTTTGTGGATTTTTTTTAATGCTTTCGTCGGTAACCACCTCTTTCGGGCGTCCACTGCGTTCACCGTCCTCCGTGCTCATTTCACCACGCTTGAATTTTGCATACCAATCAATTATTGTTGATTTCCCTGGGGCAGAGTCCGGAAACTCATTATCAAGCCAAGGTTTTGCTTCCACCGTATCTTTTCCATTCAGAAAACAGTATTTTATCAAAGCATGAAATTCATTTTTTCCATTTTTTTCACAATAACAAAAGTTGCTTCACAAAAGATGCTCTATCTTACAAACTAATTGACTTACAGACGTAAAATTTTGACACGAATCATTTGAAGGTTGGTACTATATAAAAATAATATTTAATACTAGCGACGCCATCTATGTGTCAGACCGGGGACTTATCAGCCAACCTACACAAAAAAGGCCGATTATAGATAAAATAAAATTTTGACAAAATTTTCTATAGAAATTAAATTTTCTATAGAAATAAAATTTTGGTAGATTTTTTTTGGGAATCGACTATATATAACTATGACCGATATAAACCTATAGGCTTGGTTGTTAGCGGCTATATACTAGCGCAATGTACCAAATTTAAACTGAATCAGATGAGTTTTGCTCCTCCAAGAGCTCCGGAGGTCAAATCTGGGGATCGGTTTAAATGGGGGCTACATAGAATTATTGGCGATTATGGACCAATTTTTGCATGGGTGTTAGAGACATACAATTATGGACCAATTCCTGCGTGGTTGTTAGAGACCATATACTAACACCACGTACCAAATTTCCACCGAATCGGATGAATTTTTCTCATCCACAAGGCTCCGGAGGTCAAATCTGGGGATCGGTTTATATGGGGGCTATATTTAATTATGAACCGATGTAGACCAATTTTTTCACAGTTATTAGAGATTATATACTTACACCATGTACCAAATTTCAGCCAAATTGGATGAAATTTGCTTCTCTTAGAGGCTCCGCAAGCTAAATCTGGCGATCGGTTTATATGGGGACTATATATAATTATAGACCGATGTGGACCAATTTTTGCATGGTTGTTAGAGACCATATGCTTACACCATGTACCACATTTCAACCGGATCGGATGAATTTTGCTCCTCCAAGAGGCTCCGCAAGCTAAATCTTGGAATCGGCTTATATGGGGGCTATACGTAAAAGTATTCCGATATGGTCCATTTGCAATGCCATCCGACCTATATCAATAGCAACTACTTGTGCCAAGTTTCAAGTCGATAGCTTGTTTCGTTCGGAAGTTAGCGTTATTTCAACAGACGGACGGACGGACATGTTTAGATGGACTCAGAATTTCACCACGACCCAGAATATACTTTATGAGGTCTTAGAGCAATATTTCGATGTGTTACAAACGGAATGACAAAGTTAATATACCCCCATCCTATGCTGGAGGGTATAAAAATGAGATATATAAAAGGTTGAATTAAAAGAACTTCCTGTACAGAAAAAAAATTTCACGAAAAATTTTCCAATTAAAATCTTAATTGAGCTTTAAAAAATATTCAATTAAAAAGTTAATTGATTCAATACATTTTTTAATTGAAATAAAAATCAACCACACAAATTAATAGTATTAATTAATTTTTTAATTGTATCAATTAAGTATTTAATTGACTGTCAATTAATTTTTTAATTGATACTATCATTTCTGTGATTGAAGATATTTCAATTAAAAAATTAATTAATCAATTAATTTCGTGATTGAATCAGATTTTTTTTGTGTTTAGTTAAAATAAAGAACGTCTTTGGGAGGACATTTTTGGAAGTGCTTTTAAAGTTGTGCCTTTAGAACCAGTCCCATTTTTTGCTGATAGGGAGTATTCCATGAAATAATTTCAGTATGATAGCCTTTTTACCCTCTTCGCATAAAAAAACGTTGATAGTCCGTCTAGAACGGTTTGGATCGTTGTGAAATTCTGCGTCGTTATGGCGATGTCCGTCTGGTAAAAATACCTGAAGTTCCAAACGAAGCGGTTTGACACTTGAGTGTTCATGATGTCGGTACGATTTTTAGGTATGGCGCCAATCGATCTGGTTTTGCAGTCGATGTTGATGGTTGTCACGGATTAATCCATGATTTTTTCCGTTTAGAATTCTTAAAATAAATTCCGATGCCAAACCGATTTTCTTTCGTGTCTTTGAAGCAAAATTTCACAAGTGTTTTTTTTCGGTTTTCCATCTGTCTTTCATTCAATTTAAAATTACAACTTCTACAAAACAACATGCATTTTACCAACCTGCCAGAAAGGTAAAAATCTACAAATTGTGGTAAAATTCTGCCATCTGTGGCAACAGTACCAGAGGCCCTAGGACGTTTTAAATGCTTGTGCTTTGAAAACTGTACATACATATAAACTACACATCTTACATATAATGTATGCAAATTATTAAATGCCATTTAAGATATACGAAGCAAAGGAATTCCAATTTCATGTTTATTCAATATTAAAGATTTTTATAGTTAATTAAAGGGAAACGGAAAGCAAAATACCAAAACACACACACGGTAGCGAATTACCCCCTACCAATTGGCCTATTCAGAGATGTAATTGACATCATTGATTTTTTGTTGTTGCTGTCGTTGTTCTCATACACAATGGTGGTGGTATGCTCTAACATGAATGGAAATGAATGTTTGCTTTGCCACTTTCAAGTATTTCGAGTTGTTTTATATGAAAACTAAACGCAACCATCATGTCTTCCAAGGCGACGCAGGTAACATGATATTTTAATATATGAATGACATGCACACGAGAAGGCTGGTTCAACATAAATATCGAAACACGAGCCTGACCTAGCCGCAAATTGTCATATGAAAAAGAAAGCGACATAACAAATATTGTTTTTAGATACTTAAAGCAGGTGTATAAATGACCCAGCAAAACAAGCAATGAAAATGTTCTATTTGGATCCGGAAGTGGTGCTAAATTGGCTCAAAAGCATTGAGTTTAATATGGGTTTCCCAGCAAAAGAATTTGGAAGTTCACAACTTTAAAAGAACTTCCAAAAATGTCCTGCCAAATATGTTCTTTTTTAATTTAAATACACAGGAAGTTCATTTGAGTAAATTTTTTTATAACTCGCTTTTTTCATATTTTTAATGGGAAATTTATTTTTTGTTTTGTTTCAAATAGGTTAAACACAAATTAAGAATTAATAAAATGGTACAAAATATTTAAATTAAGCCGAAAAAAATTTTCTTGAAAAATTGCGAATTGACAAACGTTCCAGACAAGCGTTATAATGCATTAAAAATAATAGAAAATTTTAAAAATTATTTATTTGTCAAAATATCACAAAATTTCTTAATTCACATCCAAAATACTTAATTCACCTCACTCCTTAAGAAGTGATGCAAATTGTGCAGTGCAGCGGTTGTTGAAATGGTGGACATCCGTCCTATGACAAGTCCATGTTAAATTCATCGCTTCTGGGTTGTTATAGGGCGACAGGCATCTTTTTAAGCATCCGTTGCATTGATTTCGCATTAGTTCTTCAGATTTTATGCAATATCAGTATTTCGGATACCATTTTAAAAACTTTAGGAAAAAATAAATTTTTCTTAATTTTTTCGACTTGTATCTCTACATAAAGATTTTGTGAATAACACTAACTAATATCTAATCGCAAATTCAAAGTCTGCCGAAAAAGGGATCAGTACACTTTTCAAATATTTTTCTATTACTTTTATTATTTGATTTGTCTTTGAAGGAAATTTGAATTTATTTTTTATTTTTTATTATTAATATATAATAATCTATATTACTTTATTTAGTTATTATAAAAGTTGCGTCACTTTGCATTTTATCTCTCTATATATTTTTTTCTAATATGTGAAGTTGATCCATATCCTCCTATAGAGAACTTGCGATGGTAAATGCAAGGGAATAACAATGGAATCATAGAATCATTCAGAATTAAATTTGAATATAAAGTAGGCGAATTAAAAACTATGACTTTTGCACGCACAAATGACATTTAACAATGAAATCATGTCAATTAGTTAAACGAATCGATGTTAGCACTTTTCCATTTTCCCTTCCCCTATTGAAAGGCACTATCGTTTTTCTTTTATAATGATTGAATTCATGTCTGATGATGTTTATATGATTTTTCATCTCACTCTTTCTCTCTCTCTCTTCTTTACTTTTAGTGCCACCCGAGAAGCCAGCAATTTATAAGCCAATTCGCCATGAAAAAACCAGCAATGTGGAATCTTTTAATGAGGGAAATGACATTGTGCTGATATGTGAAGTGGCTGGTGGTAAGTACAAGTCTACTATAGATCTGATATATGCATATACTCTTTCAATAGTCCCTCATTCACTGATTATATACTATTGTAGAAATAGGGTTTAATGATTTAGTAGGCAAAGATCGATAAAAGTCGGGTGGGATTGTAGATACTATACCTAACATTTAGAAATTACCCATTATAAACGGGTTAACTAGTTGAGTTATAAAAAAACCTGGTTACAAGTATACCTGGAAATAATCACATTCTATCACTCAAGCTTTTCGGTTAGGATTATCTTATTTTTCATGAGTATTTTTTTACAGATAATTAGTCTTACAATCACGGTTGTCACAATTGGTGAAATGCTCCCAAAAATGTAGATTGATTATTCTTGATGTTTTGGTAGATTTTGAAAAATATTCCAGAGATAAATCACAACCTTTTATAGAAACAAAATTTTGACAAAATTTTCACAAAAATTTTCTATAAAAGTAGAAAAGTATAGAAATAAAAGTTTGACAAAATTTTCTATATAAATACATGTTTGACAAAATTTTCTATAAAAATAAAATTTTAACAAAATTTTCTTTAAAAAGAAAATGTTAACAAAATTTTCTCCAGAAATAAAATTTTGACAAAATGTTCTATAGAAATTAAATTTAACAAAATTTTCTACAGAAATAAACTTTTGACAAGATTTTCTATAAAAAATAAAATCTTGACAAAACTTTCAATAGAATAAAATTTTAACAAAATTTTATATAGAAAAAACATTTTGACAAAATTTTCTATGGAAATAAAATTTTGACAAAATTTTCCATAGAAATAAAATTGTGACAAAATTTTCTCTAGAAATACAATTTTGACAATATATTCTATAGAAATAAAACGTTATTAAAACGTTTCTATAGAAATAAATTTTTGTTAAAAATTTTCTATAGAAATAAACTTTAACAAAATTTTCTATAAAAAGAAAATTTTAACAAAATTTTCTACAGAAATAAAATTTTGACGAAATGCTCTATAAAAATAAAATTTTGACAAATTTTCTATAGAAATAAAATGTTAACACAATTTTCTATAGAAATAAAATATTGACAAAATTTTCTACAGAAATAAACTTTTGACAACATTTTCTATAAAAATAAAATTTTGACAAAATTATCAATAGAATAAAATTTTGACAAAATTTTCTATAGAAAAAACATTTTGACAAAATTTTGTGTAGAAATAAAATTTTGGCAAAATTTTCAATAGAAATAAAATTGTGAACAAATTTTCCATAGAAATAAAATTTTGACAAAATTTTATCTAGAAATAAAATTTTGACAATATATTCTATAGAAATAAAATTTTGTTAAAAATTTTCTATAGAAATAAACTTTTGACAAAATTTTCTATAAAAATAAAGTTTTGAAAAAATTTTCTGTAGAAATAAAATTTTGACAAAAATTTCCATATAAATAAAATGTTGACAAAATTTTCTATAGAAATCAAATGTTGACAAAATATTTTATAGATATAAAATAAAAAATTTTCTATAGAAATAACATTTTGACACAATTTTCTATAGGAATAAAATTTTGTTAACATTTTTTATAAAAGTAAAATTTTTACGAAATTTTCTATAGAAATAAAATTTTGACGAAACTTTCTATAGAAATAAAATTTTGACGAAATTTTCTATAGAAAAAAAAATTTGAAGAAATTTTCTGTAGAAATAAAATTTTGACAACATTTTCTATAGAAATAAAACTGGGACAACATTTTCTATAGAAATAAAATTTTGATAACATTTTCTATAGAAATAAAATTGTGACAACATTTTCTATAGAATTAAAATTTTGACAAAATGTTTGTATAGAAATAAAATTTTGACAAAGTTTTCTATAGAAATAAAATTTTCACAAAATTTTCTATAGAAATAAAATTTTTACAAAATTTTCTGTAGAAATAAAATTTTGACAAAATTTTCTATATAAATAAAATTTTGACAAAATTTTCTATATAAATAAAATTTTGACGAAATTTTCGATAGAAATAAAATTTTGACAAAATTTTCTAGAAAATAAAATTTTGACAATATATTCTATAGGAATAACATTTTGTTAAAAATTTCCTATAGAAATAAAATTTTGACAACATTTTCTATAGAAATAAACTTGCGACAACATTTTCTATAGAAATTAAATTTCGACAATATATTCTATAGAAATAAAATATTGTTAAAAATTTCCTATAGAAATAAAATTTTGACAAAATTTTCTATAGAAATAAATTTGTGACAACATTTTCTATAGAAATTAAATTTTGACAATATATTCTATAGGAATAAAATATTATTAAAAATTTCCTATAGAAATAAAATTTTGACAAAATTTCCTATAGAAATAAAATTTTGACAAAATTTTCTATAGAAATAAAATTTTGACAAAATTTTCTATTGAAATAAAATGTTAACAAAATTTTCTATAGAAATAAAACTTTGACAAAATTTTCTATAGAAATAAAATTTTGACAACATTTTCTATAGAGATAAAATTGTGACAACATTTTCTATAGAAATAAAATTTTGACAAAATGTTGTATAGAAATAAAATTTTGACAAAATTTTCTATAAAAATAAAATTTTGGCAAAATTTTCTATAAAAATAAAATTTTGACAAAATTTTCTAGAAAATAAAATTTTGACACTATATTCTACAGGAATAACATTTTGTTAAAAATTTCCTATAGAAATTATATGTTGACAAAATTTTCTATAGAATAAAATTTTTACAAAATTTCTATAAAAATAAAATTTTGACAAAAGTTTCTATAGAAATACAAGTTTGACAAAATTTTCTATAGAAATAAAATTTTGTTAACAATTTTCTATAAAAAAAAAATGTTGACAAAATTTTCTATAGTGAAAAATTTTGACAACATTTCTATAGACATAAAATGTTGACAAAATTTCCTACAGAAATAAAATTTTGACATAATGTTTGTATAGAAATAAAATCATGCAAAATAAGGTTTTTGGTAAAATTTTCTCCAAATTTCGGTGGATTTTTTTGGCTCAAGTGGCAACAGTGCTTACAATACACATCACATTTCTTTATTCGTTTACTTAGATATGGTATATAACAATTTCTACAAATGTACAAGATACTTTAAAGGCTAAAGTAGAATTTACTGTATCGATTTTTCTTGTTGTGTTTTAAAGCCTATATGATAAACACTGACTGATTTTATCGGCAGAATAACTAAAACATATTTTCAATAAATTATTGAACTAAATTTACAAATCCATTTTTCTCACTCAAATAACATCCATAATAAAAACAAAAAAAAAAAAAAAAAAACAACAACAAACAAATTATTTCGCCATACAAGTGTCTATATGTGGGAATGCATTAAAATTGATTAGAATTGCAAATGTTATTATGTTATGTTGTGGCTTATGAAATGCACATTCTTTCTATTTTAAATAACAAATATTTTGTAGTTTTAATTTACCAGAATATTGACCACATAAAATAAAGGCCACAAACAATGGCCATTTGTGTGGTGGAACCATCAGAGCCAGCAAAGTTCATATATTGCTATTTTTTCATTTATTTATTTTTTTCACGAAAAAAATTAATTAAAAATGCAGTTAAAGTGCCAAAAATACAAGACACGTTTATCATTTTTACCCATATGTTTCAGATTTAGTTGTAAAATGAATTATTTTTATGTGTAATTGAAGCTTAAAACAAAAAACAGGCCAACTATCAAAAATGGCTTTTCGCATGTCCTGGATTTTTTTTTTATTTCAATTACGGTTTATTTGAGAAAAACACAGTGTGTTATTTATGATTGCAACAAAATAGGATTAAAATAAAAATAATGTATCGCGAAAATACGATCAACATAAAACAAAAACGTATATGTAATAGAAGGCATATTGGCCTGACCTGCACAGTCAGGTGAGAAGTCATCTCAAGTCATACGAGGATATTTCTGAAAACACCACCCGTACAAATAATACAATATTAGGTGAACATAGTCACCTACAAAGATCATTTTTCCTTAGGGTTTAAAAGGAATGGAAATCGTTTATTATTAGATCTGTGAAAGATTTCTAATATTAACGAACAATTCTTCCGAGGACGTAGGTTAGTTTACGTTTGGCATATGTCACTATCTTATCTGCTATTTTAGGACCACTTAGACAATTCATTCTATTCTGATACTTGTGAACTTCTCTCCTATCAATGAGTGCTACACGATGTTTTATAGCCCAGCCCGAACGACTTTTAACATTGAGATGAAACCACTTAGAGATCCTTTAAATGTCACCGACATTACTGAAAGGGGATAATCCACGGCTGAAATTTTTTTTTGGGGAAACTTGTATTTATTCCGTGATCCTTTGTATGCAAGGTGGATATGGTAAGCCATTGTGCCTCGCACAGTGGTTCCAAATCGCTTTTTTGGGAAATAATTCTGCAACTTTTGAACGGATAAAGATATCAAAACACACCAACAGATATCTCGCACACCTTTATTGGGCATTTTGCCAAAATGAGATCGCACAGGAAAGTGGCTCATTAAATACGACTGGCTGTGCTCTTCTCAAAGCAGAAGATGTTTCTTAAACAGCATCCAAACAGTCTCTCATTTCGTAGCGTTTTGGACCTTCCAATAGCAATAATCGAATCACCAAAAGATCTTCATTTTTCATCTTTCTAGAAACCGTGGACATTTCCGCCACCACGTGCGGTATGTGCACAACATAGTACCCAGATTTGGGGAAAATACGATAAAAATTACTTTTAATTTACTTTTGCATCAAACCCCCATTGATGTTAATATTAACGTATAATTAATTTCAAAAAATTTCTTAGCCTTTGTATTACAATTCTTAATAAATTCTTTGCTAGTTTGTTAGTTTCATTTTGATTGCATACTTTCAAAATTTTCCACAATCTAAATTCTCCTTAACTAGGCTAAAGAATACTCGTATGATTTGTTTTATTCTCTCTTTGAACAAAAAAATTGATGAGCTTATATGTAAAGAAGCATGAACAACATTTATTAACATTCATACCTGTTACACTCCTTTATTACAATTGCATTGGACAATTAGATTCTGAGGGACAATATCAATTTTGTAACTTCATTTGGCAAATAACTCCAGCAATGTCCATGAATGACAGGCAAAGTACAAAAACGAAAACAAATGAACTGGTTGCAGTTAACAAACCTAAACAGTTGTCAGTTGTCCTAGAAGGCTTCAAGTATTTTTACTGTCATTTTCTTTTCATTCTAATACATATAAGATTATTTCTTATGTGAGGCATTCCATTCTTTAGTGTAATTTCTTTGAATTAATTCTTCAGTTCTTGGAATATAAAATGCTAAAGACTTTAAAATAAAATAAAAAAATCATCTTAGGCGGAATTTTAACCTACGCAGTTGTGCTTTTGCACTTCCATGGAAGTTATATTGCGAATGTTTTGCAAATTAAGAGAGTTACCAATGTTGCTTAACAAGAAAAAAAGATTTTTTTTTTTAAATATTTGAAAATATATCAGTCGCTGGTGATATATGCAACTATATTCTTTCAAACCATAATAATAAATGGTATCGTGAGAAGCTGTCTGAACCTGTTCACAATTTTTGCACCAATATTCAACACACACTCGAAGTAAAACATATTTTAAATTGTTCGGCTTGGCCGAATCTTATGTACCCTCCACCATGGATTGCCTAGACAGTTCTACTAAAGACTATCACCCATAATCGCGTTACTTGGGTTGTGGTAATAGTTATCGATGGCAAGGTATATTAAACCTCCTGGACATTGTCTTCTAAATTGTATTTTAGTCTATATGGAATCTATGTTAGATAAAAAAGGCAAAAAAAAAAAAAAAACAAGTATATACGCAGTAAGTTCGGCCAGGCCGGATAAAATTGACAAAATTTTCTATAGAAATACAATTTTGGTAGATTATTTTTGGCTCGTGTGGCAACCATGATTATGAACCGATATGGACCAATTTTTGTGTGATTGGGGATCAGCTATATATAACTACAGACCGATATGGACCAATTTTGGCATGATTATTAGCGGTCATATACTAACACCACGTACCAAATTTCAACCAAAACGGATGAGTTTTGGTCCTCCAAGAGGTTTCGGAGGTCAAATCTGGTGATCGATTTATATGGGGGCTATATTTAATTATGGACCGATATTGATCAATTCTTGCGTGTTTGTTAGAGACCATATACCAACACCATGTACCAAATTTCAACCGGATCGAATGAAATTTGCTCTTCCATGAGGCTCCGGTGTTAAAATCTGTGGAACAGTTTATATGGGGGCTATATATAATTATGAACCGATATGGACCAATTTGTGCATGGTTGTTACAGACCATATACTAACACCACTTACCAAATTTCAACCAAAACGTATGAATTTTGCTCCTCCAAGAGGTTCCGGAGGTCAAATCCGGTGATCGATTTATATGGGGGCTATATATAATTATGGACCGATATGGATCAATTCTTGCGTGTTTGTTAGAGACCACATTCCAAATTTCAACCGGATCGGATGAAATTTGCCCTTCCATGAGGCTCCGGTGTTAAAATCTGGGGATCGGTTTATACGGTGGCTATATATACTTCTGGACCGATATGGACCAATTTTTGCATGAATATTAGGGGGTATATGCTAACATCACGTACCAAATTTCAACCGGATCGAATGAAATTTGCTCTTCCAAGAGCGACCGCAAGAACCATTTGAGGGTAGGTTTATATACCTAAAAGTGGTCTGATATGGCAGATTTGGCATTCGAGTTACATCAATAACAACTACTTAACTGTACCAAGTTTCAAGTCGATAGCTTGTTTCGTTCGGAAGTTAACGTGCTTTCACAGACGGACGGGCGGACATCGCTAGATCGACTCAAAATTTCACCACGACCCATAATACTTTATGGGGTCTGAGACTAATATTTCCAAGTGTTACACACGGAATGACAAAATTGTATACCCTATGGGGGAGGGTATAAAGAATAAATTCTAATAAATTTTATTTAATAAAAATAAAAAATTGCGAAAATGTATTGTTTTATTTTTTTTATACTCTTCCACTAAAAGTAATTTCCATGCCATAAGTTCTGAAGCAATGACGAGGATGTGAAAATAGAATACATCCTATAACACCCCATTAAAAAAATTAGAATTTCTTCCTAATTATTTTTTTTTCAATGAAATTCCAACGATCGTCCAGAGATTAAATTTTTACTTTACAAGCAGTTCTTTGAAGTGATACACCCAAAGAAAATATATTTCCTCTTAAAAAAAATATATGAAAAACTTCATTTGCTCATATCCCCTAAAGTAAGCCTCCAAGAACGAAAAGGAGGATAAATCGTGATCACAAAAAAAAAAATTGTAAATTCCACCCAAGTCCTAAAAAAATCCAATTTTTTATATGAAAAACTTCTTTTGCTCATATCTCTTAAACTAAGAGTCCTAGAGTGAAAATAACATTAATTCGTATTCAACCTATTCCATCGAAAATTCCTGAAACAAAAGAATATATTGTTTGTTTAAAATTTCGCTACACAGAAAGTTCTTCTTTTATTTTATATTAAAATCTCCTATTTTCTGCATTTTTAGCAAATTTTCTGAATTTATACCTGGTGGAATAAAAATGGTAACAAACAACTGACAAAAAAAAAAAAAATAGAAAATTCCACAAAAAAATCATATCAGTCCATTTCTCGACTGAAGTGGTATTTACCCAAAAATATGTGCGAGTATTATTCGAAACGTCTTTAGATAAATTTAGACCAGATTTCCTTCCAGAGGAACAAATGAAATACAAATGAGGATACAAATGAAATTCAGACCAACAAAGTTAAAGTTGTTTCCTTCAGGCCCAAAAAAGTTCATTGGAGACAAAAAGTACCTTAAATAATGTTTTATTTGGCTTTAAAACATCTATTTTAAGAAGAAAAGAAAACTTAATTTGTCTAAATTTTCGTTTCGGACCACAGATTTATTAATTTTTTTTTTTTTTTTTATACCATTTATTTTGGAATATGTCATATACATATGTGGGTATTGTTGCACCAGATACGGAATCAAAGAACTCTGGTAAATGATGTCTCTTTAGACCACTTGAAATGGTCCATCTTTTGTTGTTTGTTTTAGACCATGACATAGTGGCCAAAGAGCCTTTCCTACCGTTCACTACCCTCTTCTTGTTACAATCAGAAAAAAAGAAAGCCTTTCTTTTGTTTATAGCATTTTTCTATAGCTATATTTGCTGTTGTTGTTGTAGCATCTCTACATCTATCCGTCTTGTTATCTTAATTTAGTGAGTGTACACAAGAGTAGACAACCAAAAGTACAACGAATTCTATACAATTTTGTTTCATTTTATCTACGTTTTCTTTATTTTCTTTTCTATTTCAACTCTCCGAATTGTGATCCTTATTCATGACCAATTTTTTGTTATCATTGTCAAAAAACGATTTTTCCCTTAATAAAAAAACAACAACAACAAACGAAATATATTTCTTTCTATTCATTCATTTTTTTCCGATGTTTCCATTTGTGTTTCTTCCACAGGACGTCCATTGCCCAATGTTACATGGTATTTGGATAATACGGTGATTGATGAATCGTTTGAGCATCGTCCGGACGGTAAGACTGTTAACCACTTGTCATATCCAAATGTTGGACGACAACATTTGAATGCGAGATTAGTTTGTGTGGCTAGCAATACGAATTTAACTCCGCCAAACAACAAAGTGGTCATACTGGATGTCAACTGTAAGTATCGATTTTGTGGTATTTATGTTTTATATGTGAACTAGCTAGAATCGTACTATGGATTAATGGGGAGTTTCGGAGTCTCGTGGGAGCGAGTATGGAGAATACACCATTGTTGAATACAATTTGAAATAGGGATTTAGTTTGAAATTTTACATATAGAAAGCATTTCTGTAAAAATGAAATGAGCATTTTATCTCTATCCGTATCAAATGATATATTGATCGTAATAGGTCAATGGAAAATTTCCAGGCCTACCGTTGTAATGTTCTCGCGAAAAATTCGTTTTTATACCTTATACAAAGTAACATATTCCGTTTGCAACACATCGAAATATTGGTACCAGATCCCATAAAGTAAATATATGCTTGGTCATGGTAAAATTCTGAGTCGATTTACGAATGTCCGTCTGTCCATCTGTTGAAATCACTCTAACACAAAGCAGGGTATCGACTTGAAACTTAACATAAGTAGCTGTTATAGCCCCTACACCCAAAGAAAGAATACTTTCCTCCCGAACGAAATTTTAGACAACCGAAATTTTCCGTTCTTATAAATTATTTTATTTTTGTCCATACAAACCCGAATTTATGATAAGCGATTCAACAGTTGACTCTAAACCTTTTTATTTGATTTTTAAGAAAAATGTTTAGGGTGAAAAGAAAACTTTGTTTGTCTAAAATTTCGTTCCTTCTTTCAGTGTATATAAACCAATCCTCAAAATTGACTTCCCTAGCCTCGTGGAAGAGCAAATTTCATCAGATCCGGATGAGTTATTTATAGACTCCTCTATATGAACCGACCAAGAACTAAAGTGGCTTATTAATATTAATTCTTGTGATTGATGTACCCTCCACCATGGATTGCGTAGAAACTCCTACTGAAGACCATCATCCACAATCGAATTACTTGGGTTGCGGTAACACTTGCCGATGGCAAGGTATCTTAAAACTTCCTAACACCGTAATATATACCACATAGTCCATACGTGGTATATATTGAACTAAAAAAGGCCGATTAAATACGTATATAATTAAGTTTAAAGTTTCTATAGAAATAAAATTCTGACAAAATGTTCTATAGAAATAAAATTTTGGCAAAATTTTCTATAGAAATAACATTTTGACAATGTTTTCTATAAAAATAAAATTTTGGTAGATTATTTTTGGCTCGAGTGGCAACCATGATTATGAACCGATAAGGACCAATTTTTGTGTGATTGGGGATCGGCTATATATAACTATAGACCGAAAATTTGGGGATCGATTTATTTGGGGGCTATATATAATTATGGACCGATATGGACCAATTCTTGCATGGTTGTTAGAGACCATATATTAAAACGTACCCAATTTCAACCGGATCGGATGAATTTTGCTCCTCTAAGAGGCTCCGGAGGTCAAATCTGGAGATCGGCTTATATGGGGCCTATATATAATTATGGACCGATATGGACCAATTTTGGCATGGTTGTTAGAGACTAACACCACGGACCAAATTTCAGCCGGATCGGATGAAATTTGTTTCTCTTAGAGGCTCTGCAAGCCAAATCGGGCGATCGGTAAATATGCGGGCTATATATAATTATGGACCGATGTGGACCAATTTTTGCATGGTTGTTAGAGACCATATACTAACACCATGTACCAAATTCCAGCCGGATCGGATGAAATAACCTAACCTAACCTATGGTCCTACAATACCTCTAGATTTCCAATTTCAGGCAAATTGGATAAAAACTACGGTTTCTATAAGCCCAAAAAGTCAAATCTGAAGATCGGTCTATATGGGGGCTATATTAAATCATGGACCGATACTCATCATTCTCGGCACACGTTTTTATGGTCCTAAAATACCTCTAGATTTTCAATTTGAGGTAAATTGGATAAAAACTATGGTTTCTACAAGCCCAAGAATAAAATCGGGAGATCGGTCTATATGGGATCTATAACAAAACATGGAGCCATACTTACCATTTTTGATACACCTCTTTATGGTTCTAAAATACCTGTAGAATTTCAATTTGAGGCAAATTGGATCAAAACTATGATTTCTATAAGCCCAAGAAGTAAAATCGGGAGATCGGTGTTTCTATAAGCCCAAAAAGTCAAATCTGGAGATCGGTCTATATGGGGGCTATATCAAAGCATGGACCGATACTCATCATTTTCGGCACACCTTTTTATGGTCCTAAAATACCTCTAGATGTTCAATTTGAGGCAAATTGGATAAAAACTATGATTTCTATAAGCCCAAGAAATAAAATCGGGAGATCGGTCTATATGAGAGCTATACCAAAACATGGAGCGATACTTACCATTTTTGATACACCTCTTTATGGTCTTAAGATACTTCTAGATTTTAAATTTGAGGCAAATTGGATAAAATCTATGATTTCTATAAGCCCAAGAAGTAAAATCGGGAAATCGATGTATATGGGGGCTATATCAAAACCTGGACCGATACTCACCACTTTTGGCAGACCTCTTTATGGTCCTAAATTACCTATAGATTCATAATTTCAAGCAAATAGGATAAAAACTATAGTTTCTATAAGGCCAAGACCCAAAATCAGGTGGTCGGTATGTATGGGGACTATATCAAAACCTGGACCGATATAGGCGATCTTCGAACTTGACCAGCCTGCAAAAGGCGAGTTTGTGCAAAATTTAAGCACGATTGCTTCATTGTTGAAGGCTGTATTGTGATTACAACAGACAGAGAGACGGACATGGTTACATCGTCTTAGAATATCCCCCTGATCAAGAATATATATACTTTATATAGTCGGAAATCGATATTTCGATGTGTTACAAACGGAATGACAAACTTATTATACCCCCGTCACCATTCTATGGTGGTAGGTATAAAAATAGAAGAAAAATTAAAGCTTTTAACATTAAGTGGTAATGTGGTATCACAATGGACTGAATAGTCTAAGTGAGCCTGAATCTTAATCGGGCTGCCACTTTAACCTAACCTAACCTAACCTAACCTAACCTAACATTAAGTTTGTTTCGGTAGTGAAAGGGTTAATTTAAACCATGTCGAATAAACAGAAAAAATAAAAATTTTTCCTTCAGGGTAAGAGATATGTATATGGGGGAGTGGAAGGAAAGATTAAGCAGTCTTACTGAGTGATTTGTTGTCGTAGAACAAATTTTGATTTTTGACCGAAATTTAGCTGCAATCCAAGTACGTCGGAGAAACTGATTCTGGAATTCGAGTTTGGATTAAAAACTATTCATATTATTTAAATTTAAGTTTTTAAATAATTTTTAACCCCAATAGACAATACGTGAGAGAAAATGATTCTGGAATTCGAGTTTGGATTAACAACTATGCAAATTATTTAAATTTAATTTTTTAAATCATTTTTAACCCCAATAGACATCTCTATCTGTGTGTCCTTGTATATGTACAGTTTGTACTCATCAGCGAATGGATCAACGAAAAACAGTTGATGTGTCGTAACAAGCCATGCTTGTTATGTCCTCGTTTAATCCTATTCCTGATGTTCTTGCTGCTATTGTGCCATTGTCTAATATGTCGTTGGCTTAGTCAATTCACATGGTATTCGTTGTACGGCATAACGATTCGTTTGTTAAATTTTTCATTACAACGAGGTGAGATTAGAAACAATTCAAAAAAAAGATCACTTCTAAGGCTACTGCACATCGATATAAAAAGTAGGGTAGTAAGTTACGGTGGTACACTAAAGTCAACATACCATGAAGGAAATTTAGGTTAATTTTGAGAAAATTTTATTTAAATTTACAAACCCCGATATCACAAAAACCAGTAAATATTTTTCAACAAATTCAAGAAAATTTATTTACATTAATTTATTTTCTTCACTTGTTAAATAACATTTCGTAGTTTGAAGGAACAATTTGGAGTTCAAAATTTAAAAAAATCTCTTTAGTTCTGTAAGGAGTTCAAGATGGGCGCTGGTAAAATAGTGAAATAGACAATTTTTAAGAAACTCTTAACTATGTTAAGGGAAATAAGGATTTAGTAATATTTATGCACACACCGAAATAACGGAAACTGTCTTATAGGAAAAATGAACTAACTCGTGGGAAAATATAACTACAGTTCACAAAATTCTCCCTAAGCAGCCAAAATGGACAAAAAGTAAAGAAGAAAATCATTGGCGCCAAATTATGACAATTTTAGTTCATTCTTATTTTAGGAAATCTACAAACATTTTATTTTGATTTAGTTCATATTGAACTAAGTTGTATGGTCATTGAACCCACGTTTAGTTCATAAAATATTTGTGACAAACTTAATAAAAGTAAGATTTCATTAAAAAAAATAATAAAATTTAACTACAACCAAATATTTTTTTTTTTGCAAAAAAAAAAATAAGATAAATTTAGCGTTAGTTTGACTATGGATTTTTTTCTGTGCACATGAAAAATTACACTAGTTTACAAAATAAAATTTTTTTCCTGTACATTTCATGAGATGGGACTTTTCTTATGTATTTCGATCTGGTGAATTCGACAATTTTTATACCCTCCACCATAGGATGGGGGTATATTAGCTTTGTCATTCTGTTTGTAACACATCGAAATATTGCTTTAAGACCCCATAAAGTATATATATTCTTGGTCGGGGTGAAATTCTGAGTCGATCTGAGCATGTCCGTCCGTCTGTCCGTCCGTCCGTCTGTTGAAATTACGCTAACTTCCGAACGACACAAGCTATCGACTTGAAACTTGGCACTAGTTGTTGTTATTGATGTAGGTCAAATGGTATTGCACATGGGCCATATTGGTCCACTTTTACGTATAGCCCCCATATAAAGGGACCCTCAGATTTGGCTTGTGGAGCCTCTAACAGAAGCATATTTCATCCGATCCTGCTGAAATTTGGTACATGGTGTTGCTATATGGTCTCTAACAACCGTGCAAAAATTGGTTCACATCGGTCCATAATTATATATAGCCCCCATATAAACCGATCTCCAGATTTGGCTTGCAGAGCCTCAAAGAGAAGCAAATTTCATCCGATCCGCCTGAAATTTGGTACATGGTGTTGGTATATGGTCTCTAACAACCGTGCAAAAATTGGTCCACATCGGTCCATAATTATATATAGCCCCCATATAAACCGATCCCTAGATTTGGCTTGCGGAGCCTCAAAGAGATGCAAGTTTCATCCGATCCGCCTGAAATTTGGTACATAATGTTGGTATCTGGTCTGTAACAACCATGCAAAAATTAGTCCACATCGGTCCATAATTATATATAGCCCCCATATAAGACGTTCTCCAGATTTGACCTCCGGAGCCTCTTGGAGGAGCAAAATTCATCCGATCCGGTTCAAATTTGGAACTTGGTGTTAGTGTATGGCCGCTAACAACCATACCAAAATTGGTCCATATCGGTCTATAGTTATATATAGCCGATCTCCAATCACACAAAAATTGGTCCATATCGGTATAATCATGATTGCCACTCGAGCCAAAAATAATATACCAAAATTTTATTTCTATAGAAAATTTTGTTCAAACCGAATAAAAGGTTCATAATCAAATTTTCATCATAGTCGAACTTTTTTATTCTATAAAAAATTTTGTTAAAATATTATTCGGTTCATAATCATGGTTGCCACTCGAGTCAAAAATAATCAACCAAAATTTTATTTCTATAGAAAATTTTGTCAAAATTTTATTTCTATAGAAAATTTTATTTCTATAGAAAATTTTGTCAAAATTTTATTTCTATAGAAAATTTTGTCAAAATTTTATTTCTATAGAAAAATTTGTTAAAATTTTATTTCTATAGAAAATTTCGTCAAAATGTTATATCTATAGAAAATTTAGTCAAAATTTAATTTCTATAGAAAATTTTGTTAAAATTTTATTTCTATAGAAAAGTTTGTTAAAAATTTATTTCTGTAGAAAATTTTGTCAAAATTTTCTTTCTATAGAAAATTTTGTGAAAATTGTATATTTATAGAAAATTTTGTTAAAATTTTATTTCTATAGAAAATTTTGTCAAAATTTTATGTCTATAGAAAATTTTGTCAAACTGAATTATATACGTATTTGATCGATCTTTTTTGATTTAATATAACCTCGTATGGACTTACATACAATTTAGAAGACGGTGTTAGGAGGTTTTAAGATACCTTGCCATCGGCAAGCGCTACCACAACTTAAGTAATTCGATTGTGGATGGCAGTGTTTAGAAGAATTTTCTACGCAATGCATGGTGGAGGGTACATAAGCTTCGGCCTGGCCGCACATACTTGTTTTTGTTTTTTTTAATTTTTTATTGAACAGTTTTTGAGATATCTCGTTTCAGTTTTTCGCTCTTTTTTCACTAAACAGATTATATCTAGAATTAGAAATGTCCGATTATATCGCTGTTGATACTTAAATGAAAGGTATTGAGATGACGAACAATCTGTTCTGTTTTTAATTTTTTTTTCGAATTCAGCAGATCAAAATACATAGGAAAAGTCATCGTATGTACATTTTCAGTGTAAACTAGTGTTAATAAAGTCAAGAAAAAACTATCATATTGGAGAAATTTTAACTAAAACCAGGAAGCACTGTTTTTTGCGTTTATAAACAACAAATATTTAACATTCTATTTTACAATTGCAAAACTCTCTTGATTTGATTGACAACTATGCCCTTGAGAACAAAGGTTTCGTTTGTTGAAATTGTACTTGGTTTCGAACGAATAGAGATTTTCTTCTTACATTAGCCTCCAATCTTCTTCAAAATGTGCACATGATATATCTTTATGGTATCCTTCAGAGATCTAAATCATATGCCTTAACGTCTCACAGTTTGATGTGGGTCCCGAAATACCTCAATGGCAAATATGTTAGGAATGCCAAAAGTCCATTTTCAAAAAAAAAAAAATATTCCACGCCTGCGAAAATTATCTGCAGTTAACAAAATTTTCCAAATATTTAAGTAATAGCAACATTCTTCATAATTAGTAATATCGTAGACAATTAACTAACCATTGCCTACACAGAGTATGAGCAAAGCGTCATATCTTCACATTTAATGTCTATTGACCTACGGCCTGTTGTGACCTCGTTTTTGTGGTTGTTTGTTGCACATGTCAGACATTGCAAAATTCTTTTGAAATAGCGTGACATTTAAACTTATTTTTTTGCAAAGTTTCTTCTCTAAGGCTTAGAGTCTAAGCCATCGCATATAGATAGCCAGATAGCGACAGAGAGAGAGAGAGAGAGACGAGTGAGCAAGTGAGCGAGGGAGGCATCTTAATAGTACTTTACATTGTTGTTGCAGTTTGCTTTTATCTTTTCTTTATTGTTGACTGTGCGTGTTGATGTTAAAGTTTAAGTGTCAACATTCAGACATTTCGCGTTTACGTAGATTTATTATATTCACAGAGAGGTCCGTTAAGCAAAAGGGAAACAAATGTCGAGGAAAGAGCAAATTTGTTTTGTCTGATAATAATCCCGAAAACTTTTCAAATACACCATGTTAATCCTTTTCTATTTGATTTATGTTGTGTTAACAAAAATGTTAACGTCAACATTGGCGTTATAACAAATGAGTGCAATGTACTCATAATAAAACGAAGATGACAATAATAACAAAAATTTACAATAATTTGTGGTAGTCAGGTTTCGAGGAAATTTTGAACTAACAACAAGCAAAGGCATATGCAGAGAAGGTTATCACTATCATATACGAATAGCAAAATAATATGATGGCAGTCTTTTTGTGGTGACAATGTAACACCTCTATCACAACCATTTTCTACTTTTGTCATTTCAGAAGTTATGATTCAATTTAACAAATTCTTGTCCTTAATTTAAAGAAAATAATTTTGAAAACAAAAATGATAAACTTTCGTTTTTCGTATTTCTTTATATTTGAGAACAGCGTGTCCTAAAAATTAGGCTTTATATTCATTCTTTCATATTAGATCAATGTTTCAGTGTACCAAAGAAAAGATCCATAAAAGAAGCCACAGCCTATATGAGAAACTTTTTTATTTTTATACAAATTAAAAAAAAAAGAGGAAGCACGCTCAAAATAAACCCAGCCAACTGCACTCAAATCGATGATTTGACAGTGGCATAGGAAAAGAGATATGTTTGTACGAATTTATTTCGGCATAAGCCGGCTATCATGTAAAACCTTTTTTTCGGAAGGTTCAAGTGTGGTTAATTGTTGGGTTTAATGAACTGCCTGAATTTATTCTGATAATTGGTTGATAGTTTTGCTGTAAGTAGAGGATGCTGATGAGGAATGTGGTAATTCCGAAACGTGCGTCCATCCAACCATCTTGCAGTATATAGGGCTTTGCTCAAATAAATTTGACAAACATTCTTTTCCTCTGTTGGTTAAACTACACTTGTAGTTTAGTCAATGCATGGCTTTAAGTTGAAATCACAAAACAACATTTAAATTTAATTTCAAAGACAAACGACCTTAATGGAGGGCGCCAAATTCAGAGATTAGTTTCCTAAATTTAATGAAAAAAAATTATGAAAAAATTAATATGAACTTTCTTTTAAAAATATTTTTTTTTAAGAAATTAATCCTTAATATTAATGTAAATTTTTTTTTTCAAATACACACAAAAAGTAAAAGGAAATCCTCCAGGTTTAAGAGGAAATCTCTCCTAAATGAGAAAGTTTCCTTTACTTTATGTGCATCTTAGTAGACTGAACTAAAAAAGAGAAATAAATATACACAAATTTTGCATAAAGTTTTACTAAATTCGCATTACCAGTAAAGTAGTTCCGAATTTCTTAAAATTTTTAAATTTTACCACAAATAGGCCCATCTTGAACAGTTTTGTAATCTTGAACTCCAATTTTTATATTTGACAAAATATAGAAATAATATATTGACAAAATTGGGAGCCACCGTGGTGCTATGGTTAGTATGCCCGCCTTGCATACACAAGGTCGTGGGTTCGATTCCTGCTTCAACACCGAACACCAAAAAGTTTTTCAGCGGTGGATTATCCCACTTCAGTATTGCTGGTGACATTTCTGAGGGTTTCAAAGCTTCTCTACGTAGTTTCACTGCAATGTGGAACGCCGTTCGGACTCGGCTATAAAAAGGACGTCCCTTGTCATTGAGCTTAACATGGAATCGGGCAGCACTCAGTGATAAGAGAGAAGTTTACCAATGTGGTATCACAATGGACTGAGTAGTCTATGTGAGCCTGATACATCGGGCTACCATCTAACCTATCCTATTGACAAAATTTTCTATAGAGAAAAGATTTTGACAACATTTTCTATAGAAAAGAATAATGACTAAATTTTCTATAGAAATAAAATTTTGACAAAATTTTCTATAAAAATACAATTTTGCCAAAATTTTCTATAAAAATACAATTTTGCCAAAATTTTCTATAAAAATAAAATTTTTACAAAATTTTCTATAAAATAATATTTAGACAAAATTTTCTATAAAAATAAAATTTTGACAAAATTTTCTATAGAAATACAATTTTGACAAAATTTTCTAATAAAATAACATTTTGACAAAATGTTCTATAGCAAAAAAATGTTGACAAATTTTCTATAGAAATAAATTATTGACAAAATTTTCTATAGAAATAAAATTTTGACAAAATTTTCTATTAAAATAACATTTTGACACAATGTTATATAGCAATAAAATGTTGACAAAATTTTCTATAGAGGTAAAATTTTGACAAAATTTTCTATAGAAATAAAATTTTGACAAAATTTTGTATAGGAATAAAATTTTTACAAAATTTTCTTTAGAAATAAAATTTTGACAGAATTTTCTATAATATTTTTCTATAGTAATTTATAATGTATTATAAGTTAGTGCATATGTTTGCAACAACCAGAAGGAGACGAGATAGACACAATAATGCACAGGACCGGCCTCTGAGTCAATCTAGCCATGTCCGCCTGTCCGTCTGTGAACACATTTTTGTGATCAAAGTCTAGGTCGCAATTTTAGTCCGATCGACCTAAAATTTGGCACTAATATGTGTTTTGGGTCAGAATAGAACCCTGTTTATATTGGAAGAAATCAATTCAGATTTAGATATACTCGTATATATCTTTCATCCGATTTAGATTCATACGACCACAAAGGCCACAGCTTTAGTTTGATTTACGTAAAGTAAGTATAATTAACATTCTAACTATGCATTCCAAAATTGGTTGAAATCGCTTCAGATTTAGTAATAGCTGTCATATATATCATTCGCCCGATTTAGACTCGTATGACCACAGGAATTTCACTCCGATCGGCTCATATTTAGGCAAAGTCCCCATAGTACTATTCCAAACAATTGTCCGAACACCAAACTATTGAAAATATATTTCATCGTATCGCAGAAACTAGATAATTTTTTTTTTCAATCTTTTTTGGTATCAAATATAAAACATTTATTCAAGCTTGATCTTTACAATATAATTTACTTGAAACGAATTCGCCGTATAGTTTCTGAGATACAATGAAATATAGCTTTAAGAGTTTGGTGTTCTGACCATTGTTTGAGATAATGTATATATGATCCTCCAATTTGGGCAAATGTGGCCCAAATATCCACATTTTCCGTGTAAAATCGCCTTTGCAAAAACAAAAGCTTATAAAACTGAATAAAATTTCCCTATACCTCTAATATCTTTCGACCGATAAATCGTAAAGATATTGTTGCGAAATTAGAAAAAATGGTTTTAGATTTCAATATTTTCCATAATTTTTTACTACCATTGAGCTCCGCTTCAGGGCATTAGCCGATTTAAATTTAAATCCAAATCGGTTCATATGTAAATGTATGCACATGGGTACATAAACCATTATATATAGCACCCAACAAATTTGAAGGAATTCAGATGGCATCGAAAATGTAGTTAGACAAAGTGGTTCAGGATATAATATAGTCGGCCCCGCCCAACGTTCCTTACTTTTTTATTTACCTAGCTCCACGCGACTTTAGCTCTTTCTTAGTTACTTATACAAAATTATTTTAAGATTTTAAGATATATTAAATTTTTTAAATTAAATTTAAATCTCATTTTATTAAATAAAGCATATATTTAATAAAATAACTAATATTTACATGATCTCTTTATTGCAGTAAAACCAATTGCCGTCCATATTATGACTAAAGATAGATTTGTCTCAGCCGATCGTACCTATGACATTGAATGTAAATCGTCTGGATCCAAACCACAAGCCATAATCACCTGGTGGAAGGGTAATAAACCGCTCAAGAAGTTAACAAAAAACGTAAGTAAAATTACCAACATGTAGTAATGGTTAACATAGAGGACATAAAATTAAATTGAAACCCCTCTTAAAGAGTAATGTCACCAATAATACATTGACATATAATATAAGCACATACAAATGCCACATCTATCCCCAAGATTTGTACAGTTAGATGTGTGTGTGTGTGTGAATCACATACATTGAACGACATTAAAGAGGTCATCATTCAGGCAAAATGTCCATGAAGTACAAGCCATGAGAGAAAAAAAAATAACCAAACTAAGTTGCGAGTGGACACTCATAAAAATGACCCATATTAGAAACACCCAACAAGCATACTTCACACTGGCACATACACACACACCCAAGGACAAAGTGGCTCCAACTTTTTATTGCCAGTATGTATGGTATACGTACATAGTGGTATATATTATACATGGACATATGAACTTTTCACAAATCAATGTCGTTGAAGGCAATTTAAATTTGCTTATATGTTAACATAAGTTTTCGATTCTATTTGACTTAGAATAAATTGAAATGAATATTAAATAATTTAAATCGTAAAATGAGTTATGGTTCATGTCAATGAAATGAATTTTTCTTTAAGTAATAATAATAAAAAACAAGTACATACGGCCGCAAGTTCGGCCAGGCCGAATCTTATGTACCCACCACCATGGATTGCGTAGAAACTTCTACGAAAGACTGTGATTTAGTCCATACATGGTATATATTAGACAAAAAAGTTATGTATAGTTAAGTCTACATTACGATAATTATAATTACGAATCGATATGGACTCTTTGTACGTAGAGAGCCAGAATTGAAATATGGGGGTCGCTTATATGGGGGCTATATACAATTATGAACTTGATATGGACCAATTTTTGTGTGATTGGGGATCGATTTATCTGAGGGCCATATATAACTATAGACCGATATGGACCTAGTTAGGCATGGTTGTTAACGACCATATACTAGCACAATGTACCAAATTTCAACTCACTCGGATGAAATTTGCTCCTCCAAGAGGTTCCAAAACCAAATCTCGGGATCGGTTTATATGGGGCTATGTACGATTATGGACTGATATGGACCACTTTTGGCATGGTTGTTAAATATCATATACTACCACCACGTACCAAATTTGAAGCAGATCGGATGAATTTTGCTTCTCCAAAAGGCACCGGAGGTCAAATCTGGGGATCGGTTTATATGGGAGCTATATATAATTATGGACTGATAGGAACCAATTCCTGCATGGTTGTTGGATACCATATACTAACATCACGTACCAAATTTCAACCGAATGGCTAGAATTTTGCTCTTCCAAGGGGCTCTGGAGGTCAAATCTGGGGATCGGTTTATATGGGGCCTATATATAATTATGGACCGATATCGACCAATTTTTGCATGGGAGTTTGAGGCCATATATTAACACCACGTACCAAATTTCAACTGAATCAGATGAATTTTGGTCTTCCAAGAGGTTCCGGAGGTCAAATCTGGTGATCGGTTTATATGGGGGCTATATATAATTATGGACCGCTGTAGACCAATTTTTGCATGGTTGTTAGAGACCATATACTAACACCATGTACCAAATTTCAGCCGGATCGGACGAAATTTGCTTCTCTTAGAGGCCTCGCAAGCCAAATCGGGGGATCGGTTTATATGGGGGCTATATATAATTATGGACCGATGTGGACCAATTTTTGCATGGTTGTTAGAGACCATATACTGACACCATGTACCAAATTTCAGCCGGATCGGATGAAATTTGCTTCTCTTAGAGGCCTCGCAAGCCAAATTTTGGGGTCCGTTTATATGGGGGCTATACGTAAAAGTGGACCGATATGGCCCATTTGCAATACCATCCGACCTACATCAATAACAACTACTTGTGCCAAGTTTCAAGTCGATAGCTTGTTTCGTTCGGAAGTTAGCGTGATTTCAACAGACGGACGGACGGACGGACGGACATGCTCAGATCGACTCAGAATTTCACCACGACCCAGAATATATATACTTTATGGGGTCTTAGAGCAATATTTCGATGTGTTACAAACGGAATGACAAAGTTAATATACCCCCCATCCTATGGTGGTGGGTATAACAAGTAATAATAATAAAAATTTTCTAGAATTTGTCGACAAATATTAAGATATTTTTAACATATATGAGCTTAAAAGTTTAGTTAAAATTTTTCAAAATTACCCTACATTTTTTTCGCCTTTTTTGATTGTATTTTCTATTTTATAAAACTAACTATAAAGATATTCGCATTAAATTTAATTATACGTATTTACCTTTGTTTCTTTCTGATGCTGCTCAATATCTTCTACACCACATATATTCCACATCGACGACAGTTTAATGAACCTGACAATCAATCCTTGAGTATATTAACATTCACGCCTACCCGAGAAGACGATGGTAAATATTTGACATGCCGTGCTGAAAACCAATACATTGAGGGCAGTGCTATTGAGGATAAATGGCGTCTGGTTGTTCATTGTAAGTAAACAAAAAAATTAAATATCTTGCTTTTTGTTTACAATTATACAGTACAAGGGAAAATACAATTGAATCGTTACATATACGAGTATGTATTGGAATTACATCCATTTGTCCATCTTGTGTGGGTAATGTGAGAAGGCGATGAATATGAAGATGAGTGATTACAAAAATTAAAAATCGGGCGGTACATAAATAAGGAAGCTATTGGCATATTTGAATACAGAGATGCCATCAGAGATTATTTTATGCACAATATTAATAAAATAATAATATAATAAATTTAAATATTTGTGAAAATCAGGGGATAAATATTTATATATGTAGTTATTATATCTAAGTCTAATCCAAATGGTCTTTTTTTAAATTAAAAAAAAAAATCAAATCATAAAAATATTACTAAAATTGTTTCAAAAAATTTATTTGTTATTTAAAACGAAACTCAATCACATAATTATTTATATATAAATTAGTTTATTAATTGGATATTAACAAATTTTCAATGAAAAATTAAATTGATTTCATTAATTTGTTAATTCACTGAAATAAGAATTTTCTTTGCTGAGGAACGAAGTTTTAGGCAAGCAAAGTTTTCTTTTGACTCTAAAATAAAAATTAAAAAATTTTCTTTAAAGCTAAATAAAAAGAAGTCGAGACAATCGTCAAATCACATACCATAAATTTGGGTTTGTTTGGTCTAAAAGAAAACCCTTTATAAGAAGGGGGAATTTCGTTTGTCTAAAATTTCGTTCCTGCACTGAAAAAAAAGCATGCTCGGTTCCAAAGATTTTGTCTTTACTTTAAAAAATTTGGTATTGATTCCGAGTCAAAGAAGCGGAGAATACAAGTAAGGATACTTTTAAGACACAATTCTCTTTTAAATTTAGGTTTTGTGTACTTGCTTCTAGGAAGCAAATTTTAATTTTTCGCTTTCTCAGCTTTTTTTCTTCATATGCTATCAAAGTCTTTTAAAAACGAGTTAACGGCAACATTATTTTCCAAATTAGGACTCGACTTCCCGTAGAAATTATGCTATGTTTGAAGTAAAAAACTTCTTTAAAATAAAGTTTTGAAAAACATGTCCTATATTTGAACGATTTTTTGCTTTGTAGTGAAGATGCAAAAAGACAACAAATTTAAAGACAATTTCATTAAATTTAAAGAATTTTTCTGAATTATTAAAGTCAACTTGACCTTAGCCTATAAATTTTTTCTTTCATGTTAAGATACCCATTTTTAAGTCAAATCACTTAATTATAAGGACAATACGACTTCATTGAAAAGTTTATCGACTTTTGAATAAGGAAAATAACTTTATTTTAGAGAAATGCGTCTTCTATGCTAAGCAAAATTTGTATTCGTATTTTAAAGACATGAAATCTTTGACCTCACGACAATATTTTTTTCAGTGTGAGGAAAGTATTTTTTCTTTGGGTGTTAAAACAAAAATCAGTGACAAACTTATTTGTTGCTATTATTTTTTTTAATAACAGTAATTTTGTTTAATTAACGTTGAGTGAGGGTAATATGGCCATATTAGGAAAAATAGCCATATTAGGCAATACATCTATATAGAATCCATTGTGGTTGATATTTAACTTATTTAAAATCCGCTACAAAATATTACCTTCCCAGCAAAAAAAGGGCTTCCAAAAAAGTAGTTTGCATTCCCAGTTTGTGATCCGGAAGTAGTGCAAACTTTTACATGAGCTTTTGTAAAGACGGAAGTACTCTATTTTGGATCCTTTGCATATGTAATTTTGTTATTTATGTAATTTTGTTATTTTCGGAATATATTTTTGTATAAATATATGAAAAATCAACAAAAATTTTAACATTATTGTAATTTTCAAAACCTTCCCAAAAGAACTTCCCTGGAATTGAAAAAGTCAAACGGCGCAGGTTCAAATCCCAGCGGGGATGAAATTTAATTTTTATACCCTCCACCATAGGATGGGGGGTATATTAAATTTGTCATTCCGTTTGTAACACATTGAAATATTGCTCTAAGACCCCATAAAGTATATAAATATTCTGGGTTGTGGTGAAATTCTGAGTCGATCTGAGCATGTCCGTCCGTCCGTCCGTCTGTTGAAATCACGCTAAATTCCCAACGAAACAAGTTATCAATCTGAACTTGGCACAAGTAGTTGCTATTGATGTAGGTCGGATGGTATTGCAAATGGTCCACATCGGTTCATAATTATATATAGCTCCCATATAAACGGGCCCCCAAATTTGGCTTGCGAATCCTCTAAGAGAAGCAAATTTCATCCAATCGGGCTAAAATTTGGTACATGGTGTTAGTATAAGGTCTCTAACAACCATGCAAAAATTGGTCCCCATCGGTCCATAATCATATATAGCCCCCATATAAACCGATCCCGAGATTTGGATTTGGAACCTCCTGGAGGAGCAAATTCCATCCGAGTCAGTTGAAATGTGGTACATTGTGCTAGTATATGGCCGTTAACAACCATGCCTAACTAGGTCCATATCAGCCTATAGTTATATATAGCCCTCAGATAAATCGATCCCAATCACACAAAAATTGGTCCATATCAAGTTCATAATTGTATATAGCCCCCATATAAGCGACCCCCATATTTCAATTCTGGCTCTCTACGTACCGTGTAAAAAGTGCAAAATGATTCGTAATTATTTGTATACAACTATACATAACTTTTTTGCCTAATATATACCACGTATGGACTAACTCACAATTTAGAAAACGATGTTAAGAAGTTTTAAGATACCACAACCCAAGTAATTCGATTGTGGATGACAGTCTTTCGTAGAAGTCTTTCGTAGAAGCGCAATCCATGGTGGAGGCCGTATATACTTGTTATTTTTAATTAAAAAATTCAATAACTCAGTTAATTTAGAGAATATTTCTTTAAATCCAATATGTTTCTCCTTACTTTAAGCAAACTTTTCCTTACTGGAAATATATTCGACAGAGGGACGCAATTTTCAAAAATTCGTGTCCTAAATTTAGTTAACAAAATTTTAAAGCAAAATTTATAAACAATCTTTTAATTACAATATCTTTATTTTAAAGAACTTTGTAATTGAAGTTGTGAAAATCACGTGTTCTAACCTTATATTAAACTTAAGTTGTCTTCGAATCCTTTCAAAAAACAATTTTAAAATTAAGAATGGTTTAATGACCAATAAAAGCTTTTTCTCATAATATTTCATATCAGGGGAAACTTTTTTTGTGTGTATTTATGATCTTTGAATTAAGTCATTGAAATTGTACCGAACTCCTGTAACCACATGACCACATTCACCATGCTGTAATATAGGCCTAGGGACACACATAAATTGTCTCCATTCTTGGCAAATTCATACATGTATGCACTTTTACCTATGGGTATATAGAAAAGATATTTTACTTAATTTATTTAAAAAGCGGACACAAAACCTTTTCGGTTGACTAGTATTCAGAGCTCACAGGGTCCAAGAGGACATTTTAGCAAAAAAAAAACACACACACACAAAAATATAAATTAACATAAATAAATTTACACTTTGGTGCATACAAGTACAAATCTAGCTCCATCGCGCTCTCTCTCTGCCTCTCTTGTCCACAGTACCCCAGAGACAACAAAATATTTGGGGGGAAAATGAAAAATCTGGGACAAAGACTAACGGCAACAAGAGAGCTGGGACCGAGAAAAAACAAAATCACAAAGGCTGTGTCTCTCTAGTCACGCTATTTGAGGTTAAATACTTACGTTTTTTTCTGGTCCTTATGGAATGACCCACTCTCTAGATGTCCAAGCTTCTCTCCTCCGCATTTTTGTTCTATCTTTCACATTGTGCCATTGTTGTCTTTTACATGACAATGGACTACTCTGGTGGTCCCATATTCAATTTAATTCAATTGCAAAGCTTTGTAAATGACTTTAATGATATTATATACAGTTTTGCTGTTGTTGTTGGTTTACGTCCAGTTGTGTTGGTATCCTGCTGTTTGTCCTGCCATCCAGTAAAGCTTTTGGGACCGGCCATCTACACTGGACATCGTTAGAGTAACGAACATTGAGAACTGTGATTAGAATTGAAATTGGCCAAGTTTGTAATAAAAATAAATTACAGCGTTTTTGCATTTATTTGCAACAACAACCAACAGTAATAAGGACAATGATTGTATGTATGGTTGGTGGATATTTACATATATGTCTGTGTGGGTAGCCATACATAGCACAGTATGGGTATGCGATAGATACTGTTGTGACCCATATTACACTGATAGAAAATAAATGATTGTGTTTATTGATTGTTGTATCATTAGAATCGTTACACTGAAAATAATATTGATCTAATTTGAAAAAGTATGCAACCTGAATTTTAGCATAAGCAATTTACACTATATTAAGCACAAACTTCATCGAAATTAAAAGAAAGTTTATAATCGTTGCTTCAACCATTTTTTTTTCACTAAATTTAGGAAAATGTAACAAATTCGCATCTTTAGATAAAATGATAATAAAAATGATGATAAAAATGCTTCAAATATAGGCTGAGAATTATTTTGAAGATGTTGCGAGGAACTTCATTCATGGTCGACGCATGCTGAGAACGATGGTACTGAGTCCTGTTGGTATGCTCATGGTAAACAGCTGAAATGTTTGTCGACCATGGCCTCCATTTACCCGATAATATTTAGCATATACCCCAGGTTCAATTAATATGAGCGGTGAGTTACGGCGCCCATACAATTCCCATCGGCGGTCCTTGATTTCTGGTTACCATACGAAGGTGTACATTTTCTGCTGACCTCCTTGGCAAGTAAGCCCGATCATTTTATTTGTTGACAAACTGGCCAAATTTGGCCATAGACCACTGAGTGCTGCCCGATTCCATGTTAAGCTCAATGACAAGGGACCTCCTTTTTATAGCCGAGTCCGAACGGCGTTCCAAATTGCACTGAAACCACTTAGAGAAGCTTTGAAACCCTCAGATATGTCACCAGCATTACTGAGGTGGGATAATCCACCGTTGAAAAACTTTTTGGTGTTCGGTCGAAGCAGGAATCGAACCCACGACCTTGTGTATGCAAGGCGGGCATGCTAACCATTGCAGCACGGTGATACATATATATGAGAGCTATATCTAAATCTGAACCGATTTGAATGAAATTTTGCAGAGTTGAAGGGTGATGAAGAAGATTACTTTTTGCCGAATTTGGCGACGATCCGTTTGTAAAAAAGCATAACGTGACCTCATTTGTCCAAATCGGGCAATACATATATATGGGAGCAATATCTAAATTTGATCCGATTTCTTCTAAATTCCTTGTGCCAAAAAAACACCCTGTACCAAATTTCATCAAACTCGGTTAATAATTACGACCGGAATCCTGTGAACAACAAATACATGGACAGACGGACGGACGGTCACCAAGCTCTAGATCGACTCAGGAGGTGATTCTGAGTCGATCGGTATATATTTTATGGGGTCTAAAATCAATATTTCTGGTAGACACATTTTCTGGCAGATCAAAGTTATTATACCCTGACCATATATAATAATAAATGGTACGAGAACAAAGAATTTATTCACATTTGGGTGTCGAAAGGCTCTAACTATAGGCCATTGTGATTTTCCAACAATCACACTATCACGCTTTACTTGTCGAAAATGGTTTTGTTTTTTCGTAGAAATTGTTCTTATTAGACCATCCTCGTATAATAGCTATCAATTGACTTTTTACATTTGTTTTTTTCATACGAAGAGTAAAAATAACTAAAATTTTTCAGTTAGATTTTGCTTCCATACATGTGTAACTCTAAGGCTTGTCAACACTTTTGACATTTTTTCTTATGTACACATAAATGAGAGGATAGTCTAGATTACTCAACGAGAAGTCACCAAAGAACCATTAATGATCTGTAGCAACCGTCTTTTAGCAGTCTAATGACACCGATGACAACTTGATGAGACAACAATTATTTTGTGGCGATTAAAATCTTAGCAAGAATCCCAAAAAAATCCACCCAAAAGTGTTAGTGTCACCGATGTATGGGTGGAGGTGGAAAATACAGTAGCAAGACTTTGTAAATATTTATGACAATCACACAGCATATGTGTAATTGTTGTGTAAAACTCAAGGAGGAAAGTCGGAGAAGTGACTACAAAAAAAGTCGTATATCAACTCACATACTAAATTATTTTTGAAGACTAGAGTTTTCCTCATATGATTCTAACATACGATATTCAATCTATTTTCCTACCAATTTAAAGTTTTGATTGATTTTTTTCTCTATAGGACTTTTACCAAAAATATTAGATTGTCTAACCTTTTGTCATTTATTAGTTTTGAATATTTAACCATACAATTGAGAGAATTCATAAGTTATTGCTACATATTGACCACAATATCCCCTCAAAGGATATGCTGCTAAACTTGATTATTATGGGAGATATGTATTTTGACAAAAATTATGAAATAAAAATATCTTTTGAATCACTTATCAATATAAAAATTTATCCCAATTGAATTGTGGTCATAACATATCCTGGTTGGGACATGTCTGGTCTTGCCATATAGTTCAACAAACAACAAAAAGGAAATAGTAATGGTAACAGCAAAATATCAAATTGGCATAAAGGACATTTCAATGGATGTCCTTTTTTGTTGTGGCTGTGTTTATCATTTACATTGTCATTGTTATGACATCCCACATAGTATTAGGTTTGTTTTACTGTGGCCCAAAGGAATGAATATTCAAAAATGAATTTTGAAAAATTTCTTTGATAACTTCATGGAGTACAGTAGCATCATAGTTCTATGGTACTGACTTGGAATCGAATGACTACTTTATAAAATTAGAGTTCAACGTTTTTCGACATATGAAGAAGCTGTTTCTATACCCTCCACCATAGGATGGGGGCTATTTAACTTTGTCATTCCCGTTGTAACACATCGAAATATTGCTCTACGACCCCATAAAGTATATATATTGTGGGTCGTGGTGAAATTCTGAGTCGATCTGAGCATGTCCATCCGTCCGTCTGTTGAAATCACGCTAACTTCCGATTAAAATAAGCTATCGACTTGAAACTTGACATAAGTAGTTGTTATTGATGTATGTCGGATGGTATTGCAAATGGCCCATATTGGACCACTTTTACGTATAGCTCCCATATAAATCGACCCCCAGATGTGGCTTGCGGAAGCTCTTAGAGAAGCAAATTTCGGTTGAAGTGATATACTAACACTCTCTTCTCTAACAATCATGCTAAAATTGGTCCATATAGGTCCATAATTATATATAGCCCCCATATAAACCGATCCCCAGATTTGACCTCCGGAGCCTCTTGAAGGAGCAAAATTTATCCGATCCGGTTGAAATTTGGTACGTGGGATACTTATATAGTCTCTAACAACCATGCTATATATAATTATGAACCATATCGGTTCATAAATATATATGGCCACCATATAAACCGATCCCCGAGATTTTACCTCCGGAGTCTCTTGGAGGAGCAAAATTCATCCGATCCGGTTGAAATTTGGTACGTGTGGTACGTATATAGTCTCTAATATCCATGCCAAGATTGGGCCATATTGGTCAATAATTATATATAGCCCCCATATAAACCTATCCCCAGATTTGAAATCCGGAGCCTCTTGGAGGAGCAAAATTCATCCGATCCGGTAAAGTTTGGTACCTGATATAGTCTTTAACCACCATGCAACAATTGGTCCATATAGGTCCATAATTATATATAGCCCCCATATAAACCGATCCCCAGATTTGACCTCCGGAGCCTCTTGGAGGAGCAAAATTTATCCGATCCGCTTGAAATTTGGAACGTGGGATACTTATATAGTCTCCAATAACCATGCAAAAATTGGTCCATATATTGGTCAATAATTATATATAGCCCCCATTTAAACCGATCCCCAGATTTGACCTACGGATCCTCTTGGAGTAGCAAAATTCATCCGATCCGGTTGAAATTTGGTACGTGATGTACGTATATTGTCTTTAACCACCATGCAACAATTGGTCCATATAGGTCCATAATTATATATAGCCCATATAAACCGATCCCCAGATTTGACCTCCGGAGCCTCTTGGAGGAGCAAAATTCATCCGATCCGGTTGAAATTTGGTACGTGGGAGACTTATATAGTCTCTAACAACCATGCTATATATATAAATATGAACCATATCGGTTCATAAATATATATGGCCACCATATAAACCGATCCCCGAAATTTGACCTCCGGATCCTCTTGGAGGAGCAAAATTCATCCGATCCGTTTGAAATTTGGTACGTTGCGAACGTATATAGTCTCTAATAACCAAGCAAAAATTGGTCCATATCGGTCCATAATTATATATAGCCCCCATATAAACCGATACCCAGATTTGACCTCCTGAGCCTCTTGGAGAAGCAAGTACATGGTTTTTAACAACCATGCCAAAATTTGTCCAAATCGGTGCATAATTATTTATAGCCCCCATATAAACCGATCCCCAGATTTGTTTTTGAAGCCTCTTGGAGGAGCAAATTTCATCCGATTTAGTTGAGATTTGGTACATTGTGCTAGTATATAGCCGCTAAAATCCATGCCTAACTAGGTCCACATCGGTCTATTGTTATATATAGCCCTCAGATAAACCGATCCCCAATCACACAAAAATTGGTCTATATTGGTTCATAATTGTATATAGCCTCCATATTTCAATTCTGACTCTCTAATTACCGCGCAAAATTTCATACCGGTTTGTAATTATTTGTGGACTTCCCTATATATTGCGGTCAAGAACTGAATTATATAACTTACGTATTTAATCTGTCTTTTTTTTTGTCTAATATATATCACGTATGGACTAACACTACACTATATTTGGACTAACATTTACAATTTAGAAGATGGTGTTAAGAAGTTTTAAGATACCTTGCTATCGGCAAGTGTTACCGCAACCCAAGTAATTCGACAGTCTTTAGTAGAAGCTTCTACGGAATCCATAGTGGAGGGTACTAAGATTCGGCCTGGCCGAACTTTGGAGATCTTAATTACGGTGGCTAAAGTACTAGGACAATTGGTTAAAACGCTCTAAAAAGTGTATAGATCTAAATGTGGGAATATTTTGAAAAACAATAAAGTGATTTTCGATGATTAATCGCTGGGCATATAAAACATTACAAAATTAAAAGAAAATATAAAATAAAATCATATCTCCTTATTTTCATTTAGAAATTGGACATAAGGAAATTTTCCATGCCAATTGTTGTCTACTTGTCTAGCGCCCCTTGCCTCTATTATAACATAATCTCCATAATGAATAAGACTATTAAATAAGTCAAAATAAAAATATTCTGATAATTTTACTGGAGTTGCTTTCACTATCGCATCCACTGTCAACGCTTTTGCCATTTCCCCACCCCACAAAAAACTTATAAACTTTGGTGTTGGAATATTTACAGTTAAGTATTCAAAATGTTATGGCAGCTTTGTGTTGTTGGTTCCGTGTTTTGTTTTGGCTTATATTGTTTTTGTGTCCTTTGTTGACAATTTATTTTAATATCACCTCTAAATACATGCACACACACACACATTCACCCGTTGCTACCTAGTGTACTCATTGACTTAGCCGATTAGACTTTTTCAAACATTAAAAGCAGACAGTGGCTTTATTTTTCAATCCAGGACTTATATGTGTTATAGGGTGGTGCGATTAGAAGAAAATATTGGCATTAATTAACAATAAATCTTCAAAATAACTATCATAAATATACTTTTCTAATTTTAAGAAAATCGAATGAAAATGTCATCGACCGATACTCGGGAAATAAACTCTATAAAAAAAAATCTTAATATTATTGATCATTAATATTAAATTACATTTACACAAACGTTTGTTAACATAACGAAAATCTACAATGATACATCGAAAGTTTACGTTAATTTAATGCAAATTAGTTTTGCATGGTTATTAGGTACAATATACTAGGTTAGGTTAGGCTATGTGGCAGCCCGATGTATCAGGCTCACTTAGACTATTCAGTCCATTGTGATACCACCGTGGTGAACTTCTCCCTTATCACTGAGTGCTGCCCGATTCCATGTTAAGCTCAATGACAAAGGACCTCCTTTTTATAGCCGAGTGCGAACGGCGTTCCACATTCCAGTGAAACCACTTAGAGAAGCTTTGAAACCCTCACTTTTTGGTGTTCGGTCGTAGCAGGAATCGAACCCACGACCTTGTATATGCAAGGCGGCCATGCTAACCATTGCACCACGGTGGCTCCCTACAATATACTAACACCACGTACCAAATTTCAAACGGATCGGATGAAACTTGCTCTTGCAAGATGCTCCGGATTCCAATCTGGGGATCGGTTTATATGGGGGCTATATATAATTATGGACCGATATGGACCAAGTTTTTCATGGTTGTTAGGTACAATATACTAACACCACGTACTAAATTTCAACCGGATCGGATGAATTTTGCTCCTCCAAGAGGATCCGCAAGCCAAATCTAGGGGTCGGTTTATATGGGGGCTATACGTAAAAGTGGTCCGATATGGCCCAATTGCAATACCATCCGACCTACATCAATAACAACTACTTATGCCAAGTTTCAAGTGTATAGCTCGTTTCGATCAGAAGTTAGCGTGATTTCGACAGACGAACGGACACATTTAGTTCGACTCAGAATTTCATTACGACACAGAATATATATACTTTATGCGGTCTTAGAGCAATATTTCGGTGTGTTACAAACGGAATGACAAAGTTAATATACCCCCCATTCTATGGTGGAGTGTATAAAAACGACTTCATTAAAAGTTTATTGACTTTGGGTAAGGAAAAAAAAAACTTTATATTAGAGAATTTAAATTTAGGACTCGAATCGTTGAAATTTGCGTACCTCTGTTAAATTTGAATGACTTTGAAGTTAGGCAATTTTTCCTTAAAGTAAAGAAAAACATTTTTGATTTAAAGAAATAATCTTAAATTGAGTGACATTTATTTTTATGTGAACATCTTTGTTTTTATGTCGTCAAAAGAGAACGAAAATTCGATAAATAAGATCTGTACACGTAGTTAAACTAAAGCTAAATTTAACTTAGTTTTATTGGAAAAAATTTATTTGCTTGTATTTAAATTTTATTATTTTTATCGAAATTGTCCACAGCTTAATGAAATCTTACTTTTTTTAAGTATGTCTCAAAAATTTTATGAACTAAACGTGAGTATAAAGTTCAATAACCGTACACATAAGTTCAATATGAACTTAATCAAAAGAAGATTTTCGTACGATTCCCAAAAATAGTAAGAATGAACTACTGTATGGCTAAAATGGTCATGACTTGGCGCCAATGATTTTCTTCTTTACTTTTAGTTAATTTTTTCTTCTATGAGTAGATGTAATTTCGTGAACTGCAGTTAAAAAGTACAACAGGGCATTAAAATTTCCTGGTTTTAACAACGCTTTGTGGAAACCTCAAAATGTGGAGTAAAATTCAATTCAATTTTCGTGCGAGGTAGTTCATTCTTCCTATAAAACAGTTCACTTTTTTTTCGGTGTATCCTAATTCTAAATTTATGTAGCTAAGATTTAAAGCTATATAGGTTCCCAAAATTTTCTAAATCCTTAATGGAGGTAAGTGAATTAAAATAAACTTTCTTGTTTTGATTGTGATTTCAGTGGATCATTTGTAATTTAGCAGATGTCATTTATGGTAAATCGTTTTAATTCAATGCAATCAAATTAAAATGCATTTTAAGTATTTTGTATATCTCTTCGATAATAGATTTTTATCATTAACACAACTGATATCATACACTCAAACAAAAATGTCTCTCAGTACACCCTATTATATGACATATTTTCGTGTGTGTATGTATTGGTTTTTGTTTGAACTTTATATTTGCCATGTCTACGGCTGAAAATCTAATTTTACATTGTGGTCGTGTACAATTTAACGCCATTTTACTTTTTGGTGGTGAACTCACTCCGGTGGGTGTTTTTGTTTTCTATGGTTTGTATTTGTGTGTGTGTGTGTATTGGAGTTTACCTCTATACCAGTATGTTTGTGTGAACTTTTATTGGTTTCAGTGGGGACAAATATTAGTAAATTATTTATGTACTGGTTACATGCTACCACATACAATAAACGGACACGCACAGTCTCATACGCTCGTTCAATCTGTCCTGCATTATAGAACACGGATTGTTTTTCACTCATCTAAACAGTCTTTCAGCACTCTATTGTTTCAGTGTCAAAGTAGTATCAACAAAAATTGTAAATTTAATTTTATTACTGCATATTATGTTCTTTGTTATCCTGTGCGTTTACACTCACTCTTCTCACTGCTAGACAGACAGACGGTGTCTAGTGTCCATTGAAGTTCAATAAACTGCCATGGCACAAGAGCTCCATAGTTTTGAAGTTTATTGTTGCTTTGGTTTTTGCTATCGACCAACGACAATTTATTCTAATTAAACATAAAATTCCAATTTTCCCCCATATTCATGTTTTTGTTGTTGCTTTCTAACACAATTACCATGCGGTCACCGAGACCTTTGTGAGTTGCCGCTACCATGGGTGACAATTGTTTCGCTACTATGGCAGTGAGTTGTAATAAAGGGAGGATTTTTGATGCAGAGTTTCGTTGATTTGGCTATTTTAAGGATTAAGCCGGAAATTCATTAAAATTAAGTGGCAATTTGAATTCTAGTCGCAGACGCAATGATTTCTATCACTTTGTCCGGTTGAGTGCGTATTTCAATTTTTATCGACATAGAGCGATTTTGGGTTTTGTGCAAACTTCCATTGTTACTCTTCATATTAAATGAACGTTTCATTAGTTATTTGAAAAACCAGAAACCCCACACACATTACACTTAAAGAAACTTTCCTGGGATCCAAAGATTTTGAGTATTTTGGTATTGATTTCGATCCAGAGATGCTGCTTCTTAAAAATATTGAATTTTTTCTCTGCCTACGCTAAATTAGCAATGCTACTCATTTATAAACAAGTAAGGAAAGTCTAATGTCGGGCAGGGCCGACTAACTATATTAATACCTTGCACCACTTTGTAGATCCACACTTTCAATAGCACATCCAAATGTGTTGGGTGCTATATATAAAGGTTTATATTACCATATGCACACTGAAAGAAAAGCATACCCGGTTCCAAAGATTTTGTCTTTACTTTAAAAAATTTGGTATTGATTCCGAGCCAAAGAAGCGGAGAAGACAAGTAAGGATACTTTTAAGACACAATTCTCTTTTAAAATCGGGTTTTGTGTACTTGCTTCTAGGAAGCAAATTTTAATTTTTTCGCTTTTTCAGCTTTTTTTCTTCATATGCTATCAAAGTCCTTTAAAAACAAGTTAACGACGACTTTATTTTCCAAATTAAGACTCGACTTCTAGTAGAAATTATGCTGTGTTTCAAGTAAAAAACGTCTTTAAAATAAAGTGTTGAAAAACATGTCCTATATTTGAACGATTTTTTGCTTTGTAGTCAAGATGCAAAAAGACAACAAATTTAAAGACAATTTCATTAAATTTAAAGATTTTTTCTAAATAATTAAAGTCAAGTTGACCTTAGCCCAAACATTTCTTCTTTCATGTTATGATATCCATTTTTAAATCAAATCACTTAATTATAAGGACAATACGACTTCATTGAAAAGTTTATCGACCTTTGGTCAAGGAAAAAACTTTATACTAGAGAAATGCGCCTTCTATGCTAAGCAAAATTTGCATTCGTATTTTAAAGACATGAAAACTTTGACATCACGACAATATTTTTTTCAGTGCATATATTTAAATTTGACCAGATCTGAACAAAATTTGTCAGAGTTCTACTAAATTTATAGACTTTAAATTAAAGTCGGCTAATGCACTGGGGTTGAAGACAATGCTACAAAAAAAATAAAAAATCTGACCCAATTTTGAGGCAACTGCGTAAAAGTGTATTTATGATTTATCGGTCGATATATATTATATGTATTAGAAGTATAGGCAAATTTGAGTAATGTTTACAAGTTTTCGATGTGGCAGGGGCGATTTTATAAGGAAAATGTGTGTATTTTTGATATTTTTGCCCAAATCGGAAAAATAAATATATGGAAGCGATATCGAAATTCTACTCCCTGTGCAAAATTTCACGTAAATCGGACTACAACTTTGATATCTGTGGTCATGTGACAGAAAATCGTGCGAAAGATATATATGGAAACTATATCTAAATCTGAAACGATTTCAACCAACATTGGCATGCATATCCAGAACCTTAATTATACTCCTTGTGCAAAGTTTCAAGTAAATTGGGGTCTCTGATCTCTGTTGGTTATATGAGTCTAAATCGGATGAAAGTTATATATGGGAGCTATATCTAAATTTGAACCGATATCAATAAACTTTAGCACCCTTGACTACCCTACTAATTGTCTCCTAGTCCAAAATTTCAACCAAATTGGTGTAAACCTCTGGCTTCTGAGGCCATATAAGTCCATATCGGCCGAAAGATATATATGAGAGCAATATCTAAATCTGAACTGATTTTAATAAAATTTAGCACACATAACTATATTACTAATTATTCTCCTTGTGCAATATTTCAAACAAATTAGGGTAAAACTCTGGCTTCTGCGCCCCTATAAGTGCATATCGGGAGAAAGATATATATGGGAGCTATATCTAAATCTGAACCGATTTCTTCCAAAATCAATAGGGTTCTATTCTGACCCAAAATAGAAACTTGTGTTAAATTTGAAGTTGATTGAACTAAAACAGCGGTCTAGACTTTGATCACACAAATGTGTTCACAGACAGACGGACATGGCTAGATCGACTCAGGGACCCACCGTGAGCATTATTGCCAAAGACATCATGTGTCTATCTTGTCTTCTTCTGGGTGTTGCAAACATATGCACTAACTTATAATACCCTGTTCCACAGTGTAGCGCAGGGTATAAAAATAAATATATACAAAATAATATAAATAATACAATATAAAATATAAAATATAAAGATATATATACAGTGAAACCTCTCAAACTTGGACACTCTGAAAACCGGACACCTCCCAAACGTGGACAGTTTGCTGGGGACGTTTGCTATATTAACACATTAAAATTAACCTCTCAAAGCTGGACACCTCCCAAATGTGGACAACATTTAGGCGACCGTGAGTGTTCATTTTTCAGAGGTTTCACTGTATATGTATTTTTATGTACCAAAAAAAAAGTTCTTGTATAGAGAAAATTTGTACCAGGAAGCAAGTAACTCAGCGGAATTCAACTATGGCTGCCAAATCCAATGAAGCTCTGTTCAATCACTCCCTTAAAGCTGAGGGAACGGAATTGTCAATTTAATGACTTCAGATGTCAATCAAACTAAGATTGAACTTTTGGAGGAGCCGCGTAGTCTTTTTCACATTTCTATTTCCATACCTTAAATGTATATTTAATTTTGTTATGAGAAGTTGTAAAATAAGAAGTATTCTTCCCTATTTAAAACATATTTTAAAACATACAATAATTATAACAATTATTTCTATAAAACGATGGGGCAATTTTTGGGTCCACTCATGACTTAAATATGGCCGAAATTATTCTTGTTATACCAACGACAAATATTTTCTTGTATGTATGTTGAAACTAGTTTTGCTTATACTATACTATCAATTTAAATTGGATGAAATATATATTTATTTATTTTAAATAATAAACTTTATTTTTACTTACCTTTTAAATATTGGTATTCACTACTTTATATTAAAAATGTTTCGTTCTCCTCACTTTCATGTGATATCGAGTAAAAGTTTTCTAATTTTAAGCCAAAGTCGGCTTAAGATAGCAAATCAAATGCAAGCCAACCATTAAGAACACACACACACTTTTTGCTCGTGGGTTCGATGAGAGCATCGAGGAGAAAAAACTCTATTTTGTGCTCTCAGAACATAACTCTCACAGACGAATTAAGTATCACTTTTCATGTTTAAACATCCAAACAAGCTTAAATCAAACTTTAAGTACTTGAATTGCACAAATATGCACATTCTGTACTTAATGTTAAGTACGAAAATAAAATGTTAAGTACGAAAATAATATTTTGAAACTTGATTTTAGAAATCTACTTTTTTTTGTGTATTACGAATAGTTTCTGATGATTTAAATTTAAAGTATAAGTAATTGGATTAAAGTATAATACAATTGGGGTACATTAATTGTAACTTAATATTCTGATATGTATATGTTTACTTATTTATAACGTTTTTGTATCTACAATAGTGTCAAAAAAAATTGTCTATATATGCGACAATGCTGACCGTGTGTTTTATTTTATTTTTGCTATCAAAATAAATTTTAGTTATATTCTAAAATAAACAAATATTACTTGATTTCAAACCAGTTTATTCATAATACAAAAAAGCGTATAAAAAACTGTTTTCATCACAAAAAAAAAAAAACATAACAAATGTTGCAAGGAAACCCATTTGTCCATCAATTTGATGTAGAACAACGGAACCATAGTATTGTTTATTTTGCTATTTAAGATCATCACTAGCACATTTCTGTCATTTAAACTAATTTGGTTCCCTTTCCACTCTGACAGACAAAATCTAATCTAATGACAATCTGTTTTCTGTTGGTATGTTTTTCTTTTTTTTATGGTACACCCTTACCTCAATGAAATCGTGATTTGTGTCTATCATGTAAATTGTTTAGCACTTTAAATTCCTAACTAGAGTTTATAGTTTTGTTGGATTTGTTTGTTTCTTCGTTTTCGTTTTTCTGTTGTTTGCCTTCTTTTTTCTCTGCTTTTTTGATAGGGCCACATTCAAATGTTGACCAAAAGTTTCTTTGGCTTTTATGCATTTAATATGGGCCTTAAGTTGGCAGTTTATGGCACATTTATGGTCTTCCAAAAAGGGTTTTACCACCAGCAGCAAGGGTGAATGAAGATTTTCTCCTGGTTGTCTTTTAAGTAGCATGCAATATAGCCAAAACAATGAAGGACAATGTGATGTCGTAGATATCAAATGCAGACCACACTATTGCAATCCGTTGTCCATCTCTGTGTATGGCCTGGATGCAAAAACCTATAGAGAGAGCTATCTTGTTTGGTTTTTGTCTTTCCCCTTTTTTGTGCGGTTTTCACACAATTTCATTTTATACTCGTATAAGTATACACTTTTTATGGTTTAACTTTATTTTAGTGCCTTTGCTTCCTTCCTTCCTGGGGATACAAATAAAACCAAGATTTTCTCAGCCTTTCGGGTAGATTTCTTTTTTAGTTTTACTTCGATTTTTTTTTTGGTTGTACAAGATTTGTTGATTTTTATGCCAAGTTTCTTTTGTTTAAATTAAAGACGACCACCACCACCACCATCACCGGGACAATTGGGGACAAAAAATGTACAATCAGAAATGAGAATGAATAAAACTTTTGCCAATATTTGGTAATTTAACTGGTCATATCTCTTTATAGGATGCTATGAAATTTGATATGAGTAGAATATTGTATCCCTTTGTTGCAACAGATTTGATTGTGTAAAAAGGTTATGGCTACCACATACTGAAAAAGAGAAAACAAATTGTGATTCATAAAAAAATTTAATGATTTTGTTTTGATGAATCCACAAGCGTTTAAAAAGTTTGTCGTAATTAGATTGGCTCAATAAGTCAACTGGAAAATAAAGCCAGTAATGAAAGACTAAAGTCGGGAAAGGTCGACTTTATTATACCCTGTACCACCTTGTAGTTCCATAATCGGAAATCATAGCGTTCTATTCTGACCCAAAACACATACTTGTTCCAAATTTGAAAAAAAAACTTTGACGAAATTTCCTCTAGAAATAAAATTTTCGCAAAATTTTCTATAACACAGAAATAAAATTTTCGCAAAATTTTCTATAGAAATACAATTTTCGCAAAAATTTTTTATACATATAAAATTTTTAAAACATTTTTTATACATATAAAATTTTGTAAACATTTTTTATTTAAATAAAATTTTGACAAAATTTTCTATCGAAATAAAATGTTGACAAAATTTTCTATAGAAATAAAATGTTGACAAAATTTCATACAGAAATAAAATTTTAACAAAATTTTCTATACAAATACAATTTTGACAAAATTTTCTATAGAAAAAAAAAATTTGACACAATTTTCTATAGAAATAAAATTTTGACAAAACTTTCTATGGAAATAAAATTTTAACAAAATTTTCTAATGAAATAAAATTTTGAGAAAATTTTCTATAGAAATAAACCTTTGAGAAAATTTTCTGTACAAATAAAACTTTGAGAAAATTTTCCATAGAAATTCTAAGTAAATAACATTTTGATAAAATTTTCTATAGAAATAAAATTTTGAAAAAAATTTCTACAAAAGTAAAATTTTGACAAAAATTTTCTAAAAAAATAAATTTTGACAAAACTTACTACATGAATAAAATTTTGACAAAATCTTCTATAGAATTACATTTTTTACAAAATTTTCTATAGAAATAAAATTTTGACAAAATTTTCTATGGAAATAAAATTTTGACAAAATTTTCTATGGAAATAAAATTTTGAGAAAATTTTCTATAGAAAACATTTTTTGACAAAATTTTTATAGGAAAAGTAAAATTTTGAAAAAAATTTTCTATAAAAATAAAATTTTGACAAAAATTTACTACATAAATAAAATTTTGACAAAATTTTCTATAGAAATAAAATTTTCTATGGAAATAAAATTTTGAGAAAATTTTCTATAGAAATAAAAATTTAGACAAAATTTTCTATAGGAATAAAATGTTGACATAATTTTCTATAGAAATAAAATTTTGACAAAATTTTCTATAGAAATAAAATGTTGACAAAATTTTCTATAGAAATACAATTTTGACATAAATTTTCTATAGAAAAAATTTTTGAAAAAATTTCTACAAAAGTAAATTTTTGGCAAAAATTTTCTAAAAAAATAAATTTTGACAAAACTTACTACATAAATAAAATTTTGACAAAATCTTCTATAGAATTAAATTTTTTATAAAATTTTCTTTAGAAATAAAATTTTAACAAAATTTTCTATGGAAATAAAATTTTGAGAAAATTTTCTATAGAAATAAAATTTTGACAAAATTTTCTATAAAAAAATTTTGACATAATTTCTGTAGGAAAAGTAAAATTTTGACAAAAATTTTCTATAAAAATAAAATTTTGACAAAACTTACTACACAAATAACATTTTGACAAAATTTTCTATAAAAATAAAATTTTCTATGGAAATAAAATTTTGAGAAAATTTTCTATAGCAATAAAAATTTAGACAAAATTTTCTATAGGAATAAAATGTTGACACAATTTTTTATAGAAATAAAATTTTGATAAAATTTTCTATGGAAATAAAATTTTGACAAAATTTTCTATAGAAATAAAATTTTGACAAAATTTTCTATAGAAATAAAATTTTGACAAAATTTTCTATAGAAATAAAATTTTCTATGGAAATAAAATTTTGAGAAAATTTTCTATAGAAATATAAATGTAGACAAAATTTTCTATAGGAATAAAATTTTGACACGATTTTCTATAAAAATAAAATTTTGACAAAATTTTCTATGGAAATAAAATGTTGACAAAATTTTCTATAGAAATAAAATTTTAAGAACATTTTCTATTAAAAAAAAATTGAGAAAATTTTCTATAGAAATAAAATTTTGAGAAAATTTTCTATAAAAATAAAACTTTGGGAAAATTTTCTATAGAAATAAAATGTTGAGTAAATTTTCTATATACATAACATTTTGATAAAATTTTCTATAGAAATAAAATTTTGACAAAATATTCTGTGGAAATAAAATTTTTACAAAAAAATTCTATTAAAATAAAATTTTGACAAAACTTACTACAGAAAGAAAATGTTGACAAAATTTTCCATAGAAATAATTTTTAGAAAATTTTCTATAGAAATAAAATTTTGACAAAATTTTCCATATAAAAAAATTTTCTATAGAAGAAAATTTTTGACAAAATGTTCTATAGAAATAAAATTTTAACAAAATTTTCAATAGCAATAAAATTTTGACGAAATTTTCAGTAGAAATAAAATTTTGACAAAATTTTCTATAGAAATAACATTTTTACAAAGTTTTCTAGTGAAATAAAATTTTGACAAAATTTTCTGTAGAAATAAAATTTTTAGAAGAAAATTTTCGACAAAATTTTCTATAGAAATAAAATTTTGACAAAATTTTCTATAAAAATAAAATTTTGACAAAATTTTCTATAGAAATACAATTTTGACAAAATTTTTCATAGAAATAACATTTTGACACATTTTCTATAGAAATAAAATTTTGACAAAATTTTCTATAGATATAAAATTTTGACAACGTTTTCTAGTGAAATAAAATTTTATTAGGTATTAATTTTTCGTGAACGCGTTTTTATCATTTCATTACCTGCAATTCACGATTTTCGAACGTCATTTTGTATTAGTGAATGTGGTATGTTTTACTCAATATTCATTATTACAATCGGATGCCATTATTTCCACAATTTCTATTGTAAAAATGTACATCTTATTATATTACTCCTTGTATAAAAAAAAATTTGACACAATTTTCTATAGAAATAAAATTTTGACAAAACTTTCTATGGAAATAAAATTTTAACAAAATTTTCTAATGAAATAAAATTTTGAGAAAATTTTCTATAGAAATAAACCTTTGAGAAAATTTTCTGTACAAATAAAACTTTGAGAAAATTTTCCATAGAAATTCTAAGTAAATAACATTTTGATAAAATTTTCTATAGAAATAAAATTTTGAAAAAAATTTCTACAGAAGTAAAATTTTGACAAAAATTTTCTAAAAAAATAAATTTTGACAAAACTTACTACATGAATAAAATTTTGACAAAATCTTCTATAGAATTACATTTTTTACAAAATTTTCTATAGAAATAAAATTTTGACAAAATTTTCTATGGAAATAAAATTTTGACAAAATTTTCTATGGAAATAAAATTTTGAGAAAATTTTCTATAGAAAACATTTTTTGACAAAATTTTTATAGGAAAAGTAAAATTTTGAAAAAAATTTTCTATAAAAATAAAATTTTGACAAAAATTTACTACATAAATAAAATTTTGACAAAATTTTCTATAGAAATAAAATTTTCTATGGAAATAAAATTTTGAGAAAATTTTCTATAGAAATAAAAATTTAGACAAAATTTTCTATAGGAATAAAATGTTGACATAATTTTCTATAGAAATAAAAATTTAGACAAAATTTTCTATAGGAATAAAATGTTGACATAATTTTCTATAGAAATAAAATTTTGACAAAATTTTCTATAGAAATAAAATGTTGACAAAATTTTCTATAGAAATACAATTTTGACAAAAATTTTCTATAGAAAAAATTTTTGAAAAAATTTCTACAAAAGTAAATTTTTGGCAAAAATTTTCTAAAAAAATAAATTTTGACAAAACTTACTACATAAATAAAATTTTGACAAAATCTTCTATAGAATTAAATTTTTTATAAAATTTTCTTTAGAAATAAAATTTTAACAAAATTTTCTATGGAAATAAAATTTTGAGAAAATTTTCTATAGAAATAAAATTTTGACAAAATTTTCTATAAAAAAATTTTGACATAATTTCTGTAGGAAAAGTAAAATTTTGACAAAAATTTTCTATAAAAATAAAATTTTGACAAAACTTACTACACAAATAACATTTTGACAAAATTTTCTATAAAAATAAAATTTTCTATGGAAATAAAATTTTGAGAAAATTTTCTATAGCAATAAAAATTTAGACAAAATTTTCTATAGGAATAAAATGTTGACACAATTTTTTATAGAAATAAAATTTTGATAAAATTTTCTATGGAAATAAAATTTTGACAAAATTTTCTATAGAAATAAAATTTTGACAAAATTTTCTATAGAAATAAAATTTTGACAAAATTTTCTATAGAAATAAAATTTTCTATGGAAATAAAATTTTGAGAAAATTTTCTATAGAAATATAAATGTAGACAAAATTTTCTATAGGAATAAAATTTTGACACGATTTTCTATAAAAATAAAATTTTGACAAAATTTTCTATGGAAATAAAATGTTGACAAAATTTTCTATAGAAATAAAATTTTAAGAACATTTTCTATTAAAAAAAAAATTGAGAAAATTTTCTATAGAAATAAAATTTTGAGAAAATTTTCTATAAAAATAAAACTTTGGGAAAATTTTCTATAGAAATAAAATGTTGAGTAAATTTTCTATATACATAACATTTTGATAAAATTTTCTATAGAAATAAAATTTTGACAAAATATTCTGTGGAAATAAAATTTTTACAAAAAAATTCTATTAAAATAAAATTTTGACAAAACTTACTACAGAAGGAAAATGTTGACAAAATTTTCCATAGAAATAATTTTTAGAAAATTTTCTATAGAAATAAAATTTTGACAAAATTTTCCATATAAAAAAATTTTCTATAGAAGAAAATTTTTGACAAAATGTTCTATAGAAATAAAATTTTAACAAAATTTTCAATAGCAATAAAATTTTGACGAAATTTTCAGTAGAAATAAAATTTTGACAAAATTTTCTATAGAAATAACATTTTTACAAAGTTTTCTAGTGAAATAAAATTTTGACAAAATTTTCTGTAGAAATAAAATTTTTAGAAGAAAATTTTCGACAAAATTTTCTATAGAAATAAAATTTTGACAAAATTTTCTATAAAAATAAAATTTTGACAAAATTTTCTATAGAAATACAATTTTGACAAAATTTTTCATAGAAATAACATTTTGACACATTTTCTATAGAAATAAAATTTTGACAAAATTTTCTATAGATATAAAATTTTGACAACGTTTTCTAGTGAAATAAAATTTTATTAGGTATTAATTTTTCGTGAACGCGTTTTTATCATTTCATTACCTGCAGTTCACGATTTTCGAACGTCATTTTGTATTAGTGAATGTGGTATGTTTTACTCAATATTCATTATTACAATCGGATGCCATTATTTCCACAATTTCTATTGTAAAAATGTACATCTTATTATATTACTCCTTGTATATAACCCACTACAGATAGATAAAAATAGATGTTTACATAAAAAAGAAATTTACGAAAGAAAATTGCAATTTTCTTAATTTATTCCTTGGAATTAATTACCCAAAATCAGAAGAGGATAAGGATACAAGATATTTTACATACCACAAAACTTTATTATACTATGATCACTAAACCGCCGCCCAACTTGTAACCAATCAACCACAACCACACAAACAGTTGTGGTCAATTAAGTATTTCAATAGCCTTCAAGGTAAATTCCCTTACAGCATTTCAACGCTACGATGTTCTATGGTCAAAGATTATTGCCAAAGATTAGTTGGAATATTAAGCAAAACCCTTAACTTTAACTTAAGCGTTCCATTGAGATTTGAAGAAAAGCAAAGAAATATATTTTGGCCTCAATGGTGAGTGGCTAAAGTTTTTGACTTTTGTGTGGTGCCAGCGAAGATTTCTCTTTATGTAGTTTAGCGTAGTTAATGGCATCCATGGCATGAAGAGAGTTTCTTCTATCACCAATACCAAAATCCAAAAAAACAAAATCGCAGATATATCAGTATAGCATAAGAATCTCTGAAGATGAACGGATGGATGGGTGGCAGTGAATTGAGAATGGCAGTTGCCGCAATGCTATGTACTGTGCGGCATAAAGGCAAACTACCATCATCATTGAGAAGTTTACTATGCTGTAATTGGGCCAATGTTTACTTTATGGACTTTGGGTATTGTTACTGCAACATTAACTAACTAACAATATAAACTTTACGATTGACTTAAGTTAGTTTGTATGTTTGAAGCCAGAAGTGTGTAGTTATTGTAAAAAGTAAAGAGTAAGAAAAAGTTATGTGCGTCAGTAATGCCATTGTGACTTTTAGATTTGGAGGTTTCCATCAATAGGCCTTGGGAGTTTTTCATCTACTTCCGTCGTAGGACGTCAGATTTATTAAGATCCATTTCCAATAATTTCATATGTGATTCATTCCAATATCGGTTTCATTCCAATATCGGTTTCTACGGTCCCACATTTGCCTCGATTGGTCTAGAAAAGGTTTGGCGAACGTTTCTCTTATCAATTAATGATAAGAGGGAGGTTAGAATGTTGAAATCTATCCTATTGTTAGTTTGATCACATGATCTGGAAAAGAATTGACTTTTTTCCACAATATAATCCAGGTGAAAATTAAGATTTTAAAGGTCCACGAATTTAGCTTCGATGGTTGCAATGACCTCCTCAGTCAGTCCATGTCTGAAGAATATGCCAGATGAACAAAACACAAGTTGCCAAATGACTTATTGGTTCTATATAGTGCGGTCTTCTGATGGCGATGTCTCATCCAATTTAATAGTATTATTCTTCTTCGAAGCCCTTTCTCCGGGTATACTGTAACAGACAATTTGTTTATAGTAAAGTGACTCGCAACTATAAAAAAAAACTTCCTAAAACTGTGTGCAACTCTGACTAAAGGAATCCAAAGTACAAGATTGCCACTATAACCTAGTCAAACCAACATACCTCTAAATCAAACCAGTTGGTAGTGAAGACCTGGGAAAAGAATGGTCTTCGATTTCCCACCGGTATGGCTAAGGCATCATTGTATTTCAACCACCTATGTTGCATTCGAGCAAGTGGTGCAGATTTTCTAAGTTGCTTTTCATTTTTAAAGCTTCTGGGGTTTCCCTCCTCATAATGTACTACAAATATTTGGGTTGGGTATTTCAGAAAGTTCTGTGCTCACAGTCCCACATCCTTTACTTCATAATCAACGCATAATTATGGAATGTTTCTGGAGTCGCTATCAGATCTCGTTTTCCAACTTTCGCAATAGAGGATGGGAAAACATGAGTTGGAGAATGTCTTCACTAATTATTTTAGAGTTACGAGTACTCCAGAATTTACTAGAGGTATGATAACATACATTCCCAAGTAATAAAATGTTTATATTTACTCAATTCGCTCGATCAACTCAAATGGTTTTTGCTTTCCGTTATACTGCGAAATCCGTTTTCGGACTTGGTTGACAATGACCCACGTATCGGGAAAGTGAAAAGATGTGATTATTGCTTGATTAGACAACGTCCGCTAGTCCTCAGAAGCCTCATTATCCAAAGAATTTAAGAGTGTTCCTCGTGGTTCAAATGCGTGATCGGTTTTTACTCGATTTTGATTTTGGCTAGATAGGCGATAAATTGCCACTACAATTCATTTACAAAACCTTCGGATTCCAATTAAATTCATTCTACATATATAATTATATATACCGTGAAGGAATATATATAATTATTCTCTTAATCACTGCTCGGGCGCCACTGGAACGTTTTCTTCGGTTTCTAGGTAAGCTCTTGTAGATGGTTCGTTACATACATTTAATGCCACTGGTTCATATTCAAATTCAGGGAGTAAGATAATTTGTGTTTAATCGTCTAGTTACCGATGCTCCCGGGATCAAGCATCGGTCACAACTTTAACCTAAATGATAACATTGATCGTTGGTAATCATACGACCAGGGCCATAGTACGGGTCAGTATAGTACCTGTCAGAATCGGTAAGTTTTTAAAGAGTAAAGGGACTTCACATTCTGGGTAACTTAGGTTATATGTAGAAAAGGTTTCGAGGTATTCACCGATTTCCCCCCTAAAAGGCCCCTATCTACAGTGCCAATCTATACTACTTCACTATCTTAGTAATTTCTGCATATAGAATAAACTCCAGGGTTTCGAATGCGCTAAAAATGTAAATGATACTCAGGTGAGCTACAATGTATTACTCACACTTTTGTAATATCACTCCCATTCACATCCGTACTGTTTGTGTCATTTGTTAGGAAACTTTTCCACTTCGTCTTCTACACCGTGTTGATGGTGATGGTCGTTGTCGACATTGTGGCAGTCATTTCTTCAGAATTTCTTTTCTGTTTTTGGTTTCCTTTTTGGTATGCTTACATAAACAATGTTGTTTAGTTATGTTGCATGGATCGTAAATGTAACACAGATGTGATGTAGCACACGCATACATCAAAAGAAGAAAGGGTTCGTACTTAAAGTGAAGAAATATGTTGATGGTATTAAAGACAAGAAAATGGAAAATTTAATAACCACTGCATTTAAATCCAAAGAAAATATACTTATAAATTATTCCCAAATGAATGTACGACTTGAGATAAATTTTGTAAAAGGAATGAACCAAACAGACTATGTTACACCAAATAATTTATAGAGAAGAGAAAAAATAGTACAAACTTTACACATAATCTAAAGAAATTATTAAATCAATGTTTTACATAGACGATGGTATTAATATGTATAAGACTTATTTGAAGATATTTGATCGCAGAGCGATGATTGATATAAATAACCTACAAATAGTCATAAATTAAGAGCTTTTCCATATTAACCAATGTTCAAATTAAAATTATAGAAATACTCCCCTCTATGGAAAGTCTCTAGTCGAAAGTCTTCCATAATTTGAAGAGCGGAGAAAACAACTCTATAACTTTAAGATACAACTGAAGACAAACTATGAGTCCAATATGTTACATCAAAATATGATTATTTAGAGTGGGACAAAATGAGAATCAGAATCCCATTTTTTGTAAAACAAAAACTGACAAATAAATTTATGATCAAGATGGACGATCTTATGTATAGTTATCTAGCTATACATGCAAAACTTATTAAAGTCAATGAAACCTTCTCAAAACATAGTAATACCATGAACTGAAATAGAGTTTAATTGGCTTTAGTGCCCTGCTGGTTCACATTTTTTAATGTACCTGGTGACTTAAAATAAATAAATCCTTTAATTTGGTCAAAAATGCCAAACTTAATGCAGCCCTAGACCAATGGTGGAGTGTATAAAAGTGTTATTCCATATTTTGTTAACAGTGTATGCGATGTTTTAAATGAAAGTCTGATGAAAATACTGAATGTAATAATTCTTGAAACATAATTGCAACCCTTCACTTAAAACAATTGAACCCTATTATTATGTTTTGAGAAAGTTTCTATGATCTTAATATTTTTTGCGTACGTTAGCTAAATTAACTAAAAAAGGGGAAAAAATTATACACAAATGAATCAAGAAGATGGAACTAAATACGTGACTCCCACATAGGCACATACATTTTTATTTTAGCAATAAAAATATAAAAACATAAACAATTCAACAATAAACATTAAATGAATAAAATTAAATGAATATTGCGAACGATTTTAGCCAGTTTTGTTTTTCCGCAAGTGAAATCGGATGTCACTTTTAAATCTGCAAACATTTGCTGTGAATTCTGCCGATTGGTAACTGTGGCTATGCATCACGGTGTGAAAGGTAAAGGCAGCTTCTGCCACAGCAGATGTTTTGATTGGGTAACTGGAAGCTTTAATAAGTTGCTAACTGATATTAACTAACTGTTCTAAATATTCTTTTTATTTCTTGCCGATTTCGCAATTTGTAGTCATATACACACGATTAAATGTTTTCTCGTATTTAAAATGATTTTATGAAAAATTTGGCGCGACAAACTCTGGTGTAATCGATCTATAGAAATGGAAAACAAATGACTAAAAATATCAGCTGACTTTCGATTTAGGGCCAATACCAATGTGTACTTCACAATGAGACCTAAATACGTATGTAAGTTGAATCAAAAACGTTCGAAGATGAAGGAATTAAAACGGTACGGTCCTTTTGCTAAAAATTGTTCTAAATCTAATGCTAAAAAAACAGTACAAAAAACAAAAACCGGTACATTTTTGTACTGTTATCAGTACATTTGAAAAACCAGTACAATTGCTAGAAACCAGCAAGCCTACTCCCACAAAACAATTCAGAATTTCTTAAGATATTAAATTTTACCAATAATGCGCCCATCTTGAACTTCGTATATCTCTAAAGACATTTTTGCACTTTTGAACTCCAATTTTTTCCTTCACTCTACGTAATTTTCTTTTGCAAGTTTAAAAAAATAATTATGTCTAATAAATTTTCTTGAATTTTCGTAAAAAATTTTTACTTACCATATTGAAATGTGAAATCGGTGGGTCATCTAAATTTGTAATACAGTTTAGTTAAAATTTTCTAAAATTAACATAACTTTTCTAAAATTAACCAAAATGTTCCTTCCTGGTGGGGTCACTATTTTTTGAATATTCTTTCGAATTTATTTTAATTACATGTTTTTTTAACGGCATTAACCCTTAAATGCTCAACTTTGCGGAGTCCTCCGAAAAACTCGGCTATAAAAAGGAGGTCCCTTGTCATTGAGCTTAACATGAAAACGGGCAGCACTCAGTGATAAGAGAGAAGTTCACCACTGTGGTATCACAATGGACTGAATAGTCTAAGTGAGCCTGATACATGTGGCAGCCCGACATAACCTAACCTAACCTAACCTAACCATTGCACATATGAAAAACAGCCATAAAAAAGAACATCTGCACACCACATTTAAGAAAAGAAAAAAATTATATTTTTTTTATAATATACAGTGCCCATTAAACTAAGTTTTTATTTACAAATAAACAATTTGATTTTAGCAGAGAATAGAGATATTTATGCACTACACAGTTTTTTCACCAACATTACTTTCATCTCTGGTAAATATTATTTAACTTCCAATTTATAGTTTTTTGAATTTTTGTCAAAATTTAATTTCTAATTTTGACTGCAGATTACTTAGAAGTACAACAAATTTTCCGGAAAAAGATATTTTTATAAATAGCATTATGATGTATTAAATCCAACAAATTTGATTTTATAGAAGTGGGTCAAAATTTGATACAGTCAAAAAAGACACAGTGCGTATTTAAGGGTTAAGTATTTATAATCATAACGATAAATATTGTAAACATCGACTATGTTTGTATTCAATTAGCTAATTAATCCCATTCTAAAAACAAACCAAAACAAAAACCGAAAGAAAATTATTCTAACACCCACCCTTCTTCTCATCTTGTTGCAGATCAACCAACGACCCATTTGAAAATGGGTTCGTCACTTAATCCGGACGACATTAAGGAAGGAGACGATGTTTACTTTGAATGCGTTATTCAATCAAATCCAAAGCCTTATAAGATGTCATGGTTTCATAATGTAAGTAACAAATTCGACCACAAGAATACACTTAAATGGATTAATGCCTGAGGATTCAAGCGTCGCACGTTCTGACAAAACCACAAACACACACTCTCACGCACATACATACATATTTGCTTAAGCAAACTCCAGGCAATCTCACACGAACACCTTTACCGTCATGGCAAAGGACAGTTAGCAACATTTACCGGATCATTTAACATTCTCCGTTGTATTCTATAAAGTGATGTTTACATTTACTTAATTAATAGATTATTTTTAAACATGAACCAGACACACTGTGTGCAAGTGGGGAAGAGCAAAAAAAGGGGAGAGATTCTCTCTCTTTCTCCGAAAACTTATGCAGAACATTTATCATTAGAATGTTAAAAGTGTGCGTGTATGTAATTACCAAAAACACCAACGTAAACAGTACGAGGGAGAGAGAGAGAGGAAGATTGTGTGTGAGAAGATGGTTAGAGAAGAAAAACGGAAATCCATTTATTCATTGAACTACAGTTTTTGGAAGAAAACCAAAGTAACCGGATGGATAAGAAACACCCTGAACATAGAAACATTTACAAATTACTTTACGACGACATCATAAGCTTGTACCAAAGGGAAAAATGTAAAAAAATCTTTTAAAAAGATTGATTACTGCTGTTGAGGAGTGCCACTTGTGTTAACCACTGCACCAATACCTGTTTACTTTGGTATTTCTTCTTTTTGGACAGGCTGTTTTGTTTTATGTTGCCCCCAGCCCCAGGCCCCCAGGGATGAAAAGAAATGAACTATTCGATAGTTTATCTTACTTAAGATGCATTTAACACTTTTTTTGTGTTTTTGGTTTCACATTGCAATAGAATATATTTCATGGTGCGTTAACCCTACGTAGTGGGGATGTGGCTCACATGGCTCGAAGAGGCGGGATTTAGGGGATGCGACCAATGGAACACAAGTACACTGAAAAACTTATCAGGTTCTAAAGGTTAAAGACTGTTTTTACGCTAATGAATTTGGCATTGATTCCAAGCCAAAGAAGCGTAACATTGAAGTAAGAATACATTTAAGACTAAATTCTCTTTAAATTTGAATTTTGCGTACATAATACTAGGAGAAAAATTTGAATTTAGTAATTTTTGTTTTTTAGTTTTTTTTCTTGATGTTATCTAACAATTCTTAAAAACGTTTGACGTCAACTTCAATTCCCAATTGTCAACTATACAATGTTTTAAGTAACAAACATCTTTAATATGAGGTGTTAAACAATTTTTAGCTTAATATTTGAAATACAAAAACTCAACAAATTTAAAGACGATCACATTAATTTTGAAGAACATTTCAGAAATGTGAAAGCCAAATTGACCATAGCCCATCAATTTCATTTTCTTTCCTGTAAAGAAACCCATTTTTAAGTCGAAAAACTACATTATAAGGACAAAACTGTTTTGAGGAGTTTATTGACATTTGGAAAGGAAATTAACTCTATCTCAGATCAATGCATCTTGATCGCTAAGCAAAATTAGTATTTGTATTTTAAGAACAAGAAGTCTTTGATCTCTACACAATATATCTTTCAGTGCTTATAGGGCAAATAACTCGGACGAGCCAAAATTTATATACACACCACCAAGGAAGGAATGCAATAATTTACCTTGACACAATATCCTCGTAATTGATTATCATATGGCTGATATGTATTGCTGATATGTAATGCATAAAAATAAAGCGCTATATATTTTCTTAATTCTATTGTTCAAGAGCAAACAATGTCGAGAATAATATCAAATTTTATAATCAGTTTAGATTTGTACACACAAATTTTTTCTGATTCAATCACGAATTTAATAGATCCAATTAATTTTTTAATTGAAATGTCTTCAATCACAGAAATGATAGTATCAATTAAAAACTTAATTGAAAGTCAATTAAAAAATTAATTGATCCAATTAAAAAATTAATTGATACTATTAATTTGTGTGATTGATTTTTGTTTTAATTAAAAAAATTGCTGAACCAATTAAATTTTTATTGAATATTTTTTAAAACTCAATTAAAATTTTAACTGGAGAATTTTCGTGAAATTTTTTTCTGTGTAGGCTTCAAAAAGCCTACAAGGCTATACACGCTGCAAGAAAGTGGTTCCGTGGTATTTTGTTCCATTCCCAGACGTCCTTTTGGTATTTTGTAGTGCTAAGCTTACAATTAAAACAGGCCCTGGCGCAGGAGTCCAACGAATTTTGTGGTTATTGTGTCATAGAAAGAAACGATGAACCTCTTTTTAAAGCCATTCTTGGTTAACGCGTGCTGAGTTCTGTGGTTCTGATTTTATGTTTGAAAGTCCATTGTCTGCGACCGATATCTTTGCAGGGCTTCAATTCTATCTTTAGGATATTCTCCTGACAATATTCGTCATTTATTTTGACCCCACGGTCGATTGAATACAAGCAGGGAGCAACCATAGGCCGTTAGGTACTCAGCATTACCATCGGCTGCGTTTGCACTGAAAAAATAGTGAACCCACCACGATGGAATATTTTAGTTAATTTTAGAAAAATTAGATTCATTTCATAAAAATTTAACTAAACTGTATTAGGAGCGCATATGTCACGCAGATTTTTCAAAAATAAGTAAATATTTAGTTGTCGACAAGTTTAAGAAAATTTATTAGATAAAACTATTATTTTTTACTTATTAAAATTTCGTAGTTTAAAGGAAAAAAATTGGAGTTCAAAATTGCAAAAATGTCTTTAGTGCCATACGAAGTTCAAGATGGGCGCATTATTGGTAAAATTTTAGAAATTCTGAGCTATTTTGTGGGAAACCCAAATTTAGTTAAACTTTATGCTTCACTTGTGTATAATTTTTTCTCTGTTTTAGTGAATTTAACTAACGTACGTAAAAAATTATTAGAGTACCAACATAATATAGCTACTTTTGCTGCTGATATTGGGTTTATAGTAAATTCTATATTATAGGGGACTTTGTTATGGACATTTGAGGCCATAAACTCAATATTTGAATTTAAAAAAAAATTGAATTATAATTTAATATTTGTACGACAAAATTAAACAACCAATTTCTATAGGGAATCTTAAATTTTTTATTATGCCTTCAAGAAAATCGTATGAAAATATTGCCTTTCATATGATTATCGAGCTAAATTCTGTAGATTTGTACAGTGGACGGTTATTGATCGACACGGAAATTTTAATCAGTCTATGTGGTGTCTATATCCATATATTCATTTTTTAATTGGCGAAGAGACAGGCCGATTCATAATTATTTGTAGTCAGAAATTTCGCAACATGATATGACTTTTATGGAGCTCGAAAAAAATTTTATTAAATATTTTATAATTTGCCCAATGTCGGGGAGAAATCATTTACAACAAAATCCTAAAATAATGAATTAAACACCTCTCACTTATTTGCTTTAAGCTTCCTTTTATGACATTGAACCAACAATTTGTTTCCATTTATTTTTCTCGATTTTTCACTCTTTTTTCTTTTTTTTCACTTCAATTACAGGGAAAAGAATTACATCATAATGTATCAGCTGGCGTTATTCTATCAGATCAATCACTTGTCCTACAAAGTGTTTCACGTGCATCTGCTGGTGATTACACATGTCTGGCTGTGAATTCCGAAGGCAAAGGCACAAGTAATCCGGTGACATTGCGCATACGTTGTAAGTACAAAAACAAACATAGAGGTTGTTAATATTTATCAACAATTTTGTAATTGGGTAATTTAAATGATGTCATTCAGATTTGCTAGTAAAAAGGGTAGTAATTTGATATTTAAAAATTTGCGAAGAATTTATGTTTTATACATTTCTTTAGTAATTAATGATGATATGTATCAACGAGAGTACTCTAGAGTGTGCGGCCGAGAAAAAAATAAAATTTTCACTGCAACTAAAACGGATTACAATGAAATTAATAAATAACAAGTAGTATATACGGCCGTAAGTTCGGCCAGGACGAATCTTATGTACCCTCCATAACTTCTACTAAAGACGGTCATCCACAATTAAATTACTTGCGTTACGGCAGATGGCAAAGCATCTTAAAACTTCTTCACATCATCTTCTAAATTGTAAGTTAGTCCATGCGGGATATATAGTAGACAAAGGAAATGTCGATTAAATACGTATATATTCAGCTCTTGACCGGTATATATATGGAAGAAATAATTACGAAGCGATATGAACTTTTGTGCTGTAATTATAGAGCCAGAATTGAAATATGGGGGTCGCTATATATGGGGGCTATATACAATTATGAACACGCGTCTACCACAAATGGCAGATTTTTTACTGTTTGGTAGATTGACAGAATTGTTGATCTTTTGGAAGATTTTGCAAAATATTCCTCTCCAACTATGAAATGCTTCATAATTTTTCTATAGCAATAACATTTTGACAAAATTTTCTACAGATATAAAATACTGACAGAATTTTCTATAGAACTAAATTATGAAAAAAAATTTCTATAGAAATAAATTGTTGACAAAATTTTTTATAGAAATTATATTTTGACAAAATTTCTTAAAGACATAAAATGATGACAAAATTTTCTATAGAAATAAAATTTTGACAAAATTTTCTATGGCAATAAAATTTTGGTAGATTATTTTTGGCTCGTGATTTTTCTGTGATTGGGACTTGATTTTTTGGGGGGCTATATATAATATAGATCGACACGGACCAATTTTGGCATGGTTGTTATGGGCCATATACTAGCGAAAATTTCAACCTGATCGAATAGATTTTGCTCCTTCAAGAGGCTCCGGAGGTCAAATATGAGGATCGGTTTATATGGGGGCTATATATGTAATTATGAACCGATATGGCCCATATTTGCATGGTTGTTAGAGACCATATACTAACACCACGTACTAAGATTCAACCGGATCGGATGAATTTTGCTCCTCCAAGAGGCTTCGGAGGTCAAATCTGGGGACCGGTTTATATAAGGGCAATATATATATATATGAACCGAAGTGGACCAATTCTTTCATGGTTGTTAGAGACTATATACCAATATCATATACCACATTACGGCCGGATCAGATGAAATTTGCTTCTCTTAGAGGCTCCGCAAGCCAAATCTGGGGGTCCGTTTATATGGGGGCTATATATAATTATGGACCGATATGGACCAATATTTGCATGGTTGTTAGAGGCCACATACCAACATCATGTACTACATTACAGCCGGATCAGATGAAATTTGCTTCTCTTAGAGGCTCCACAAGCCAAATCAGGGGGTCCGTTTATATGGGGGCTATATATAATTATGGACCGATATGGACCAATATTTGCATGGTAGTTAGAGACTATATACCAATATCATGTACCAAATTACAGCAGGATTGGATGAAATTTGCTTCTCTTAGAGGCTCCGCAAGCCAAATCGGGGATCGGTTTATATGGGGGCTATATATAATTATGGACCGAAGTGGACCAATTTTCGCATGGTTGTTAGAAACCATATACCAACACCATGTTCCAAATTTCAGCCAGATCGGATGAAATAGCTTCTCTAAAAGGTTCCACAAGCCAAATCTGGTGAACCGATATGACCCATTTGCAATACAATCCGACCGACATCAATAACAACTACTTGTGTTTGTGTAAACCGGGAGCCACCGTGGTGCAATGGTTAGCATGCCCGCCTTGCATACACAGGGTCGTGGGTTCAAACCCAGTGTCGACCAAACACCAAAAAGTTTTTCAGCGGTGGATTATCCCACCTCAGTAATGCTGGTGACATTTTTGAGGGTTTCAAAGCTTCTCTAAGTGATTTCACTGCAATGTGGAAAGCCGTTCGAACTCGGCAAAAAAAAGGAGGTCGCTTGTCATTGAGCTTAACATGCAATAGGGTAGCACTCAGTGATAAGATAGAAGTTCACCACTGTGGTATCACAATGGACTGAATAGTCTAAGTGAGCCTGAAATATCGGGCTGTCACTATACCTAACCTAACTACTTGTGCCAAGTTTCAAGTCGATAGCTTGTTTCGTTCGGAAGTTAGCGTGATATCAACAGACGGACGAACGGACATGCCTAGATCGGCTCAGAATTTCACCACGACCTAGAATATATATACTTTATAGGGTCTTAGAGCAATATTTCGATGTGTTGCAAACGGAATGACAAATTTAATATACCCCCCATCCTATGTTGGAGGGTATAAAATCACTTTCATAAATTCGGTTTTATTTGTTCTGTAACAAAACACTTTATAACAAAGAAACATTCCGTTTGTCTAAAATTTCTTTGTGTGTATAATGGTGTATAATACAAAAACCTTAAACGAAAATCCAGAACCTTTTCTGTTTGTTAAGAAAAAAATTCTCGACTAACTCCTTTAAACCATCCATTTAAACCATTAGCGCTTATTAGCAATGTGAACAAATTATGTGCGACAAACCAGTGTAATTAAAGGCAATGCTTATCTGAAGATTTATTATGGGCAATTGCGAACATGAACCTTTTACTTTATGTTACTGATTTTTCAAATTTTCCAAAAAAAACCTTCTTAGATTTGTAATCGCAATCAATACAATTGAAACAATCCCATAAAATCCATGCTGAGAGTACATTAATTTGTGTAAATCATTGTTTGGCTAATAAAATCCCATAGTGGAGTAATGCTTGTATTGCTAACATACCATTAATGATTGCTTGCAATTCCCTAAATGGCTTTGCAACAATATTAAATCTCAAATAGCAACAACAAATACAACAAGTGCAATGTCATTAACCTTTTGATCGTGGCACATATCAATTTATTTAACGATGTTATCATTATTAATGTAACATCATCTCGAACATTACGAGCCAATTGTATTATCTGTGCTCGCTTTTTTTTTGCTTTCCATTCACTCCTTTCGTTTTGCCAACACTCCTTTAGAGCTGCTTTATTGCATCGAAAGATATATGTGCGTCGGTGGTGTTTTTCCTTCAAGTCATGGCCATCGATTTGCTCGACAAAGATTGAAGTTTCACAAATATCCAATAAATTCCTGTCGTTTGTGAGAGGGTTTTGTGATTTTAGTTCACACTATGTGCAATATGGCATAGTGAGGGTGATATGAGATATCATGGTTTATCTCCTGAACAGGTTATCAAGAAGGTTACAATGATTAATTGGTAGTATAATCTTAAAATCTCTGAAGAAAATAGAAGATATCTATCAACGCAAATTAAAGTAGCAGCAAAATTTAGGGAGCTACAGTACTAAAACGGTTAGCTTGTTAACCTGACAAGCAGTGAATTTTGTTTTCAATTCCCAACTATTCGAAAACATTTTACTAGTGTTTAATGTCACTGTTCCAATTCAAGTGAAGTAAAGAAGACAACATTTATTGGAAATCTCACGTAACATATAAAATCAAATTTTGAACATGTGAAAATTTTAACTTTGGTGATACAAAACAACACTTTACCAAATACAAATCCAAAACTTAAAAAAAAATATGGCAACCTGTTTGAGTGTCTCAGGCCGCCGAAATTGCAACTCTTTGTAATTGTTTTTTTTTCTTGAATTTACGACAAATGCTTTAGATCTGGTGCTCGTAAACAAGAAGTTTGAAGTTTAAATTCAAGCCAAGGTGCGTACTTTTTGTAAAAATTAAGTACGACTGTAAATATTGGTTGGCTGTACCAAGCAACTTGTGATAAAAATCATGTAACTTGATAGCTAAATTTAATGTTTGTCCCATAATGACTGGAGTAGAACTTCCTAACTTCGAACGTATTAGTAGACTTCTATATATAATAAAAAGGTTGGGATGTTCTATATATATGTCTGCTTATACGTGCTGAAAAGGGTACTCTTTTGCAGTTACAGCTTGGGTTACAGACAAAAACGCAGAGAGTTTTAAACAGAGAGTGAACTATATTACCCTGCTATATTATACCCTGCATCATTTTGTAGATCTACATTTTTGATATCATATCAAATCTACCCATACCCAAACCAATATCAAATGGGTGCTATAATTAATAAGTAAATAAAGTCTAAAGTCGGACCGGGCCGACTATATTATACCCTTCACCATTATGTAGACCAAAATTTGTGTTACCATCTCAACTCCTTCAAATTTGTTGGGAGTTATTATCAAGGTTTATATTCCCATATACAAATATTTATATCTGAAGCGGTTTTAGAAAATTTTTTGTACTTCTACAAAATCGCTAGAACTAAAAATTAAATGGGCTAACACCCTGGGATGAAACACAATGTCAGTAAAAAAAATATGGGAAATATAAAGTTAGAGCAATTTTGATGCAATTGTACAAAAGAGCATTTATGGTTTATTGGGTATCGGCGATATTTCCACAAGTCGGATCTTTATTTAAAATTCGACAATTCTGTGGAAATGGGGAAATCATCACAGAATTTTGTGTAAAATGTGGGTATTTTGGCCATATTAGATCAAGATGACACACTTAAATAGCATATTAAATGCATTCTCTGTGGAAACTATCGAGTCAATCGGAGGAAACTCCCATTGAAAAATGGGTGTAAAATATGGAACATTGTACCATATTTACCCTACTCTGGTGTACGGATATATATATATATATATATATATATATATATATATATATATATAATATATATATATATATATATATATATATATATATATATATATATATATATATATATATATATATATATATATATATATATATATATATATATATATATATATATATATATATATATATATATATATATATATATATATATATATATATATATATATATATATATATATATACACATATATATATATATATATATATATATATATATATATATATATATATATATATATATATATATATATATATATATATATATATATATATATATATATATATATATATATATATATATATATATATATATATATATGGGAGCTATATCTTAAAATGAACCGATTTTGACCAAATTTGATATGCATACACCCAAAGAAAAAATACTCTCCTCCGGAACGAAATTTTAGACAAACTAAATTCCTCTTTCTTATAAAGTATTTTCTTTCAAATATTTTCAAATAAACCCGAATTTATGATAAGCGAGACAATGGTCATCTCTAAACTTTTTCATTTGCTTTTAAAGAAAATTTTTTAGGATGAAAAGAAAACTTTGCTTGTCTAAAATTTCGTTCCTCAGAAAAGAAAACTCTTCTTTCAGTGTAGTTAGAATAATGATCCTGCTATCTCAGCAAAAAACGTAAATGGGAGAATAATTTTGGCCTCCGTGGTCATATGGCTGTAAATCGGGCGAAAGATATATATGGGAGCTATATCTAAATCTGAACCGATTTCAACAAAATTTGGCACGCTTAACGATACTATTAAACGTACTCCTTATGCAAAATTTGAAGCAACTCAGGGCATATGAGGTCATATGAGTCTAAATTGGGCGAAAGATATATATGGGAGCTATATCTAAATCTGAACTGATTTTAACCAAATCTGGCACACTGAATCATACTCTTAAACGTACTCCTTGTGCAAAATTTGAAGCAAATCAGGACAAAACTCTGGCTTTTTGAGTCATATAAGTTCAAATCGGACGAAAGATATATATGGGAGCTATATCTAAATCTGAACCGATGTGGCTGATATTTAGCATATCTTACGAAAGCCCCAAAATATTTGGCTTCCAGAAATTTTGAGAAAATGCGTTGATAAATACGTCAATTATGACCAGATCGGTGATAAATATATATGGCAGCTATATCTAAATATGAACCGATTTTTTTCAAAATCAATAGCGATTGTCTTTGAGCCAAAGTGAAACTCTGTGCCAAATTTGAGGACGATCGGACTTAAACTGCGAGCTGTATTTTGCACACAAAAGACAGACGGACAGACATACGGACATCGCTAAATCGGCTCAGAATTTAATTCAAAGACGATCGGTATACTAAACGATGGGTATCAGACTTTTCCTTCTTGGCGTTACATACAAATGCACAAACTTATTATACCCTGTACCACAATAGTGGTGAAGGGTATAAATATGGGTCGACATATATGTATCAGAAGTACGGGAAAATTGGAGTCAAGTTTTCGACTTAGCAATGGCGATTTAACAAGAAAAATTTTGGTATTTTGAACATTTTTTCCGAAATCAGAAAAACATATATATGGCACACATAGCTACAATGTCAATGCTATTCCCTGTGCAAAATTTCACATAAATTGAATTACAAAATTGACCTCTGTTGTGATATGAGTGTAAATCGGACGAAAGTTATATATGGGAGATATATCTAAATCTGAACCGATTTCAACCAAACTTGACATGTATATCTAGAATGTTAATTCTACTCCCTGTACAATATTTAAAGTAAATCAGGGCAAAACTCTGGCTTTTGGGGTCATATAAGTGTCCTACGTGAAATGGATCAACCACACAACCGGTACAGGACTAGTCCCTGGTATGTATGGACATGTCCCAGTCCTGGTCAAAACGTATGGAAGGGACCGGTCACTTTAACAAGGGTTTGTCATTGACGGGATAAATTTACATTTTAGGACGCGTCTTGGACTCATACCAAAGGACACGTCCTGGGACAATTTTGCAGGAGCGCCCCATAGACAGGTCCTCAGGAACCAGTTTTGGACAAACTCTTAGAAATATGTTTCAATTTCTAAGAGTTTCGGATTCCAATCGAATCCGAAATGCAAACAAAAAACATTTCAAATATGTCGAACAATAGGTTATTCTAATAATTTTATTTCACTAAATGTGAAAAAGCTTGATATTAAAATCTTAATGGATCTAAGATTTTAATATCAAGCGAGTACGGAAATGAATAAATTACGACTATTTAAAAATTGCAACTAACTGGAGCACAGGTACCACTTCTGTAATAGGTCCCTCAGTGGCAATTTTCACCAATTTCCCATAGGGTGTATATCGGGCGAAAGATATATATGGGAGCTATATCTAAATCTGAACCTATTTCAACGAAATTCGGCACACTTTACGACACTATCAATTTCACTTCTTGTGCAAAATTTTATGCTAATTAGGGTAAAACTCTGGCTTCTAGAACCATATAAGTGGTTATGGGAGCTATATCTAAATCTGAACCGATTTCTTCCAAAATCAATAGGGTTCTATACTGACCTAAACCAAAAACTTGTGGCGCATTTGAAATCGACTGGCCTAAAATTACGACCTAGACTTTCATCACAAAAATGTGTTCACAGACAGAGGGACGGAAATGGCTATATCGACTCAGGGACCCTGATCAATATTGCTAAAGACACTATATGTCTATATAGCCTCCTTCTGCACCTTCAAAAAAAAATCGCTTCTGTAACATATACACCAAACACATTTTGCTTCAAGCATACATATTGTTCAAACATATTATGTTTCACCTTAGGGCATACACTGGTAATAAAAAATTTTAATGAAAGTTTCTTTGGGTGAATATATTTTCAAGGCGCCAATTGGACACTTCCATTATTTTACTTGCAGCATACTCTCTAGGTCTCTCTTTCTAAACACATATATGTTTATAGGTTGTTTCCAAATTAATATATGTTTGCATCTAAGCATATTATATTTACAAACATTTTTGTCCCAAACATAATATGTTCTAACATATTGACGCATATGTCTCAAACATGTTATGCTAATTTATGAACATTATATGCTTGCACTTAAAAATATTGTGTTAAAAAATTTGAGTTCCAAACATATAATTTTTACACCCAAACATATGAAAAACAGCCTTTTTCATCCGTGTGGGTGTTGCAAACATATGCACTACCTTATAATACCCTATTCCATAGTGTGGCGCTGGGTATAAAGACGTCCGGAGGGTATTACTGCAACTGATTCATTGTCCCATGATATGTTAAATCATACAGCTTCGAGATTTTTTTTTCGCTTTAGAGCTAATGCATGATGACGATTGCTGGTGGTTGATTGTTCCCCGCGAAAAATAATTTTAAATGTTATTAACAAAAATGTCACTTTGATAATATTCTAAACTAAACTAAACTAAACTAAATACCATTATGTTTTCTGTATAACCCTCTTCAAAATACATATATCTTCTCACTGTATATCTATAAAGCTTTTCGGTATAAGCTCTATTAGATTTTTTCACTTAACTTGACTATAATGTTGAAGTTCATATTACCTTTCGGGAGCGAGTAATAGAGAAGAACACACACACACACACACAAAACTGAAAACTAAGAAGTTATCAAAGAAGATAATCTAAAAGAGTGCAGAAAGAAAATGACACGAAATAATACTCTAACAATAGAGTATTTACAAGGATTCTTTTCGCTCCTAATTTCAAGAAAATAAAGTGCAGATTTTCTTTAGTTTTCCTTATACCATGTTTTAGTTCATTGTTTTTTGCTCTTTGACCATAAGCAGTTTTTCCCTTGTAACTCTATATCAAGCTTACATGGCAGATTTGTTTGTGCTGCTTTTTTTTGGTGCTAACAGTTTTGTAATTAATTTCGGTTGTTTCCCAGATTTTGCTGATGATGCTGACAATTGCATAAATATCTATTATGTGGAGGTAGGGTCAAGATAACAATAAGGAAAAAGGCTTGTTTGTTTTCGAACCAATATGTTCAAGGTTTTTGTTATATTGATGAAATGAAATCTATTTATTTGGCGTTTAATTACAATGCCATTGTTAACATATGAATAAAAGAATTTAGATGATATGCCAGTTTCTTTCATTATATTTAATATCAATATTATTAATGCTATTCGTATTAATGGTTCTGGGTGCCGAATCATTAATATGCATTAATATTACTTATACGCTGCCGAGGCTTTTGTTTAGGAAACAAAAACGATTTATTTTAAGAACAAAAACAAAAACAAAAATATTTACAAATAGATGTTTGCATACAAAAATACTGCAAAATTATGGCTAAAATTCTAATCGGAATGAGAACAGCATTATAAACAATCGAAAATGTCAAGTACGAAGGATACAGATGCGATCGCATAGGATTCATCGAAACGTTCAATTTTCTAATAAAACTATTTCAGAAATATGAAACGAGTTTATTTATTTCTTTTCTGAACAGTCTAATTTTTATGGAATACATTCTAATGTCGATTGGAATGGTCACTAAAACAAACTTTTTTTCGTATAAATAATAATTGTCTATAAAACAAAAACACCTATGATATACATAGTTTCTACGATATATTCATGCGGTCGTTGATTTTTATACCCTCCACCATAGGATGGGGGTATATTAACTTTGTCATTCCGTTTGTAACACATCGAAATATTGCTCTAAGACCCCATAAAGTATATATATTCTGGGTCGTGGTGAAATTCAGAGTCGATCTAAGCATGTCCGTCCGTCCGTTTGTTGAAATCATTCCGTTTGTAACATATCGAAATATTGCTCTAAGACCCCATAAATAATATATATTCTGGGTCGTGGTGAAATTCTGAGTCGATCGAAGCATGTCCGTCCGTCTGTTGAAATCACGCTAACTTCCGAACGAAACAAGCCATCGACGTGAAACTTGGCATAAGTAGTTGTTATTGATGTAGGTCGGACGGAATTGCAAATGGGACATATTGGACCACTTTTACGTATAGCCCCCATATAAACCGACCCCAGATATGAACTCCGGAGCCTCTTGGAGGAGCAAAATTCATCCGATCCGGTTGAAATTTGGTACGTGGTGTTAGTATGTGGTCTCTAACAACCATGCAAAAATTGGTCCATATCGGTCCATAATTATATATAGCCCCCATATAAATCGATCCCCAGATTTGACCTGCGGAGCCTCTTGAGGGAGCAAAATGCATCCGATCCGGTTGAAATTTGGTACGTGGTGTTAGTATATGGTCTCTAACAACCATGCAAAAGTTGGTGCATATCGGTTCATAATTATATATAGCCCCCATATAAATCGATCCCCGGATTTGACCTCCGGAGCATTTTGGAGGAGCAAACTTCATCCGATCCGGTTGAAATTTGGTACTTGGTGTAAGTATATGTGAAAATTGGTCCATATCGGTCCATAATTATATAAACCGTACCCCAGAGTTGACCTCCCCAGATTTGACTTCCGGAGCCTCTTGAAGGACCAAATTCATCCGATCCGGTTGAAATTTTGTACGTGGTGTTAGTATATGGTCTCTAACAACAATGCAAAAATTAGTCCATATCGGTCCATAATTATATATAGCCCCTATATAAACCGATCCCCAGATTTGATCCGGTTGAAATTTGGTACGTCGTGTTAGTATATGGTCTCTAACAACCATGCAAAAATTGGTCCATATCGGTCCATAATTATATAAACCGATCCCCAGATTTGACCTCCGAAGCCTCTTGAAGGAGCAAAATTCATCCTATCCGGTTTAAATTTGGTACGTGGTGTTAGTATATGGTCTCTAACAACAATGTAAAAATTGGTCCATATCGGTCCATATTTATATATAGCCCCCATATAAACCGATCCCCAGATTTGACTTCCGATCCCATCCGGTTGATTTATGTAGACATAATTTATTTGACATAATTATTTTTTTTTCAAGCAATGTCTAATATTTTGGAATAATATCGGTAATATACTATATTCATGCAAATCTTGTGATACACTCATATGTGCAATAAAGAGCTTTTTATTTGATTTTACACCTACAGAATTAGTATATCATTAAAATTGAGTCCATTATTAAAATGGAGGAGATCGTTCAAGTTATACATAAATCTGAATTATATCGGCTAATATATCTGAATATTAAAATTTTGTAAGATTGGGCAATATATGGGGGTATTATAGACAAATTTCGGAAAATCGGAAGATACGTATATATGGGAGCTATATATATCATTGAACTTTCCATGGGGTGGGACCGCACTCTCTGCCACACGCAAACAAAATAATTGTTTTCTCCAGAACGAAATTTTGAACCAAAGAAGTTTTCTTTTATTAATAAAGTTGCTAAATAAATAAAATCGTTGTTTATCGCACCCATTATCATGCATGTGTCCAACTTACTTTGTTTTGTCTAACATTTCGTTTTCCAAAAAAAAAGAATTAAATTTTTGCGAATATATTTTCCTGGTTTTTGTTTTAATTTTCTAAGCTAAGAGTATTACTTTCAAACTACGATTATTCACCTGCATTGGACACAAGTTATTCCGTTTCATTCCGTTTGGGCCGTTAATGCCACAAATTCATTAAACCCTTATCCTGTTTGTAGACTTTTCATTAAAAATGAATGTAATATACAAGCAAGTTGAAGAGTAACAAAGATGGATCTAGAAAAATTATAAAAAAGCGTATTTGTACCTAAATCCTACACAATAATTTTGCTGCATATTTTGCAAAACAAACAACGAGTAGTCTTCTTGGTAGCCAACAAAATAGTGTAATACAAAATGCAAGTAAGAATACGCCACCATGAAGATACACTTCTCCAGTCAAGTGCTGGAGAGAAAAATATTAAAAGACAAAGTTTACTACTTGCAAGAGGGAGAAAATCGGATAGAAAAAAAAAATAAAATCTATGGCATACGAATAAATAATCTAATGAATATTTTTCAAGCGACTTAGGTTGCCAGAGAGTAGACAAGAGAACAGCGAAAATACGCCACTTGAAGAATTTCTGGCTATCCTTCTTTTTTCCGTTCTTCGTCTTTGCTGGTATTCCGACACAAAATGGCTAGCAAAGTCGACAACGGCTTAACAGACCCAGTTTTTGTTTTTTTTTTTTTTCATTTGCATTTTGGCTAAGGAATGAAGAAAACATTCCTTAAGTATAAATCCTTGGAAGAAAATAGCATCACTAAATGAACATTGCTGTCTAGGATACTTTAGAGACGAATAACGAACATCTTAACGAATAAAATATGCAAAAATTTACTTAATACTCAAGACAACTAAACGCTAATTTATTTCTTCCTTCTTCCTTCAAGTGTTGTAGTTATTGTGAATTTTTATTTTGTTGTGCCTTCTTTGTATTGTGTGTCACAATTTAGTGGACTTTGTTGTGGATTTCCAAGTGGTTTATTAAAATATTTAGAGCCATTTTTTATTAATCGAAATGTACTCTGGAATTTTATATATCTAAACAATTTCTGGACTTTTTATACCCTGCGCCACACTGTGAAACAGGGTATTATAAGCTAGTGCATATGTTTGCACCACCCAGAAGGAGACGAGATAGTCTCAAGGTGTCTTTGGCAAAAATGCTCAGGGAGGGATCCTGAGCAGGGTTGGCCTGTCACAAACTGTGACTTTTGCGACATATATTTGCGACGGTATAATACGTATGTCGCAAAAGTCGTAAACCTACTGTAAAAAACCTAATTTTGAATAGAAGAAATCCTGAACATTTTTTAATTTAGTTTGACAGCATTCGCTGTGAGTTTCTGCAGAAATTTGTGAAAGTTTTCCCACGGTCAAGCCTATATTCTTAGGTGGTATCGAAATTCCCGTTGGTGAGTGTGCAAAATACCTTGGGGTTATATTGGACAGGAGACTGAACTTAAAGCTAAGAAAGGACGAGAAAATCCACGGTTACCCTGTACTCGTGCAAAAGCCAATAGGGAAAATGTGGGGAGTGACACCGAAAATTGTGAACATTCCTTCGCTGCCTAGCTGACGCGACTAAAGTATTTTGAGTTTGCAACTTTTGTTACTTTTTCTACATATACGACGTGTATGTGACGTTTACAACTTTGCGACAATCGCAAACCTAAAAAAGTTTGATACAGACCATCTCTGCTCCTGAGTCGATATAGCCATGTCCGTCTGTCTGTGAACACATTTTTGTGATCAAAGTCTAGGTCGCAGTTTTAGTCCAATCGACTTCAAATTTGGCACAAATATGTGTTTTGGGTCAGAATAGAACCCTATTGATTTTGAAAGAAATCGGTTCAGATTTAGATATAGCTCTCATATATATCTTGCGCCCGATATGCACTTATATGAGCCCTGAATCCAGAGTTTTACTCTGATTTGCTTGAAATTTTGCACAGACATAAAACTTTACCGTAGAGTCAAATGTGCACAATTTTATTGAAATCGGTTTTGATTTAGATATAGCTCCCATATATATCTATCGCCCGATATGGACTTATATGGCCCCAGAAGCCAGAGTTTTACCCTAATTAGCTTGAAATTTCGCACGAGAAGAAGAATTGGTACTATAGTCTAGTGTGCAAAATTTGATTGAAATCGGTTCAGAGTTAGATATAGCACCCATATATAGCTTTCGCCCGATTTACACTCATATGACCATACACACAAAAAAAAAAATTCTGATTCAATCACGAAATTAATTGATCCAATTAATTTTTAATTGAAATGTCTTCAATCACAGAAATGATAGAATCAATTACAAAATTAATTGAAGGTCAATTAAAAAGTTAATTGATCCAAAAAAAAATTAATTGATACTATTATTTTTGTGATTGATTTTTGTTTCAATTAAATAATTTGTTGAATCAATTAAATTTTTAATTGAATATTTTTTAAAACTCAATTAAAATTTTAATTGGAAAAATTTTCGTGAATTTTTTTTTGTGTGTAGAGACCAATTTTCTACTACGATGCTTGCCAAATTTGATTGAAATCGGTTAAGATTTAGATATAGCTCCCATATATATGTTCTTCTGATTTCGATAAAAATAGTCAAAATACCAACATTTTCCTTGTAAAATCGACACTGCTTAGTCGAAAACTTGTAAAAATGACTTTAATTTTCCTATACGTCTAATACATATCTATCATAAATACACTTTTGCGAAGTTGCTTCAAAATTGGTTTATATTTAAATGTTGCTCATTATACCCTTCACCACTACTGTGATACAGGGTATAATAAGTGTGTGCATTTGTATGTAACGCCAAGAAGGAGTAATCATAGACCAACCTTTTAGTATACGGATCGGCTTAGAATTAAATTCTGAGTCCATTTAGCGATGTCCGTCTGTCTGTCTGTCTGTCCGTCTATCTGTCTGTCTGTCTGTTGATGTATTTTTGTGTGCAAAGTACAGCTCGCAGTTTTAGTCCGATTGTCCCAAAATTTGGTATAGGGTCCTGTTTCGGCTCAAAGACGATCCCTATTGATTTTGGTTCAAATCGGTTCAGATTTAGATATATCTGTCATATATATTTTTCACCGATCTGGTCATAATTGGCGTATATATCAACCGATCTTCCTCAAATTCCGTACATCCGAATATTTTATGAGTCTCTAAAAACTTGAAATATATCAGTCTATAGATTTTGTAAAAGTCTATCAAATTCTGTCCAGATCGAGTGATATTTAAATGTATGTATTTGGGACAAACCTTTATATATAGCACCCAACACATTTGACGGATGTGATATGGTATCGAAAATTTAGATCTACAAAGTGGTGTAGTGTATAATATAGTCGGCCCCGTCGGACTTTAGACTTTCCTTACTTGTTTTCTTACTAACATTGTGTTCCACCCCAGGGCATTAAACGACTAAAATTTTAAGTCAATTCAATAATAGGGGTTTGAGACTATTGATACATAAATTCGGGTTTATTTGCATTTGAGTATAGTAACCGAAATTGTCGGGTTGGCCATTATTCCCAAGCATACGCAATTGCTCGGGGTAAAGCAAACAAATGCTCTTGGTAACAGGTTTTTAACCTCAACTACTTTCCCAGTTTTTCTTGGGTACCAGGGTTTCCCAGGAAAAACTGGGTAAATCGCTATCAAGTTCCTATATCTATGACTTATGATACTATTGATATTATCTACTATCCTCTTCTTCGCATTTATTATGAATACATTTCTCAATTCTTGATGTCTGCAATTATTTCGGACTTTTTACAAGTTCTCAAGGCCATATGTTTGGTTGCAGCAAATCTAAATGTAATATTATCTCTTAATCATCCTCCCATGCAATGGCAATAGTATATATAGTATATTAACATATCCCACAAAAATAAACTTCTTGCAATATGGGAATTTAACACCAGTCTTCGAATACTGCAGCAAAAAAACAAAAAAACAACAACTAAGACGATAGCAGATTTTCAACTTTAATTGCCTTTTGAGTGTTTGCAGCAAACCAGACTCTTAATCTGCATCATCTTTCTGGCTAATTACACTTGAAAATTAAAAACTTTTTGATACAGTTTGAACTTCACCAAGATGTATGAAAAAGAGACTGGAAATTTTCAAAGTCAGGATAAAAACACGCTTTGGAAATATATCAAGTATGCGAGGATAAAAACATGTTTTTAAACAAAAGAGAACTTGGAGCACAATGACGACGACACTGGATGATTAAACAAAAAACCACAAGAAAAAAATATAGTAGTTTCCACTTGAGATATTGTAACTATGAAGTTTTTTGTTCTGTACTCTTGGTAAAGATGAAAAAAACACACACACCCGCAAGCATTTTTCAAAGAAACATACAAAAACTTTTATTCAACCAATGCGTAGATTTACCCAGCAAAATCTGGGTAAGTAGATGAAATGAAAAATGAAAGAGCATATCCATATCATAATCATATGTTTGGGCATAATGTCTTACTATCATAGGACTCTTTCGGTTACTATACGTCAGATTTTTAGAAGGACTGCGATGTATTTTCAGCGTTGCCGTTGAAAATTTCTGAAAAGTGACACAAAAAGTGTCACTCGCAATAAAAGGTGGCACAATCATTTTGACCAAAATGTTTGATACCATCTCAAACCCATCAAATTTATTGAGAGCAGTATAAAGATCTAAATTGGAATATATGGTACATGTATTCATAACTGAACCGATTTGGGTAAAGTCGGATTAAGTCTGATAGTCCGATTGAAAATCGGTTAATCTGAATTTTGCACACAAAAACCCATCTACAGACAGGCGGATATCGCTATATCGACTCAGAATTTAATTCAAAAACACCACGTTGATGTGGTTTACGTTCCAATCGATATTGCTTAGAAATATCTTGTGCATACTTCCTATTTCGCTCTTGATATTCTGCGGAGAAAGCCATGCCCACGCGAACAACATTTCCATTTAATAGTTATTCGTTGCTGATTTTGAACAAAATTACCTACAACATTATTTAGAAACGAGCATTTTTGCTGGGAAAGGTTTCCTTCTACTTTTTTGTTTTTATTTTTGTTTTTTTTTCGGAGAGTTCAAGTAAACTTGCTACAGACTTTTTTTTTGTAGAATTGAAAGTCCTTTTTTAGGAGTAACAACAAGCTACTATTTCCACTATCATACAAATATCATTTTTTTGTAGTGGTCTCTATTTTCATCCAGCTTCTATTCTACCCATAATAATTTTGTCGTTTTTTGTTTGTTTGTTACCCATCTTCTTTTACAGATGCCCCCATTTGTGCCACAGATCACGATGAACTGTTAGGAGCCCTGAAGCATGAAACGTTGGCGTTAAAATGTGAAGTGGATGCATCACCGCCTGCGGATTCATTTCATTGGACATTTAACTCATCCGGCGAACAAACTGAATTACCAGCCCGATTGCATTCAAGTGAAGTAAGTATGAGAATGAGTTAGTTTTCTATGCGATATCATGGTGTTCGTTTTCAATGGCATTTGCTTTAGTTTCATGGTGTTGTTTATTATTGCAATTTATTTAATCAGACGAAAAACAAACTAGTACTTTTTTAGGGATATATTCGCCTTAAAGTCCTGTAGTTTTCTGGAGATTTAATTTATTGCTCAGACACTATGTAATGAGTTATACAATTTTTTTCGACCATTTGCAGTAAATACATACATTCCAATAAATAAAAAATAGTAGAATCTTAAATACATTTAATTTAATGAAAGTTTTCATTCCAATCATCATAAATTAACTCTTAAATATCCAAAATCGATTTTTATGAAGTTTATTTTCGAGCTTCATTAATATTTTTCCTTGGCCCTATTTGAATCTAATCTAAAGAATCTAAAATTAAAAAAATAAACAAAAGCTCCGCGATAAGATATGTTTATTCTCTTAATGGTTAACTCTTTAATCGCTCGTGTGAGATCTGGTAGTTCATTTTATTGTTTACAGGCTTACAAAAGAATTTTGATCTATTGCATTCAGTAATAAAGCTATTGGTGATAGAATTCAAGCGTGGGAGTGCTTTATATTTGGCTGGAAAATCACAAGTTGCTATCGTTAGAGCCATTTAAATGTGAATAATTTTTTATTTCTCGTCTCGTGCTACTGCCAGTGTTGAATCACGTCCAAAAAGTGGACTTTCTTCATCGGTAACAACACCATAAATGATTCGAAAAATTAAAACCAAATTGATTCAAAATCCACGATGTACTGGTCGAAAACTTGCTCGTGAGTTGAACATATCGTGAGAACGAATGCAACACATATTGAAAATTAGTTTGGACTAAAGCCATTGAAGTTAAAAAAAGTGCAAGAGCTCACCGATACACAAAAACAGCTAGAATGGAAAGAGCCACGGAGCTACTTCGCACGAAAATGGTCCGTTGGTTTTCTTTTATGAGAAGCCATTTCAAATTGAGCAGTTTGTGAACAAACAAAATGATCGGGTTTACTTGCCAAAGATGTCAGCTGAACATTTACACCTTCTTGGCCACTAGAAATCAAGAGCCGCGGTTGATAATGGGTTCGTTGGTTTTTGTTACCATTTTATGATGCGGCTGGATTTGGCTGGGCAAGCGAAAACGTGATTCGTGCGATGCGGCCCTTGGCGGCAGATGGGGTAAACGTGAAATGCGCAGCTATAAATCACTGATAGGTAGGAATTGAGGCGTATGCACATGACTGATCTTATTTAGGCCAGAACTACTCTGGTCTGTGATGAGAGGTCTCTTTCTGCCCGTGCTATGGGCTGAGATCGAACTCTGAGAATATTAATAAATTAACATTTTATCTTCTCATAGATTCAGCTTCAGTCTCCCTGTGAATCCTGTTCAGAACAGTCTCAAAAGTGAAGATCAGGGATGTACTGCTGAGACATCCTGTCGCATATCTAAGGACAGCGTTCTGATATATTATTCCACTTTGTGTCATTTCTCTGATTTTGTCCACAATGGCATTCTATAGTTTTCTACTGGCCTGTCAATTAGATATGTAGTAAACAAAGTGTTTTTTGTCCACATCCCAAGGGCTGACGGCAATCGCTTGTGGCTCTTTCTTATCTCGGAGCTTATGATAAATTGTAGCGACATGCAACTGACGACTTTAAAAGGCTGTCGAATGTAACCCCGAGGATCTGCCATTTGAGATGTCAATAACATAGGGGCCCGGATCTGAATCTCAAAGCCATCACAAGGTGGTGGAATAGAGGCAATGGGATGGACTGTCATAATGACCGGTGGTCTCTGCCCGCTCGTATTAATCGATCGTGGGATCAAAATAAATGCAGAATGCTATCGGGCAAATGTCCTAAAAGCCCTGGGAAGACAAACAGTTCGGCCGCAGACCATGGACATTCCAACAGGACTCAGCACCAATATCGAAGTGTCGATCATCTCATGGCGGCGTTTCGCCGGGCATGGATAAAAATACCGTAGAGCAACTTTAATGTAGCGTGTGATGTCTTTGTCGGCCGGTTGAAAGTCATAATTCGTGTCACGGGTAGCCAATTCGAGCAGATCTAAACTGATCTTAATCATTTGTGTTGTTTCCAATATTTTTTGGTTTAGATTAAATTTAAAATTTGATAAAAAGACAGTTCTTTATATGAAGCATTACCAACCTTCCGAAATACGTAAGGACGGAAAATCATGACGACTAACGGAGTGTCGCTCTAATCCTTTTTTTTTAATTAATTGGCGACGCATGGGATAGTACTGCAATTGATTTCGATTTTTATACCCTCCACCTTAGGATGGGGGTATATTAACGTTGAAATTCCGTTTGTAACATATCGAAATATTGCTCTAAGACCCCATAAAGTATATATATTCTGGGTCGTGGTGAAATTCTGAGTCGATCTAAGCATGTCCGTTCGTCCGTCTGTTGAAATCACGCTAACTTACTAACGAAACCAGCTATCGACTTGAAACTTGACACAAGTATTTGTTATTGATGTAGGTCGGATGGTATTGCAAATGGGACATATCGGTTCACTTTTACGTATAGCCCCCATATAAACCGGCTTGCGGAGCCTCTAAGAGAAGCAAATTTCATCCGATCCGGCTGAAATTTGGTATATGGTGTAAGTATATGGTCTCTTATGACCATGCAAAAATTGGTCCACATCGGTCCGTAATTATATATAGCCCCCATATAAACCGGTCCCCAGATTTGACCTCCAGAGCCCCTTGGAAGAGCAAAATTCATCCGATTCGGTTGAAATTTTTTACGTGATGTTAGTATATGGTATCGAACAACCGTGCAGGAATTGGTTCATATGAGCCCATAATTATATATAGCCCCCATATAAACCGATCCCCAGATTTGACCTCCGGTACCTTTTGGAGAAGCAAAATTCATCCGATTCGGTTGAAATTTGTTACGTGATGTTAGTATATGGTATCGAACAACCATGAAGGAATTGGTTCATATCAGTCCACCATCATATATAGTGCCCATATAAACCGATCCCGAGATTTGGTTTTGGGGCCTCTTGGAGGAGCAAATTTCATCCGAGTCAGTTGAAACTTGGTACATTGTGCTAGTATATGGCCGTTAACAACCAACAACAACTAAGTCCATATCGGTCTATATTTATATATAGCCCTAAGATAAATCGATCCCCAATCACACAAAAATTGGTCCATATCAAGTTCATAATTGTATATAGCCCCCATATAAGCGACCCCCATATTTCAATTCTGGCTCTCTACGTACCGTGCAAAAGTCCATATCGATTCGTAATTATTTGTAGACTATACATACCTTTTATGTCTAATATATACCACGTATGGACTAACTCATAATTTAGAAAACGATATTTAGAAGTTTTAAAATGCCTTACCATCGGTAAGTATTACCACAACCCAAATAATTCGATTGTGGATGACAGTCTTTCGTAGAAGTTTCTACGCAATCCATGGTGGAAGGTACATAAGATTCGGCCTGGCCGAACTTACGGCTGTGTATACTTGTTTTAAATTATAATTTATCAACAAATTATAAGAAATTACACAGAAAAAGGCTAACACTTTGAACTCAACGATGAATAACGTACTATCTTAACAAACACAGAGACAACAGCCCGCACTCAAAAAAGTGATCCCTCTAAATTAAATTAACTAAAAAACGGGGAAAAAATATATACAAATGAATCATAAATTCATGCTTCCCACTAAATAGTTCATTATTTCTTTAGATTTGTAAATTTTACTAGAAATACGCCCATTTTGAACTTCGTATGGCACTAAAGACATTCTTGCAATTTTATACTCCATTTTTTCCTTCAAACTACAAAATTTTCTTTAACAAGTGAAAAACATTAATTAAATCTAGTAAATTTTCTTGAATATCTTAAAAAATATTTACTTATTTTTATGATATCGGCGTGATTTCAACGTTTGTAATACTTTTTAATTAAAATATTCTAAAAATAATCTAAATATTCGAAAATTAACCAAAACTTTTTTTCCCGGTGAGTTCACTTCAGTGCATAACAAAAATAATATGGACAGTTTTATGGGAAGTAAAGGTTTAAAGTTTACTTTAACTTTTTCGAATAGTGGTAAATGCTTTCTGTAGTTTATAAGCAATATAACAAGCGGAGAGAAGGAATGAGGAGCATGGAACATGTTTTCCAAAAAAAAATTGTTTTCTTGCCAAACACAAAATGGTTATCGAAATCAGATACATAATGTCTGAGAAAATAACATGGTTGCCAGGAACATATTATATGTCCACAGTCCAAAAAATTAATTTTGCTCTAGCAGGCTATCATATTCGTTCTCTGGGTGTACCAATTGTGAACTTGTTAACACTTCAGTTATTCTGTATGATGATTATAATTCACCTACCCAGCTCTATTTTCCTCTTATTTTATACTTGTATGGGTAAGGTGTAATAATTATTGTGAGTAGTAAACAACAAATCTATAAAACGTCGGAAAAAACGTAAAACATTCCGGAAAAACTATTCAAGGGGCAAGTTGTCACAACAATTTATGTTAATTCATTTGGTTTCATTTCCTTTTCAACTTAAAACAACAACATTTTGTTAACTTTATGTGCTTGCAACTTTATTTAAGATTTTTTTTTTTCAAATATTTAACAATGTCCTTCCGTTAAGGTTTTTTAAAAATATCCCAAGTCAGTTTTTATAAATTAAATATTTTCTATAAATTATATATTTTGTATACGTTTAAATCAATTTAATTAACAATATTATTGTTCAGTCAATTCCTTCAGAATATAGTCCTAGAATCTGCAAAGACTTATTTAACCATATATGAAACATTTTCTTTTAATCAATATTCGATTTAGTTAATTTTGAAATAAAGGCATCAATGTGGTATGTTCTCGTTGTATACAACGTTCAGCTAAAAATACAAAATTTAATTTTCTGGTGGACGGGTTTTGTTTGGTTTCGTTATTTTTTTTTATAGTTAATGAATAAATCGCGTGTTTGGTCGTAGTATTTTTGTATTTTTTTAAGGATTTCCTTGTTTTGTTTTTTTTTTCTTGCAACGTATTCAAATCACTTCACAATGTGTACAAAATAGTAGAGACCAAATGTATTTGTTTCTATGTGGGTGTGAGTATCAGCCTGAATACAAAACGAAAGACAAAAGTTATCCAAAAGGAATCGGAAACGGAAATGCTATGCTGTGCTAACAACAGTTCTCAAAACTTCTTTCATTGGTGTGGCACTAACGCAAAATGAGAACACTGGCTACATTTCCATTTTTATACTGGCTTTGTTTTGGAGGTTTTATACTTTTTTGTGTGTGTGTATTTTTTTTTTTTTTTGAAATTGGTTGTCGTATTTTAAGGGGGCTGTATCGTTTGTTAACCTTCAAGTCATTTCGAGTTCTACAGCTCTGTATTAATTGGAAAATTTAATTAGGAATATACTAATTTCATTATATAATCTGTTAATTATACCCGACTCGAAATCCTGGGCGTATTTCTTATGCTTTTGGGTGTGTGTATGTGTGTGTGTGTTTGTGCTTTTGAAAAGTTTTTGCATTCTATAGAAAACAAACTTTGACTCTGCCAAAGCCATGGAAGGCTCTTGCAAATTCTTTTTTTTTTTTTATTTCCATAATTTATTCATAAATTTTATTAATCATGATTGTGTCGAAAACAGCTCCTTTTTATTTATTCAAATGAAGTTTATATAAATTCTATTGCTGTGTATTTCTGGGTTTTTGTATATGAGTCCTTTAAGTGTAATTTAGGAATATTAATTGTCTGTCAATGTGCTTGCTAATTAGTTCGTGAAAGACAACAACAATCCAACTGATAATTTCATAGAAGAAAGAAATTTTTAAAAGAAAGCAATTTCTGGGAAATCCAGAAGAAACACAGAAGAAAGGTCATTATTGTAAATACCCTAAATATCAGAATAAACATAGATAATTTTCATTGGTCTAAGTTTCTAAGTGTGAGGAGGATGTTGAACATGGATTAGGAAGTGCAAGTCGCCTTAATTGAACATTAATATGTAGATTATTTCGATTTTCGTAGAATTTCGAAATGGTTTGTACACACAAAAAAATTTTTTTCTGATTCAACCACGAAATTAATTGATCCAATTAATTTTTAATTGAAATGTCTTCAATCACAGATAGTATCAATTAAAAAATGATAGTATCAATTAAAAAATTAATTGAAGGTCAATTAAAAAGTTAATTGATCCAATTAAAAAATTAATTGATACTATTATTTTTGTGATTGATTTTTGTTTCAATTAAAAAATTTGTTGAATCAATTAAATTTTTAATTGAATATTTTTTAAAACTCAATTAAAATTTTAATAGGAAAATTTTTCCTGAAATTTTTTTGTGTGTAGAAGCTAATATATTCGACCCACTAAAAAAAGTCATTGCTATTTTTATTTCTATTGAAAATTTGGTAAACATTTTATTTCTGCAGAAAGTTTTTTATTTCTATAGAAAATTTTGTTAAGATTTTATTTCTATAGAAAATTTTATCAAAATTTTATTTCTATAGAAAATTTTGTCAAAATTGTATTTCTATAGAAAATTTTGTCAAAATTTTATTTCTATAGAAAATTTTGGTAAAATTTTATTTCTATAGAAAATTGTGTCAATGTTTTATTTCTATAGAAAATTTTCTCAAAATTGTATTTCTATAGAAAATTTTGTCAAAGTTTTATCTCTATAGGAAATTTTATAAAAAATTTATTTCTACAGAAAATTTTGTCAACATTTTATTTCTAAAGAAAATTTTGTCAATATTTTTTATAGAAAATTTTGTCAAAATTTTATTTATGTAGAAAATTTGCACAAAATTTTATTTCTATAGATTTTTTTAATTTTATTTCTATAGCAAATTATGTCAATGTTTTATTTCTATAGAAAAAATTGCCACCATGGTGCAATGGTTAGCATGCCCGCCTTGCATACACAAGGTCGTGGGTTCGATTCATGCTACGACCGAACACCAAAAAGTTTTTCAGCGGTGGATTATCCCTGGTGACATTTCTGAGGGTTTCAAAGCTTGTTTAAGTGGTTTCACTGTAATGTGGAACGCCGTTCGGACTCAGATATAAAAAGGTCCCTTGTCATTGAGCTTAACATGGAATCGGGCAGCACTCAGTGATAAGATAGAAGTTCACCACTGTGGTATCACAATGGACTGAATAGTCTAAGTGAGCCTGATACACCGGGCTGCCACATAACCTAATCTAACCTAATCTAACCTAACCTAACCTATAGAAAATTTTGTCAAAATTGTATTTCATAGAAACTTTTGTTGAAATTTTATTTCTATAGAAAATTTTGTCAATATTTTATTTTTATTAGAAAATTTTGTTAAAATTTTAGTTCTTTAGAAAAATTTTGTCAACATTTTATTTCTATAGAAAATTTTGTAAAAATTTTATTTCTATGGAAAATTTTGTCAAAATTTTATTTTTATGGAAAATTTTGTCAAAATTTTATTTTTATAGAAAATTTTGTCAAAATTTTATTTGTATAGAAAATTTGGTCCAAATTTTATTTTTATAGAAAATTTTGTCAAAATTTTATTTTTATAGAAAATTTTGTCAAAATTTTATTTGTATAGATAATTTTGTCAACATTTTATTTTTATAGAAAATTTTGTCAAAATTTTATTTTAATAGAAAATTTTGTCAAAATTTTATTTTTATAGAAAATTTTGTTAAAATTTTATTTTTATAGAAAATTTTGTCAAAATTTTATTTCTACAGAAAATTTTGTAAAAATTTTATTTCTATAGAAAATTTTATAAAAATTTTATTTCTATAGAAAACTTTATAAAAATTTTATTTTTAGGGGAAATTTGTGAAGTCTTAGCTGGAGAGGAAAAAATAAAGATTTCCAGTTCCAGTTTTATTATTCATCATTCATCTGTGAATTATATTGCCTTAAAGTTTGTCTGCTTTACCGTTTAGAATTTCTAAACTGTGACACCAAAAGTGTCACTCGAAATAAAATCATCAACCATCATCGCATTGATTGCATTACAATCAATGGATGCCAAAATTTCAACTACACTTAACGAGGCGGAACTAAAGCAAATTTAGCTTTTCTTGTTAGTTTATGGAAACTATTATATTATAGCTAAAATTTCCCCAATAAGAAAAACTGTCCCTCTCACTTAAATGTTTGTTTGTTACCTTAGTTAAGTTTTATACAAATGAAGCCGAATATTTTCCAAATTCGTATTTTCCACATAGTTCAGAATTTCTTAAAATATCTAAATCTAATTGAAAATTCTAAATCAGGTGCTTTATTTCAAAACCCGAATTTTATCATTTTACCAAAAAAAATATTTTGTTTAATGAATTTTTTGGAAATTGTCCAAAAATATTTACTTATTTTTTCATATTGTCATTTGTAGTCCCATGTCTAAAATTAACCTAAATTTTCTTTCCGCTCGACTTCAGTTATATGTTTTTTGTTTCTTTTTTTTTCTTCTTCTTTTATAATTAATCCAATAAAACTACAAACTATCATAACCAAACATCCTTCCTCCATAATCCCAATACTATTTATGGCATAAGCTCGTTAAATTTATAAATTTGATATTCTCTAACCACAATTTAGTTTAATTTATTCCCAATTTGACACTTTGTTGTCTACACATTTAGAAAATGAGGTTTTTTCGGTTTACTTTTATGGTTATATTCATAAATATTGGTTTTCACAATTTTGCAACTGATATCTCTGTATGCTTTCGAGAAGATTAATCCACTCTGCAATGGCACATTAGGGAAATTTAAAAGTAAAAATATTTCAATGGTTTTTCAAAAGTTCCAATACATAGTAGTATGGGTTGGATGTTATGTTGTGTACTAATATGCATGAAAAAGGAAAAGAAGAAGAAGAAAAAAGCAAAACATACAATGCGTAAGAGTATAGATGTGAATATGAGTGGGTGTGTGTGTGTTTGTGGGAACGCATTGGCAGTTTACAATAATTTCCATCAGGGATTTTATTCAGTCCGACAAAATTCTCTGGGGAAATAATAATGTTCGCATTGTTTTTATTTCGTTGCATTAGTTTGCCGCTGAACTAAATGCCCCCAAACAATTTGGTTATTTGCATATATATTTCCGTATGTATGTGTGTGTGAATGTGTGTATTATTGTGTAGAAATGTTTTGAAATTTGCCATCGTTAATGTTTCCTTCCTAAGAGCGTTGCCAGTATTAGGCAAAAAAAATCCCCAAAATGGGGATTTGGAAATTTTATGGCAAATTTTCAGTTTTTCGGGATTTTGAATTTTCGAAATCTTTTTAGCATAATATAGCTGGGGAATATAGTTTCTACTTTCTCAAAAAAAGGCTGTTGTAAAACTAATGCTAAAATGAACTAATATTTATTGCAAAAATTTTATTTTGTTTTAGTTTATTTCTAAAATTTTATAAAAATTGTTCCCCAGCCCAACGATTTTTTCTTTATTCCAAGTATGTCTCAAAAATTTTATGAACTCAATAGCAGTAAAATTTCAATCACATACAAATTAGTTCAATTCTAACTAAAACAGAAGAAGTGTTTCGTACACTTCTCCAAAATAATAAGAATGAACTGGAGCATGTTTAAAATGGGAATGATCTGGCGTCTAATTTTTTTTTTATTTTTAGTTCTTTTTTTCGAGAAAGATGCATTTCGTAAATGGTAATTAAAAATCCAAAAATTTTGGAAAAATTGTTTTTTTTTTTTTTAATAAATTTCAAAATTTGGAATACAATTTAGTTCAATTTTCGCACATGATAGTTCATTTTTCGCATAATGTAGTTTACTTTTTTTCTGTGTATTTTTTATACCCTCCATCATAGGATGGGGGTATATTAACTTTGTCATTCCGTTTGTAACACATCGAAATATTGCTCTAAGACCCCATAAAGTATATATATTCTGGGTCGTGGTGAAATTCTGAGTCGATCTAAGCATGTTCGTCCGTCCGTCCGTCCGTCCGTCTGTTGAAATCACGCTAACTTCCGAACGAAACAAGCTATAGACTTGAAACTTGGCACAAGTAGTTGTTATCGATGTAGGTCGGATGGTATTGAAAATGGGCCATATCGGTCCACTTTTACGTATAGCCCCCATATAAAGGGACCCTCAGATTTGGTTTGTGGAGCCTCTAACAGAAGCATATTTCATCCGATCCGGCTGAAATTTGGTACATGGTGTTGGCATATGGTCTCTAACAATCATGCACAAATTGGTCCACATCGGTCCATAATTATATATTGCCCCCATATAAACCGATCTCCAGATTTGGCTTGCGAAGCCTCAAAGAGAAGCAAATTGCATCGGATCCGGCTGAAATTTGGTAAATGGTATTGGTATATGGTCTCTAGCAACCGTGCAAAAATTGGTCCACATTGGTCCATAATTATATATAGCGCACATATAAACCGATCCCCAGATTTGGGTTGCGGAGCCTCTAAGAGAAGCAAATTTCATCCGATCCGGCTGAAACGTTTTCCAGATTTGACCTCCGGAGCCTCTTGGAGGAGCAAAATTCATCCGATCCGGTTCAAATTAGGAACGTGGTGTTAGTATATGGTCGCTAACAACCGTACCAAAATTGTTCCAATCACACAAAAATTGGTCCATATCGGTTCATAATCATGGTTGCCACTAGAGCCAAAAATAATGTGCCAAGATTTTATTTCTATAGAAAATTTTGTCAAAAGTTTATTTCTATAGAAAATTTTGTTAAAATTTTATTTCTGTAGACATTTTTGTCAAAATTTTCTTTCTATAGAAAATTTTGTGAAAATTGTTATTTCTATAGAAAATTTTGTGAAAATTTTATTTCTATAGAAAATTTTGTTAAAATTTTATTTCTGTAGAAAATTTTGTCAAAATTGGATTGATCTTTTTTGATTTAATATATACCACGTATGGACTTACATACAATTTAGAAGATGGTGTTAGGAGGTTTTAAGATACCATGCCATCGGCAAGCGTTACCGCAACTTAAGTAATTCGATTGTGGGTGGCAGTGTTTAGAAGAAGTTTCTACGCAATCCATGATGGAGGGTACATAAGCTTCGGCCTGGCCGAACTTACGGCCGTATATACTTGTTTTTTAATTTTATTGTTCAAAAGTAAAATATGTCGAAAAAACATCAAATTTTATAATGAATTGAATTGACTACTTTTGGCACGAACTGTGATATTTTTGGGGACAAAATCATCTCCAATTGGGGACAGGAACCAGAAATTATGGCAACACTGCTTCCTAGGAAGGCTCTTAAATTTTTCATTCTGTTTTCTCCCCTATGCTATGTTGGTTTTGTTTGTTCTGTCATTTGATTTGTATATTTTGTGGTTTACCAAACAGGAAGAAATCGATGAATAAATATTAGTTTGATATTTATGAAAATAAATATTAGAAAATGTTCCCAAAATATAATATCCATCTAGCTAACAATTGGAAAATTGCCTAAGGCTTTTTTTGTAACAAAAACCAACATTTTTTTGTGAGAATAGGCATTAAAATAAAAAAAAATGTTTCAACTTATAAAACTTTTGGAAAAGTTTTGATTACACGTATATAATACTTTCAGAGGACAATGAATAGGTATGAAAAGTAAATGGCCCATATGTGGTAAAAGAAAAAGGATTTTTAAACTTTATATTGTTTTGTTGTATTTCTTAGAAATGGAATATTTTAATTTTTATAAAAAAATTATACACATAAAATCGACCACTGAAAATGCAATTTGGTATGTGGTTCTGTTTAAAAAAAATGTATAAGTTTTAATTAGGAAGAGGGTACGGAAATTTTATCTTGCGGCTTCTTTCAAATGTGTTTGAAAAATATTAAATTTTCCTTAATCTAATAAAACGTGATCTAAATAAACTATACGAGATTGGTAAATTCTATTTTAAAGACAGTAAATTCGTTAAAATCTCCGTTAGCTTTCAATGTTTTTCCCATATTGGGAGAACATTTAAATCCGTGAATACATTGAAATATTTTCTATTGATCAATATAATTGCCCTATATATTGTCAGGGTTTTCTATAACTACAACATGCAAAAGGATGCTATTATCAAAAAAATATTTCAAATTGATTCGTTTGTATATCTTTAGAAAGTATTAATAAAAATTCCAACATAGCACCCTTGAGGCTTTATCAATAGCATGTAGTTAAATTGAACTCTAACAACCCCCCCCCCCCACATTTTTCACGTGAATTCTATCAATTTTTGGTACTCTTGAATATTGAATGGCATATAACACTCATCGAGTTTTTTTAACTTCGTTTTTCAGACTGGCATGTCACGTTTAAACTATACCCCCACAACGGATTTGGATTATGGAACAATATCATGTTGGGCTCGCAACTCCATTGGTATGCAAAAATCGCCCTGTGTTTTTCAAGTGGTTGCTGCAGGTAAGTTTGGACAAAAAATACGTGTATATTCGATGAGGTAAACGCATAGAATAAATCCCAGCGTTTTCGTTGAAAAACAAAAATGTCAAACATGTAAACACAATAATGGCCACGACCACAGTGAGCAATTCACTTAATTTACTTACATATCAGTCATTTGGGCCATACAAATAATCAAAAAGGTTTGAACACTCAAAGAAATTTGGTAGAATAGATTTTTCTGTAGTACAGTGATTCACAAAAGTATTCGTTTTTTACCCTCCACCACAGGATGGGGGTATATTAACTTTACGGTCCACTTTAACATATAGCCCCCATATAAACGGACCTCCAAATTTGGCTTGCGGACCCTCTAAGAGAAGCAAATTTCATCCGATCCGGCTGAAATTTGGTACATGGTGTTAGTATATGGTCTTTAACAACCATGCAAAAATTGGTCCACATCGGTCCATAATTATATATAGCCCCCATACAAACCGATCACCAGATTTGATCTCCGGAGCCTCTTGGAAGAGCAAAATTCATCTGATTCAGTTGAAATTTGGTACGTGGTGTTAACATATGGCCTCAAACACCCATGCAAAAATTGGACGAAATCGGTCCATAAATATATATAGTCCCCATATAAACGGATCCCCAGATTTGATTTCCGGAGCCCCTTAGAAGAGCAAAATTCATCCGATTCGGTTGAAATTTAGTACGTGATGTTAGTATATGGTATCCAACAACCATGCAGGAATTGGTTCATATCATAATTATATATAGCCCCCATATAAACCGATACCCAGATTTAACCTCCGGTGCCTTTTGGAGAAGCAAAATTCACCCGATCTGGTTGAAATTTGGTATGTGGTGGTAGTATATGATATTTAACAATCATGCCAAAAGTGGTCCATATCAGTCCCCATATAAACCGATACCGAGATTTGGTTTTGGAGCCTCTTAGGTTGGGTTAGGTTATGTGGCAGCCCGATGTATCAGGCTCACTTAGACTATTCAGTCCATTGTGATACCACAGTGGTGAACTTCTCTCTTATCACTGAGTGCTGCCCGATTCCATGTTAAGCTCAATGACAAGGGACCTCCTTTTTATAGCCGAGTCCGAACGGCGTTCCACATTGCAGTGAAACCACTTAGAGAAGCTTTGAAACCCTCAGAAATGTCACCAGCATTACTGAGGTGGGATAATCCACCGCTGAAATACTTTTTGGTGTTTGGTCGTAGCAGGAATCGAACCCACGACCTTGTGTATGCAAGGCGGGCATGCTAACCATTGCACCACGGTGGCTCCTCTTGGAGGAGCAAATTTCATCCGAGTCAGTTGAAATTTGGTACATTGTGCTATTATATGGCCGTTAACAACCATGTCTAACTAGGTCCATATCGGACTATAGTTATATATAGCCCTCAGATAAATCGATCCCCAGTCACACAAAAATTGGTCCATATCAAGTTCATAATTGTATATAGCCCCCATATAAGTAGTTTTCTTGAAATGTTTCCATGGACATACATAAAAGCAAAACGCAAATAACAAATCAAGAAATTAACTTCATTGTTTTAATTTTAAACATTAAATCAAAAAGCTAAAGAAAGCAGAAAAACGAATACTTTTGTGAATATATTAATTTATGAATAATAATATTGTCTACTTTTTGGGATATAAAAATGCGAAAACAGGACATAATATGGTTTATATTTAATTTGCAATGGTATCCCATGAGGAACATAAGAATAATGCAATAAAATAATGTGCCTTCTTTACAAACGACCAAGAAGGTATCTTAAAAATTGCAGTAACAATTTACTTTTAGAAAAAAAAATTATTTGGTTCAACCACGAATTCTTTAATTTTCAATCACAGAAATAATAGTATCAATCACCAAAGTCAATTAAAAACTTATTTGATAAAATTAATTTTTGTGATTCATTTTTGTTTCAATTAAAAAGTTTTTAAATGAATATTTTGTAAAGTTCAATTAATATCTTAATTGGAAAACATTTCGTTATATTTTTTCTGTGTTGTGTAAAATCGTAAAAGAAATTGTGAATTTGATATCGTGTTTCGATAAGTATTTAACCTCACAACCTGATACAAGAACAATTTACTATAGTGTGGTAATTTCATAAACGTCTATAGTAAAAATTTCAACCAGAGGCTAGACTAACTATATGTTATTTTTATCCAATATCTGACAGACTGTCAGAGCAAATTGTTACAAAAAAATTTTAAAAAATATTTTTTAAACTTTTTTTGTAAGTTTGCTTTATATTCATTAAAATTTTGAAAATCTAATTTTTTTGCAAAAAATATCTTATTTTTCTGTAGAACAAAAGAACTGAAAAAATGAGGAGTAAAAATGATAATGACGATTTACTACAAAAAATGTTCAATGTTTATTAAGTGTAATGAATTTGGTAGTATGTTATTTCCAAAAATTGTTTGCTGGGACCTCTAATATAATTTTTTTGAATAAATACCCCAGGACCACTGTCTATTCGTCTTTTTACTCCTGTTCCAATATTGTTAATTGCTATATTGCGTGGTATTGCCAGTTGAATAATCTTCCATGTTAAACCTAATCTGCTATAATTTCATATTGCATAACAATTGCTAGTGTAAAAAGGATTATATGTCCAATGGATAATTTTGTTAAATGCAGAACTCCGCAGGGTAAATATTTGAATGTAAAGTTACGCGAGAAAATTTTAATTGCTTATTTGTATAGAAATTTGAAAAAGAAAACAATAATATTTTACTAACATAAAATATAAAAAAAAAAATAAAATATAACAAAAACACTTTAGGTTATAAAAATAACTTATTGTCATTGTTGGATTTTACAAACTTTGTGAGATGTAAGTCTAAAGTTAATCAATATATATCATATTTGAATACATAACAATATTGAAAATAGGCATTAAATCATATATTATTGTGTATTTCTACTAAACTGTTAAATGATAAAGAGAGTATAACACATTGCAGAAAAAGAATTTAAATATCTTATTTGTTGCATACTTTTGGGGATATAGAAAAAATTAGAAATGCAAGGCCATGGAAATTTGATTTAGCCAGCGAAGAAACATGTGTATAGTCAGGCTTTTTTGGATTGTGATCTTGTATTTTCATTTCAATAACTTAATTAATACTAATTCCTTATTCTTCATGTCCACTAAACTCATATGAAAATTGTAATAATATGCAGAATAATTAATTTGGACAAAAAAAAAACAGCATTCATTGATATCGGCTTAACACAAAAATAGAAACGAGAGTAGTTTTCAGTTATTCACATATTCTTGTGAATATTTTTGATCGTAGCTTACACTGTATGATCTCTGGCGATGACATAACATATAAGCAATGTTACTAAATGCATTGCATTCTTTATAATACAATATTACATTCCTTATACAAAAACGTTCTTCTTTATTTGGAAACCAATTAAAGAAAGTTTCTCGAATTACAATTCGAATTTAAATTCGGTGTTCCGTTAATCACAAATCATAAGTCCCTAACAATATTTTCTTTTGCAAAATACTTTTCACCATTTCACTACCGAAATAAACCTAATGTTAAAAAATTTCATTATACCCTCCACCATAGGATGGGGGTATATTAACTTTGTCATTCCGTTAGTAACACATCGAAATATTGCTCTATGACCCCATAAAGTATATATATTCTGGGTCGTGGTGAAATTCTGAGTCGATCTGAGCATGTCCGTCCGTCCGTCTGTTGAGACCACGCTAACTTTCGAACGAAACAAGCTAACGCCTTGAAACTTGGCACAAGTAGTTGTTATTGATGTAGGTCGGATGGTATTACAAATGGGCCATATTGGTCCACTTTTACGTATAGCCCCCATATAAACGGATCCCCAGATTTGGTTTGCGGACACTCTAAGAAAAGCAAATTTCATCCGATCCAGCTGAAATGTGGTACATGGTGTCAGCATATGATCTCTAACAACCATGCAAAAATTGGTCCACATCGTTCCATAATTATATATTGCCCCCATATAAACCGATCCCCCGATTTGGCTTGCGGAGCCTCTAAGAGAAGCAAGTTTCACCCGATCCGGCTGAAATTTGGTACATGGTGTTAATTTATGGCCTCAAACACCCGTGCAAAAATTGGTCGAAATCGGTCCATAATTATATATAGCCCCCATATAAACCGATTCTCAGATTTGACCGCCGGAGCGGAGAAGAGCCAAATTCATCCGATTCGGTTGAAATTTGGTACGTGATGTTAGTATATGGTATCCAACAACCATGCAGGAATTGGTTCATATCAGTCCATAATAATATATAGCCCCCATATAATCCGATCCCCAGATTTGACCTCCGGTGCCTTTTGGAGAAGCAAAATTCATCCGATCTGTTTGGAAATTTGGATCCCGAGATTTGGTTGTGGAGCCTCTTGGAGGAGCAAATTTCATCCGAATCAGTTGAAAGTTGGTACATTGTGCTAGTATATGGCCGTTAACAACCATGTCTAACTAGGTCCATATCGGTCTATAGTTATATAGCCCTCAGATAAATCGATCCCCAATCACACAAAAATTGGTCCATATCAAGTTCATAATTGTATATAGCCCCCATATAAGCGACCCCCATAATTCAATTCTGGCTCTCCACCATGTATGGACTAACTCACAATTTAGAAACGATTAATATACCCAACCCATGTAATTCGATTGTGGATGCCAGTCTTTCGTAGAAGTTTCTACGCAATCCATGGTGGAGGGTACATAAGATTCGGCCTGGCCGAACTTACGGCCGTATATACTTGTTGTTCTTCTGTTTTTACTTGTACTAACAACATGTAGAACAAAAATTGTCATTTTGAAAACCTACATCAATTACTTCAAGAGCTATATAAGCTTGTTTTGAAAACTTAATTCTTGAATTGTGACCAAATGGCCTTACGAAAATAAGCGCTATTTGGCCTATAATATTTTTCAAAGTGTAAGGAAAAATACAATAAAGAACCGGAAAAAGTATCAGCCATAGTTTTTGTATGAATATCCATTTACCAGAAACATACAGTAGAACCATTGTATCAAATTTTCGTATTTTTCGTTTATTGTTAAAGAAGTTTATATAAATGTATTTTTGACTCACCAATATGGAAAATATTTATAGCTTATTTAGATTCAAGGCTCTACTTTAAAATAACATTGAAAAGTAAATCGAAACTAAGTGGGTAAATAGAATTTGGTGTCTTTTTCGAATGTCCTTCTAACTGGACATCGGTAGTGAAAGGGTTAAGACTTTTAAAATTTTTTAGAAATTTAGCTATACAATAATTGAGATCTCGACATTTTAACGTTAAATGAATAAGGTGTTAAAGTCCTGATTTGTTTTTCAGAATAAAAAATCCTTCGATTAGACAATAATTACCTTCATCAGAAGCCGATTAGTTAACAATAAAAATAAATTTTAAAAATCTGTAAATGTTGTCGAACTCTCAGAAAACCAGATGTATTTTTTATTACAAAGATAATGCTTCAAACCTTAAAAAATCCTTTTTTGAAATCTCAATAATTGACTTTTAGGGAGATAAATTTTTGACTTCCGATTTGTCTACTGCTCAGATAATAAAAAAAATTTAAAAATATTAGTATCTACACTCAAAAAAATTTCACGAACATTTTTCAATTAAAATTTTTATTGATTTTTAAAAAATATTCAATTAAAAATTTAGTTAATTCAATGAATTTTTTAATTGAAACAAAAATCAATCACAAAAATTAATAGTATCAAATAATTTTTTAGTTGGATTAATTAAGCTTTTAATTGAATTTCAATTAATTTTTTAATTGATACTATAATTTCTGTGACATTTCAATTAAAAACTTAATTGGATCAATTAATTTCGTGATTGAATCAGATTTTTTTTTGTGTGTGTGTAGGGTGTCCAAAACCTACACCGCTTAATCGGCTAACCGGATCCCGATATAAATTCCTAAACGTATAGTGAAGAAATTGGCATTCTCGGTTTTAAAATCTGATTTAAGATTACCTGACTTTGAAACATCGGTTATCCGGTTGTCTCTATTTCAATAACATTTCTATCTACTTTGTCATATGTTTCCTCTGAAAGTCAAACTTTGTTTTGAGACGTACTGAAGAATGCAAACAGCTGACACACTACAAAACGTATTATTTAATTAACAAAATATCTTTTATCACATGACTCTTTATACGATTATTTGAGAATAGAACCGATAAACTCTGAGTTTTGTATTTTAGTTCGACGTCTACCTTTAGTAAACGATTATTTCCAGAATCAAATTTCATAAAAAATAAGCGTTATTTCTTGATGAGAGTCGACTTATGTAATTTGATCTGCTGAATCAAATTACATCTGCTGAATTCGAAAACAAAAATGTTTACAAATTTTTTATGGAACCGGTTTTGAGATATCTCGTTATTTTTAGTTTTTTCGCTGTTTTTTCAATAAACAAATTATATCTCGAGTTAGAAATGACCGATTATATCGTTCTTAAATGAAGGGTATTAAGATGACGAATAGTCGTTTGTAATTGGATCTGTGATAAGTTAACTGGTTCAAAAAATATCGATGCGCAAAAAAGTATAAACCATCCGCCAGAAAAGTATAAACCATTAAATCTTCTAACAACCCCGAAACTGTGATTGCTTCAACTCTCAAAAGATGAAAAAAAATTATGAAACAATATATTAAAATAAAGTAAGAAAAATACATGAAAATGTATATATATATTTTTTTTTCAAATTCATATGAGTTCATAGGCACAACGTATCAACCAATACCAAGAGTGAATCAAAAGCACGTTTTTAGAAGCTGAACTTTTTTTTGCTAAGATCACTTGGTTCTTTCTAAAATCAAAATTTCAATAATACCTGGTTATAAATTGTATATAATTTCCAATTTATATTAATTTAAATCTTTCGATAATGATTAATCCAAAACAAGCTTACGAGTAGTTCAATAAATAAAAATATAACATTAAAACTTTCACATCATCTCCACCCACAACAAATTTCTTTGAGTGTATGTTAAGTTTCTAACTTGATACATATTTAAGTGTAAACTAAAACCATTGACAAGATAAAACTTTTTGTACTCATCTTCTGTTTTTGTTTTTTTTTCTCCAAAACAAATATCAGGACGACCATTTCCATTACAAAATTGCTCGATAACCAACCAATCAGCAGATTCTTTACAAGTGGATTGCATTGAGGGTTTCGATGGTGGCCTTCCACAAAGTTTCATGTTGGAGTTGGTGGAATTAAACAATTTGCGTTTGGCACGAAATATAACTTTGCAGGTAAGTTTTATCAACACACACACACATATGCTCTTCTCTCCCTTGTCACAGGATAAATGCTATGTCATTGAAAAGGAAAATTTTGTTGTAAAAAGTCATATATAAAAGTTTTGGCAATGTAGCTCAATTATATAATGTGAAAATAATTATTTGCCAGATAGAGTACGTGTGGTCGTTTATGTCTTAAAAAATTAATGCCAGTGTATCCTAGGGGGGTTTATGTTTTTGGTCACAACGTCTTTGGCAGAAGATAAACTTTTGCTGATCTACTGTGGGGGGTTTTTGTTTTTCTCTGTTTGAGATTCTTTGAAATATAGTTACACGTAAAGAAATAAAATATTGGAAAATAAGAAAAGCAGTAATAATGGGTTATGGAACGAATCAATTAAGTTATATTTGAAATTGCTTCAACCGTGGTAATTAAAAAAATTAATTGATTCAAATAAAAACAAGTATATACGGCCGTAAGTTCGGCCAGGCCGAAGCTTATGTACCCTCCACCACGGATTGCGTAGAAACTTCTTCTGAACACTGCCATCCACAATCGAATTACTTTGGTTGCGGTAACGCTTACCGATGGCAAGGTATGCATCTGAAATACTCCTAACACCGTCTTCTAAATTATCAGTAAGTCCATACGTGGTATATATTAAATTAAAAAAGACCGATTAAATACGTATATAATTCAGTTTGACAAAGTTTTCTATAGAAATAAAATTTTGACAGAATTTTCTATAGAAATAAAATTTTGACAAAATTTTCTATAGAAATAAAATTTTGACAAAATTTTCTATAGAAATAAAAATTTGACAAAATTTTCTATAGAAATAAAATTTTGACAAAGTTTTCTATAGAAATAAAATTTTGACAAAATTTTCAATGGAAATAAAATTTTAACAAAATTTTCAATAGAAATTAAATTTTAACAAAATTTTCTATAGAAATAAAATTTTAACAAAATTTTCTATAGAAATAAAATTTTGACAAAATTTTCTATAGAAATAAAATTTTGGTAGATTATTTTTGGCTCGAGTGGCAACCACGACCAATTTTTGTGTGATTGGGGATCGGCTATATATAACAATAGCCGATATGGACCAATTTTGGTATGGTTGTTAGCGGCATATAAACCCAGAGAAGGAATATGATCACCTCAAACATGTTTTAAGAGCAAAATGTTATTTTTGGGTGGTGACCATGTAACATGGTTTTCGCAACCATGTTATTTTCTTGGAAATCATGTATCTGATTTCGGCAAGCATGTATCTGATTTGACGACAAAATAACATTTTAGTGACAAACATGTTACATGGTCACCATACAAAAATAACATTTTGCTCTTGAAACATGTTTGAGGTGATCATATTCCTTCTCTGCGTGTACTAACACCACGTTCCACATTTGAACCGGACCATATACAAACACCATGTACCAAATTTCAGCCGGATCGGATGAAATATGCTTCTCTTAGAGGCTCCGCAAGCCAAATCTGAGGGTCCGTTTATATGGGGGCTATACGTAAAAGTGGACTGATATGGCCCATTTGCAATACCATCCGACCTACATCAATAACAACTACTTGTGCCAAGTTTCAAGTCGATAGCTTGTTTCGTTCGGAAGTTAGCGTGATTTCAACAGACGGTCGGACGAACATGCTTAGATCGACTCAGAATTTCACCACGACCCAGAATATACTTTATGGAGTCTTAGAGCAATATTTCGATGTGCTACAAACGGAATGACATGAATGATTTTTATACCCTCCACCCCATCCTATGGTGGAGGGTATAAAAATCAATTATATTGTTAAGTCACCTCACTTTTTGTGACGATATTCATTCAGTGTGAAACTTTTGGGTTTTTTCTGCGTTTTTTTTTTTTGATTTGATGCCTGGCTGTTGATAATACAGTTTAGAATCAAGTTCTCGACCAAACTGAATCGTTTCACGTGGAAATAAAAAGAAAAAATCAATAACGTTTCCCGAAAACTTTTTACAAAATTAAAGAGACTAATGTAAAATACAAAAATTTTATGTAGAAGTCGAACTAGCGAAATATCTGATTTTGTAATTGTTAATTAGAATCAGACGAATTTCGTAATGGTCGTCCAAAAAGGTTGTTCGCATTGAATTCCACACCATTTGTCAATCGCTCCAAAAAGGTTCGGTCGATTGCGGTGCTTCGAAACACGTTTAGGGCATCGTGACTGGTGACGAATCATACATTTACGTGTATGATCCCGAATGTAAACAGTAGTCGAATGTATGGGTGTTTCATGATGAGTCAAATCCAAAAAAAAAAAATTCCAGGATCCCCACTTTTTCGCAAAATTTTGAGAGACTTTTCAATGAAAACTCAACCAAAGGGAGGAGCACTTTTCGCGTCGAAATGGAATTGAAGTTACCGAAACATTGTTGTGCTACACGAAATTATACAGCAACTGTGATAATGAATGTTTAATTCCTTGGCTGTTTCATATCTTCTTATTTTGTTTAAAGTCCTGGTCAATCCTTTTCATAATTTCAAAGAATTTTCGATGAAAGCTCGAACATATGGAATTGCATCTTTCACATCGAAATGGAATGGAAGCGATCGAAACATTGTTGTGCTACACGAACTTACACAGCATCGACTTCTCAAACTTAATTATTTTCAATTGTAGCTTGATTAGCATTTTTCGTTGTATCATATATTCAAAATATAGAGAATTTCTTTTTCAACTCATTTTTAAACATGATGATCTTATTTCATCTTCGCCTATTTTTTGGTAAATATAATTTAAACTGTCACCTTTCAAATACCATTTTGTATAACACAATGTGGTTGGTAGCACAGGAGATAGAGGACTTCAACGATTTCTATTAACAAAATTCGAAAGGAATTTAGAATTTCCCTGAGGAAGGGAGGGTCATGAATTCAATCCCAGTTTCGAACACTTCTATAAAAAGGAGGATCTCTTTGTCATTGAGCTAAAATATGGATGCACGCAGCACGTATGATAAGAGAGAAGTTCACCACTAGTGGTATCAAAGTGGACTGAATAGTCTATGTGTGCATAAAATAACAGTTTGCCCCTATATCTAACCAAATAGAATATGAAGTTCAACTTTGTCCAGTACTTTAACTTTTTCTCAGTGTGTATATACATTTTATTTTATTCGGTTTTTGTAAAACGAATATTCTTTCTAATTTGTGTTCCTTCGTACTTTTCTACGCCACTATGATTGTGGTTTAGCAGCAAATATCAATTGCCAAAATTTAAAAAGTTTCTACAAGAAAAATTTTTTGTATTCCATATACTTCCGGTTCCTGGCGAAGCTAAACGAAAAATCAACTACAAACCTAGATAGCAAAGAAGTAGAGCTCATATTGCAATAAGTATATGAAGGTGATGCATATACACACCTATACACATTGGTGTAGGTGTAACCAGTTGTGGTTAAGTTGTTTGGTATGATAAGTGTGTGTATGGGTAAATAGGTTATGTATGTATATGTAAGCAAGTCTTATTATATTCTAAAGTTTCCATTTATTAAAGTGATTGGGTGTTAAAACTTTTTCTTTGAAGATGCATATATTCAATTTGTTCTCTTTCAGCTTTGAATGATTAAATGACAAATTATCTTAAAAAAATATAATCAATAAAGTAAAATGATAACATGGATAAAATCTCGAAATCTGGTATATAAATAATTAATTGTCTTCTTCGTTGTGTTGCATATGGAGTTTATGTATAGAAAACAATTATTTTTGGCTTTCATCACGAATTTAGTTGATCCAATTAATTTTTAATCCAATTAATTTTTAATGCAGTACGAATATTTTTATTTCTGAATGTAATAGATCAAAGTGCGTTTGTAAGCTTGCAAAGAATAAAATTAACTGCCACTTGAATAAATCTGTCTGTTGCCAGACGAGGAATTTAGAAATTATAGGTTGCAATGCATATCAATCACAGTGTTCAGTAGAAGGAAGCGATACTACTCCCCCGAAATATTAATCCTTAAATGCGCACATTATCTTTCCAGATACAACCAGAAAAAATTCGTACGTCTTAAAATATTTACCGAATTCTAGGAAATCAAGTTTGTTTCATTAAAAATATCATAGCGCAGTTTTAAAAAATATGTTTTTCTGGAAAATCTGTGCAATCTGAAACCAAAAATTCCAAAATCTACTAATTTAAGAATAATTTGTATTTACCAGAGATAAAGGGAGCCACCGTGGTGCAATGGCAGCCTTGTATAAAAAGGGTCGTGGGTTCGAATCCTGCGTCGACCGAACGCCAAGAAGTTTTTCAGCGGTGGATTATCCCTTCTCATAATGGTGATATTTCAGAGTGTTTCAAAAGATTTTCTAAGTACGAGTAGTTTCAGAGAAATGTGAAACGCCGTTCGGACAAAAATTTTATAAAATCAAAAAGTCTTAGTTTGCTCAATTTTATTTCTGTAGAAAATTTTGTCAAAGTTTTTTCCTATACAAAATTTTCTAAAATTTTTTTTTTCTATAGGCATTTTTTTCAAAATTTTATTTATATAGAAATTTTTCTCAAAATTTTTTTTTCTATAAAAAACTTTGTCAATTTTTTTTTCGATATAAAATTTTTGTCAAAAATTTATTTCTAGAAAGTTTTGTCAAAATTTTATTTCCATAGAAAGTGGTGTCAAAATTTCATTTTCCAAAAAAATTCTCTCAAAATTTTTATTTCCATAGAAAATTTTTTTGAAATTTTTATTTTGTTAAATTATTTTGTTAAAATTTTGTGAAAATTTTATTTTTATAGAAATTTTTGTCAAATTGTTATTTCTATAGAATTTTTGTCGAAATTTATTTCTATAGAAATTTTTGTCAAAATTTTATTTCTATAGAAATTTGTAAAGTACCCCTTAGTGGGAGAGGGATATTTAGCAAAATCTACCAAATCATCAAGAATTCAATCTACAAAACAATAAAAAATCTACCGTTTTTGGTAAGATTCCACAAAACATCTGTGTACACTGAAAAAACAGTGAACCCTCCAGGAAGAAAAGTTTTGGTTAATTTTAGAAAATTTTGAATATTTTTAGAAAATTTTAACTAAACAGTATTACAAACGTTGGCATAACGCCGATATCATAAAAATAAGTAAAAATTTTTCGACAAATTCAAGAAAATTTATTAGGCATAATTAATTTTTTTCACATGTTAAAGAAAATTTTGTAGTTTGAAGGAAAAAAATTGCAGTTCAAAATTGCAAGAATGTCTTTAGTGACATACGAAGTTCATGATGGACGCATTTGTAGTAAAAGTTACAAATTCAAAGAAATAATGAACTATTTTGTGAGAAATACGAATTTAGAAAATCTTTATGCTTAATTTGTGTATAATTTTTACACAAAAAATTATTAGAGTAAAGGAAACTTTCATAAAACATAATAATTCCATGAACTAAAATAAAGTTAAATTGGCTTTAGTGAAATAGAGAGTTCACTTTTTTTGAGTGTAGTATAAATATATTTCTATTTCATACTGCAATTAATTTGTTTATTTGTAAACAAAAACTTAGTTTAATGCACACTATGTCTTTTAAGTTACAACCACTATTTTTGCAAAAAATACAAAAAAAAAAATTAAAAAATGTGCAATGCAGATGTTCCTTTTTACCATTTTTAAATTAATTAAAATAATAACCATTCTTTAAATGTTTTATAAGCCTTATTCGTTCCAATAATTAAATGAAAAAAAAGAAAAAACTATTTTATTTATATTTTTTTACGTTTTTATTGAACGAAAACATTTTTAATAGTATTTGATTCCGGCAAGGTTCTGGTTAGCTTAGATAATCATTCTACTTCATGCATAAAATATGCATATATGTACATATATGCATAAACATACATCTGCTTATGTCTTTATATGCACACATATATACTAATGACATCTTACAATGTCAGCAATTTTAAGAAAGTTTTCATGTTCTGTACCAAAAAGAAACAACATTTTTTTTTTTTTTTTGGAATCAAAAAATCCTTGAAAGTCTTCCTCAAGCTAGAACAAGACAAAGCACTCATCTCTAATTTAAAATAATAAGTTGAGCTACCCCATAAGAAATTGACTTTAAACTTTATGTCCTGGCAATGATGTTTTTGTCCTTGTTTTTTATACTTTTTCTTTATATATAATTTTTGTTTCTTTTTTTTACATTTTGCTAAAAGGGTCTTGTTTTTCACTGGAAGCACAAAGCATAAGGTGAAGGGATTGCATTAAAAGTTTTTTCTCTAGTCAGTGGGGAAGGGGGGTGTAGGCGCAGAGATATATGTGGATGACGAACAAAGTTTTATTGTTTATAATTTCTTTTAAACTGCCTGGAAAAAATGATTGTTACAAAGTTTCATGTTTTCTGCTTCTTTTGTTTTGTCTTACCCAGAAATGGAATTAGTAAAACGTGCTTCTAGTAGTCGCTATGGGTCCTAAACGTTTTTTTCGGCTATTATTTGATATCAACGGGTTTTTAGGTTAGGAAATGTATAGAAAATATGTTTCGTATAAATAAAAATATATGCTAAAATAATTTTAAATTTTTTTTTTTCAATGGTCCTTCGATCTTTATATTTATCAAATAGAAATAATATTGAAGAATTTATAAATGAGCCAATTTTACTGATTGATTTCATTATCTATTTCTATTTGTTTTTCTAATTAGTTCCCATTTTCTCTTACAGCATACATCGAGTCCTGTTACCTTCTTCATTGACAATTTAGATCCAAGTGCCACATATCGCATGATTATATTTGCTGTTAATGCCAAAGGACGTTCAGAGCCAATAATTATTGACGATATTAATTTTAAAGGTGTTGCCAAATTTACTGGTAAGTTTTAAATTATAAACATTTTTTGTGCTATAACAAATAATGCATGAATGACTATAGGAAACTCATAGCTAAGGGGATGGATAAGTATTTAAGGACATCATTCGTATTCGAGATAAAGAATTGACCTGTATAAATTAGGAATTGCAAAGAAAATCAAAACTAATACTTTGTGATATTTGCCAAAAGCGAATGATATCGACAATTTGTGAAACACTTGACACGGTAAAAAATATTCCGTCCCCTTTTCCACAGATTAGGGATTGCAAACAACATCAAAGAGACTGAAATATATAAACTCAATAAAACAGAACGACTTAATCCAGCGATATATGTGAAGTATCGCACTGAAAAAAATATTGTCGTGAGGTCAAAGATTTCATGTCTTTAAAATACGATTACAAATTTTGCTTAGCATAGAAGACGCATTTTTCTAAAATAAAGTTATTTTCCTTGTCCAAAAGTCGATAAATTTTTCAATGAAGTCGTATTGTCCTTATAATTAAGTGATTTGACTTAAAAATGGGTATCTTAACATGAAAGAAAAAATTTATAGGCTAAGGTTAATAATTCCGAAAAATTCTTTAAATTTAATGAAATTGTCTTTAAATTTGTTGTCTTTTTTCATCTTGACTACAAAGCAAAAAATCGTTCAAATATGGGGCATGTTTTTCAAAACTTTATTTTAAAGAAGTTTTTTACTTCAAACATAGCATAATTTCTACTGGAAGTCGAGTCCTAATTTGGAAATAAAGTTGCCGTTAACTCGTTTTTAAAGGACTTTGATAGCATATGAAGTAAAAATGCTGAGAAAGCGAAAAATTAAAACCTAAATTTAAAAGATAATTGTGTCTTAAAAGTATCCTTACTTGTATTCTCCGCTTCTTTGGCTCGGAATCAATACCAAATTTTTTAAAGTAAAGACAAAATCTTTGGAACCGAGTATGCTTTTTTTCAGTGCGGATGTTCTTTTAACTCTAATAATATATTAAAATTATGGCAGGAGCATGTAAATGCTCCTATATTGGAATAAAACGATAAAAGCAGAAACACGAAAAAGGATTGTATTAAAAGCCATAAAAAACAATAAAATTGTGACAACATTTTCTATAGTAATAAAATTTTGGCAAAATTTTCTATAGTAATACAATTTTGACAAAATTTTTTATAGAAATAAAATTTTGGTAAATTATTTTTGGCTTGAGTGGCAACCATGATTATGAACGGATATGGACAAATTTTTGTGTGATTAGGAATCGGCTATATATAACTATATACCGATATGGACCAATTTTGGCATGGTTGATAGCGGTCATATATTAACAGCACGTTAACATTTCAGCCGGATCGGATGAATTTTGCTCCTCCAAGATGCTCCAAGCTATATATAAACATATAGGGGCTGTATATAATACTTACACCTCGTTCCAAATTTCAACAGGATCGAATTTTACTCCTCCAAGTGGCTCCGGTGTTCAAATCTGGGGATCAGTTTATATGGGGGCTGTATATAATTATGGATTGATATGGACCAATTCCTGCATGGTTGTTAGATACTATATACTTACTCCACGTACCAAATTTCAACCGGATCGAGTGAATTTTGCTCTTCCAAGGGGCATCGGAGGTAAAATCTGGGGATCAGTTTAAATGGAGCTACATATAAATATGGACCAATTCCTGCATGGTTGTTAGATACTATATACTTACTCCACGTACCAAATTTCAACCGGATCTGATGAATTTTGCTCCTCCAAGATGCTCCGGAGTTCAAATCTGGGAATCGGGGCTATATATAATTATGGGTTGTTAGATACCATATACTTACACCTCTACACCTCGTTTCAAATTTCAACCGGATCGGATGAATTTTCCTTCGCCAAGAGGCTTTGGAGGTCAAATCTGGGGATCGGTTTATATGGAGGCTTTATATAATTATGGACCGATATTCACCAATTTTTGCATGGTTGTTACCAACCATCTACTTACTCCACGTGCCAAATTTCAACCGGATCGGGTGAAGTTTTCTCCTCCAAGATGCTCCGGTGGTCAAATCTATGGATCGGTTTATATGGGGACTATATATAGTTATGGGCCGATATGAACCAATTTTTGCGTGGTTGTTAGAGACCATATACTAACACCACGTACCAAATTTCAATCGGATGAAATTTGCTTCTCTTAGAGGCTCCGCAAGCCAAATCTGGGGGTCGGTTTATATGGGGGCTATACGTAAAAGAGGTCCAATATGACCCATTTGCAATACCCTCCGACCTACATCAATAACAACTACTTACGCCAAGTTTCACGTCGATAACTTGTTTCGTTCGGACGTTAGCGTGATTTCAACAGACAGACGGACGGACATGCTTAGATCGACTCATAATTTCACCAAGACCCAGACTATATATACTTTATGGGGTCTTAGAGCAATACTTCGATGTCTTACAAACGGCATGACAAAGTTAATATACCCCCATCCTATGGTGGAGGGTAGAAATATGTGACATTAAGTTTTATTTTTAATGTATTTCCATACAATTTTGCCTAGTTCATCTACGAAATTTGTTCAAGTTTAGCAAATCCAAAAAAAAACTTAAAAAATTCTATATTGAAAATATGTGAACATCCATACGCCAGACTTCCATTTGAATATGTGTGCATATGTTCATCCAACAATTTGTCCTGGATCCATGAGGAAATCACTTGCAATTGTTCTGCATACTCTGTGTAAATTTCACCTTGGGGCGGATGTAGCTAAAGTAAAACTATCAATAAAAATTGCATTATGCAAAACAGGATATTGACTTTTAAATTTTTTTTCTTTTTATTCTACATTGTGTGTTGTTTTTCTTCCACATCGTTGTTATTGTTGTTTTTTTTTTGCTGCTCTCTATATTGTTGTTAATACTTCCGCTGAAACCAAGAAACTTCCACTTATGGTCTTATTTAGAAAAGATCAATATGTGTGCGTTTACTATGAAATGGAACGTTGTGAGTCATTCCCATATGGAATTTCTGGAGAAAATTTAACAACAAAAGAAAAATATTTCCTACGCAGAAGAGCTAGTTGTATTTGATAGAACAAATAAGAAGATCCAAATTAAATATTTATCAATTTTCCTGTGATAAACTTTTTTATTTATTCAACGTCCAGTGTTGTAGGTGTTTTATCGAAATTATTTTCTAATTTTAAATTATGAAAAAATCCCCTATTCAAAAATAATATCGTAGCCGTTTTATCACTTACAAAACCCATAAAGAAATCCACTATTCAACAATATTTAGAAAACGATATAAGAAATAAGCACTTGAATTTTTACCTTCATGGCATACGAGTATATTAAATCGAGGTCAGTTGTGTGTTTTAACTCAAAATCGATGCCAATCTGTAAACGAAATTAACATTTATAAGATATTAACAATAATGACAGTAACAATATTAGCAGCAAAACAAGTATATACGTCCCTAAGTTCGGCCAGGCAGAATCTCCACCATATATTGCGTAGAAACTTCTACTAAAGGCTGTAATTCAAAATCGAATTACTTTGGTTGTCATAACACTTACATAACAGATGGTATTTTTCAGCTTCTTGAAATTGTCTTCTAAATTGTAAGTTAGTCCATATATACCCCATATGTTAGAAAATTAACAACAGATTAAATACCTCTACAATTCAGTTCTTGATCGGGGAGGGGAGTATATAAATAATTATTTAGCTAACCAATATGAACCAATTTTTGCACGGTACTTAGAGAGCCAGAAGTGAAATATGGAGTTCGGTTTATATAATTATGAACCGATATGGACTAAGTTTTGCATGGTTGTTGAAGCTGTACCGAATTTCAACTTGATCGGATGAAATTTTGTCCTTCCAAAGCCAAATCTGGAGATCGGTTTACATGGCGACTATAGATAATTATTGACCGATGTGGATCAATTTCTGCACGGTTGTCAGAAGCCATCTACTCACACCATATACCAAATTCCAACCAAATCGTATGAAATTTGCTCCTCCAAAAGGCTCCGGAGGTCAAATCTGGGAATCGGTTTATATTATTGGTCCGATATGGACCGATTTTTGCATCAACCGGGTGGGATAAAATTCGCTCCTCCAAGAGACTCCGAAGGTCAAATCTGGGAACTGCTTTATATGGGGGCTATATATATATAGTTATGGACCGCTGTATACCAATTTCAGCACGGTTGGTAGAGGTCATATAAAAACACCACATACCCAATTTCAACCGGATCGGATGAAATTTGTTTCTGTAAGAGGCTCGCAATCCAAATCTGGGAGCTATACCTAAATGATCCGATCGATAAGAACTACTTGTGCCAAGTTTCAAGTCTATAGCTTGTTTCGTTCGGAAGTTAGCGGGATTTCAACAGAGGTACGGACATCGCCAGATCAACTCAGAATTTCACCACGACCCAGTATATATAGACTTAATGGGGTCTTAGACGAATATTTCGAAGGAATGACAAAGTTAGTACACCCAGGCGTATTTTTTCTGTGTAGATTTTGGTATCTATGAATAAGCTTGCTTATTAACCTACAATTTTTTTTTTTTGGTATGGAGTAAATAAAAATTAATTCCAAACTGGCCAGAAGTCATATTTATCACATGTTCATATTCTCTTCTCCAAAATCAATCGAGCAATTATTGAACTCCAATTTCAAGGTGGAAACATTTTTATTTTTCAAGAACACCAATCCACTATGTTGCCAATATAGTCGGCAATCGAGAATTTTTCTCCAACAAAAAAAAAACAGATTACTTGTATCCAACGATTTTGACCTTCCCTTAAGGATTTTGGTATTGATTCCGAGCCAAAGATGCGGCTTCTTTAAAATAAGGACATTTTTTACGGACCTCCCGGGCTTTAAATCTAGTATTAATAAAATTAAAATTGGATACAGATCTCATTTATCGAGTTTTTTATTTTTTTTTTTGCGATATATTAATAAAGGTATTTATGTAAATTTATTTATGTAAACAAATTCCAATTTCAAAATCCAAATTATGTCAGGTACTTCAAAGTAAAAACAGTTTTCTTAATGCTAAAAAAAAACCTTTAAACCAAAGATGCAAATCCTTAAAATAAGTCTTAGCCTATATTAGAAGCGTTTTTGTCTTAAATTTAAAAAGGAGTTAAAGACGATTTCTTTAAATTAAAAATGTTTTTCTTTATTTTAAGGAAAATTTGCCTTACTTCAAAGATCTACAACTTCAGCAGAGAGACGCAAAATTTGAAGTTTTGTGTACTAAATTTAATGAAAAAAATTTTTGAAGCAAGGATTATAAACTTTTTTTTAATAAAAATTTCACTGTTTTAAAGAATTTTGTCCTTAGCACTGCGTAAATTTTGAGTCCTAAACTTTAAGTTGCATAATCTTCCATATTAGGGCAATATTTTTTTCAGTGTATGGAGAATAACAAAATATTACAAAATTACGAAGCAATCAACTAGACAGTTGTAATTGACAATTAAAAATGGGGGAAGTTTTCAAAATGCGAATTTTTATTTTTCTCAACAGCATGGGCTACATTTCCATTTCCATGGGCTACATTTCCGTTTAAACATGCACTCAAAAACAGTTTGATTAGATCCAAAGATGTATCATGTAAATTTATCATGTAAGCAACCCCCAGCACTTAAAGAACTAATAATCCTCTTCGAATTTAATTTTGGAATTGCTCATTTGTTTTGTAAGGTTAGCTTATCGTATATCTACATATTTTTTTTCTACTTCTATTCTCTAGATATGCATATAGAGCACTGGTTTTACAAGTATCTATATCGCATTTATAGCTGGTTTTTTTTGTCACTTTTAGTCTTTTTCATTGCGAAAACAATAAAACTCAATATTGGTATGTATTCCTTTTTCCTCCTACTTTACTGCAATATTACTATCAACATACTATAATGCCCTTTCCGCCAGTCAACCAACAAGTGTTGAAGAAATATCATCGTTATCATCATATATCCCTGGCAAGCAGAAGTTATAGCGCAAAAAGTGCAAATCTCATGAATTTTTATTTTAATACAAATTGTCAAGAATATGAAAAGATAACAGCATGTAGAATAGAAATCTATGGATACATATACAGTGATGTGCTTATAATTTGCAATAACATTCAGGTATTTAGCTAAATATTTGATTCAAGAGATATTAAATTAATTTAGGTAAATAGCATTTACAAATTTTAATTTTATAAATTCGAAATTAGCTTCCTAAAAAATTGTTAGAATTCTTTGATTATACCCAGCAAAATTTCTCATTACCAACTAATAATAAAACCTCACTGTCGCATTACCAAAAGCTACATTGTGATGCATCCGTCTGGTGATTGTAAGCCATTATTCCCAAACATACAGTATTGCTGTGGATATGATACAAAAGCTCTTGCTAAGAAGTTTCCATCTCAATAACTTACCCAGTTGTTTTCTCAAATTAATTTAGATAAATTGCAATAACAAATTTTAATTTTATAAATTCGAAATTAACTTCCTAAACAAATTTTTTGAATTCTGACCTTTGATTATACCCAGCAAAATTTCTCATTACCAACTAATCTCGGAGGTAATTTAATGCAAAATTACTAAGCAATCACTATAAAATGGAAATCTAGTTTTCCTTTTTCAAGGACATGTTCAGTGAGGAAATTACTTTACTGTCGCATTACCAAAAGCTACATTGTCATGCATCCGTCTGGCGATGGTAATCCATTATTCCTAAGCATACGGTATTGCTGTGGGTATGATACAAAAGCTCTTGCTAAGAAGTTTCCATCTCAACAACTTACCCAGTCGTTTTCTCATTTAGATATATCTGTATGGATTTACTCAATTTGGATGTATATGTTAATCAATATACTCCGACAAACTATCAAATGTGATCCTCCATCCACATAAGGGAGCCACTGTGGTGCAATGGTTAGCATGCCCGCCTTGCATACACAAGGTCGTGGGTTCGATTCCTGCTTCGACCGAACACCAAAAAGTTTTTCAGCGGTGGATTATCCCACCTCAGTAATGCTGGTGACATTTCTGAGGGTTTCAAAGCTTCTCTAAGTGGTTTCACTGTAATGTGAAACACCGTTCGGACTCGGCTATAAAAAGGAGGTCCCTTGTCATTGAGCTTAACATGGAATCGGGCAGCACTCAGTGATAAGAGAGAAGTTCACCAATGTGGTATCACAATGGACTGAATAGTCTAAGTGAGCCTGATACATCGGGCTGCCACCTAATCTAACTAAACCTAACCATCCACATAAACTTGTTAACTAACTTCCATTTAAATGTGGGATTTCTGATATCCTATTATTTATATTGGCTAGGTAATATCTCATGTTTAAATTGTCACACTGTACTCATCGTAGCGGATATACAAAGTTATTGCACTAAAATAGCTTGGTCCTGCAAAAGGATATGAAACTGCAGGATATTGTGGCAGGTATTTATGGTTGAATTTTTTAAATAAATTCTAGAGATTATTAATAACATGATTGTGTTGTCCAGTCATTTGTCCTTGTTGGATTTGTCTGGTATGTGGTAAATGATCTTTTATTTATCGTTCATCCTATTCTTTTATTAGATTTTTGATTTTTTTCGCTGAAAAAAAAACTGTATTATATAACTGTATTGACATGATAGCTTAGAAGGACGTTCTTCCAAATAGAAAATAGACACATTTTAAGGTGAGAAGTAAACAATGTGCTGTAGTAACTCAATATTGGCATTAAAAGAAATTCCTGTACCTGTTATATGGTATAGAAAATAACAAGAAAATTCGCCTCTGAGTTCGTGTTGGTTGTTGATCGTATATTTGTGGTATGCATTTACAAAGTTTGATGCAGAGGTATTGTAGAAAATCTTTAGCAATTTGAGGAAAATACATTTATGTTAAGATTTATAGTTCAATTCAATTCTTCTTTGGCTCTTCCCAAGAAAATGTGAAAATATGGGATCAGTGTATAAAAGCAATACCCAGCGTTACTAGTACTTATCTAGCTCTTATCCCCAAATTGCGACGTTTTCATCCCAGAGATCCCTAATTAAAAAAAATTAAATACGAGATCGGTATATAAAACCAAATGTGGGTTAACAGTATTTTTTTGCTTTTGTCCTCAGATTGGAACAATTTCGTTTATAAAAATTCGGAATTTAAATAAGTTTTGAACAAGTTTTTATGAAAAAACAAGTAAGGAAAGTCTAAAGTCGGGCGGGGCCGACTATATTATACCCTGTACCACTTTATAGATCCAAATTTTCGATACCATATCACATCCGTCAAATGTGTTAGCGCTATATATAAAGGTTTGCCCCAAATACATACATTTAATATTACTAGATCTGGACTGAATTTGATAGACTTCTACAAAATCTATAGACTCAAAATTTAAGTCGGCTAATGCACTAGGGTGGAACACAATGTAAATAAAAAAATATGGGAAACATTTAAATCTGAAGCAATTTTAAGGAAACTTCGCAAAAGTTTATTTATGATTTATCGCTCGATATATATGTATTAGAAGTTTAGGAAAATTATAGTCATTTTTACAACTTTTCGACTAAGCAGTGGCGATTTTACAAGGAAACTGTTGGTATTTTGACCAGTTTTGTCGAAATCAGAAAAACATATATATGGGAGCTATATCTAAATCCGAAAAGATTTCAACCAAATTTGGCACGCATAGCTACAATGTTAATTCTACTCCCTGCGCAAAATTTCAACTAAATCGGAGTTAAAAATTGGCCTCTGTGGTCACAAGAGTGTAAATCGGGCGAAAGCTATATATGGGAGATATATCTAAATCTGAACCGATTTCAATCAAATTTAGCACGCATAGCTACAATGCTAAATCTACTCCCTGTGCAAAATTTCAACCAAATTGGTCTAAAACTCTGGCTTTTAGGATCATATTAGTCCATATCGGGCGAAAGATATATATGGGAGCTATATCTAAATCTGAACCGATTTCAATCAAATTTTGCACACTTGACTATACGACTAAGTGTTATGTTTGTATAAAATTTCAGGCAAATCGGTATAAAACTCTGGCTGCTGGGTCCATATTAGTGCATATCGGGCGAAAGATATATATGGGAGCTATATCTAAATCTTAACCGATTTCTTCCAAAATCAATAGGGTCCTATTCTGACCCAAATTAGGAACATGTGCCAAATTTGAAGGCGATTGGACTGAAATTGCGACCTAGACTTTGATCACAAAAATGTGTTCACAGACAGACGGACGGACGGACAGACGGACATGGTTATATCGACTCAGGGACCCACCCTGAGCATTATTGCCAAAGACACCAAATGTCTATCTCGTCTCCTTCTGGGTGTTACAAACATATGCACTAACTTATAATACCCTGTTCCACAGTGTGGCGCAGGGTATAAAAAGATTTCAGGTTCGAATTGAAGTATTGAAGCCTCTATAATTCTGCATGTTTTCTTTGCATGAAGATTGTCAAATGTTTAAGCTCTATCAACTATTATAAAAATGTTGTTGAACGTTTTATGCATTAACAATGGTAACAATTCTGAGTAATTCACAACTACTCTTGTAGTGTCAGAACAGACTCATCTGTCCATATAAAATAGCATCTATTCGCTGTATAGTCAAATCCTAGGTCCATTATTTTAGATTCACTTAGAGTATTTAGGATTTTTGTGGTACCATAGATAGTAAACTTCTCTCTTATCAATTTGTGCTGCCCGATTTTATGTTGGATCACTACATCCTAATTTCAACCAAGTCGCTTCAAATTTGTCTCAATGTATTCTTTTATGGTTGACGTTTGGGTAAATTTAGATCATTAGTTTATGAATTTGTTGATTTGAACTTTTAGACTAAGCATTGCACATGAACTTTGTCCATACCTTTGATAAATTTCAAACTTCTGCTACCATAGCAATACAACAGGCTTATTATTATTTTAAAATGATACATATTCTCCAAAAATTTTCCAGGCATAACTTCCCAAACAAAATCAGTATCCTTAAAGCGTAGTCTCTCCTTATTTAACTAACCCCCCTAGCAATAGTTGAAATTTTCTTGTTATCCTTCATGCAACTTCCTAAATAATCAATGGGAAAAACGTACCAGTGTCTTCACATTATGGATGATGATCTTATGCCATCGATGCAGTTTCCTTATTGAAGCACGTTTCCATTAAAAAATAGCCAATTTTATATGTGTGATTCTTTTTTTTTTTGTTTTTTTGCTTTGTGGATGCAGCTGCGGTACTCGTATCAACCTTTGCCCATATGAGAACATATCGACAGATAGAGAAGATGGCAAACAATGCCAAATAAAATCTTCACGTATTTCAATAGAGTGCAATGCACCTGAAGGAGATATTTGCAAAGTAGAACAAAATAAGTTTGATATTAAATTTCTCACTTCTTTCATTGCAGAGAATTTAGGCAATTTTTCAATTCGTTACAAGTAGAGCTAGAGTAGTATTCGTATAAACCTGAAATCCATGTCATCCGGACTAATTGCATTTAACTGAAGCAGGGAAAAGCACTCTATGATTTCATTTTGGGTAACACTACTCCGCAAAATTTTTCATTACTAACACTTTTGAGGTATCCTAGTCACGGTTGCCACAGTTGGTAGAATTCTACCAAAAACGGTAGATTTTTTACTGTTTGGCAGATTGGTAGCACTCTTGACGTGTCAGCAGATTTTGCAAATTATTTTCCAACTAAAAGGTACAAATTTTCAATTTCAACAAATTTTCTATAGAAATAAAATGTTGACAAAAAGTTTTATAGGAATAAAATTTTGACAAAACTTTCAATAGAAGTAAAATTTTGACAAATTTTTCTATAGAAATAATATTTTGGAAAAATTTTCTATAGAAATAAAATGTTGACAAAATTTTCTATAGAAATAAAATTTTGACAAAATTTTTTATAGGAAAAAAAAATAGAAATAAAATTGTGAAAAAAATATTGTAGAAATAAAATTTTGAAAAAAAATTATTATAGAAATAAAATTTTGACAAATTTTCTATAGAAATAAAATTTTTAAAAATGTTGACAAAATTTTCTATACTAATAAAATTTTGATAAAATTTTCTATAGAAATAAAATGTTGATACAATTTTCTATAGAAATAAAATTTTGACAAAATTTTTCATACAAATAAAATTTTTCTACAGAAATAAAATTTTGACAAAATTCTCTATAGAAATAAAATTTTGACAACATTATCTATAGAAATAAAATGTTGACAAAATTTTCTATAAAAATTTTTCTATAGAAATAAAATTTTTACAACATTTTCTATAGAAATAAAATGTTGACAAAATTTTCTATAGAAATAAAATCTTGGCAAAATTTTCTATAGAAATAAAATGTTGACAAAATTTTCTATAGAAATAAAATTTTGACAACATTTTCTATAGAAATAAAATTTTAATAAAATTTTATATAGAAATAAAATTTTGTTTGGTAGTTTTTTGGTAAAATTTTCTCCAACCAGGGAAAAGCACTTTATGATTTCATTTTGGGTAGCACTACTCCGCAAAATTTTTCATTACCAAAATTTTTGAGGTATCCTAGTCTCGGTTGCCACAGTTTGTAGAATTCTACCAAAAATGGTAAATTTTTTACTGTTTGGTAGATTGGTAGCACTCTTGACATGTCAGCAGATTTTGCAAATTATTTTCCAACTAAAAGGTACAAATTTTCAACAAATTTTCTATAGAAATTAAATGTTGACAAATTTTTTTATAGGAATAAAACTTTGATCAAAATTTCAATAGAAATAACATTTTGACACATTTTTCTATAGAAATAAAATTTTGAAAAAAAATTTCTATAAAAATAAAATTTTGACAAAATTTTCCTTAGAAATAAAATTTTGACAAAATTTTCCTTAGAAATAAAATTTTGACAAAATTTTCTGTAGAAGTAAAATTTTGACAAAATTTTCTATAGAAATAAAATTTTGAAAAAAATTATTATAGAAATAAAATTTGGAAAGAAAAGAAGTTATTATAGAAACAAATTTTGAAAAAAAATTATTGTAGAAATAAAATTTTGAAAAAATTTATTATAGGAATAAAATTTTGACAAAATTTCATATAGAAAAATAAAATTACAAAATTTTCTATAGAAATAAAGTTTTTACAAAATTTTCTACAAAAATAAAATTTTGACAAAACTTTCTATGGAAATAAAATGTTGACAAAATTTTCTAGTAACAAAATTTTGATAAAATTTTATATAGAAATAAAATTTTGGCTAAATTTTTCATACAAATAAAATTTTGACAATATTTTCACAGAAATAAAATTTTTAAAAAGTGTTCTATAGAAATAAAAATTTTGACAAAATTTTCTACAGAAATAATGTTTTGACAAAATTTTCTAAAGAAATAAAATTTTGACAAAATTGTTTAAAGAATTAAAATTTTGACAAAATTTTCTAAAGAAATAAAATGTTGTTTAAATTTTCTTTAATAAGTAAAATTTTGAGAAAATGTTCTATAAAAATAAAATTTTGACAAAATAGAAATAAATTTTTAGAATAATAAATAAAATTTTGACAAGATTTTCTATAGAAATAAAATTTTGAAAAAAAATTATTATAGAAATAAAATTGTGAAAAAATATTTTAGAAATAAAATTTGGAAAGAAAAAAAGTTATTATAGAAATAAATTTTGAAAAAAAATATTGTAGAAATAAAATTTTGAAAAAATTTATTATAGAAATAAAATTTTGACAAAATTTCATATAGAAATAAAAATTTTACAAAATTTTCTGTAGAAATAAAGTTTTTACAAAATTTTCTATAAAAATAAAATTTTGACAAAATTGTCTATGGAAACAAAATGTTGACAAAATTTTCTAGTAACAAAATGTTGATAAAATTTTCTATAGAAATAAAATTTTGACAAAATATTTCATACAAACAAAATTTTGACAATATTTTCACAGAAAGAAAATTTTGACAAAATGTTCTGTAGAAATAAAAATTTTGACAAAATTTTCTATAGAAATAATATTTTGACAAAATTTTCTAAAGAAATAAAATTTTGACAAAATTGTCTAAAGTATTAAAATTTTGACAAAATTTTCTTTAATAAGTAAAATTTTGAGAAAATGTTCTATAAAAATAAAATTTTGACAAAATTTTCTATAGAAACAAAACTTTGACAAAATTTTCTGTAGAAATAAAATTTTGACAAAAATTTATTTCTATTAGTAGTTTTTTGATAAAATTTTCTCCAAATTTTTGTAGATTATTTTGGGCTCGATGAACAACCGTAATCCTCGTACAAAATTGTAAAAATTTCTATTAAATTGAAATTTAGTCTTACAAAGAGATATCCTATAATGAAAGTACTTCTATGCATCATTACCAAAAGCTGAATGGTAAGCATGGAATGAGTAAAAATTGTAGTATGTGGGAAACAAACAACAAATATATTGCCTACCTGTAAATTTGATGTGTGGTATCTGGTGATGGTATTTCATTATTCTCAAGTAAGCGGTATTGCTGAGAGTATGGCACAAGTGCTCTTGGTAACCAGTGTGTTCACCTCAACTACAGCTTTGGATGAGTAAGTTTTTTCTAAAGAATTATGTGTGTCACAGAAGTAAACCTTTTGGAAAATTTATGCTAGAATCAAATAATAAAACTAATATTAAATTAGCTTTGGAAGTTTTCGTTTACATTTTTAAAGGGCTTACTGAAGAAACTGTTGATACCAAGTTTTCAGAAATTAAAAAAAATATATATTCTTATTTTAAGATCTAAATAGACGAAGACATTTAAGGTATCAATCATTTTATCTAAATTTTTTAATTGAACCAACCCACACAGGAAGTTGAGCATAGGGCTGCATTTACCTGTTTATATTCCTTTTGAAAACAAAAGTGGCTATGCATCGAAGCATAAATAGCTCAAGTCCATAGGTCAATTTTCCCATAAACTGTCTGTATCTCTTCCACACATATTTGTTATCTCTCGTTGCGATTGTTTCCCACTACGTTCTGTTAGAACAACGCCGAGAAAAAAAGAACTCAAAATAGAATTACAACTGGCACTTCTTCTAAATAACACTAAACTTTTTCTATTGTTCTATCTGTGTGCTGCGTCTAGTTTTCCTCAAGATGGCTGGTGGTAAACCCACCTTCCTCCCCTCCCATTTTTTGTGCACTATTTACTTTCCATTAGATTTTTTTTGTTTTTGTTGTATTTGTTATTGTTAGAAAAAGGTCCGCATGTTTTGCCATGCCACGGTATTGCTGCAACATCATCGTCAGTAAGAAAAACATCACCAACATCCAACTTTACAAAGTCAAAGAGCAACAATAAGGATTCCAAAAAGTCCTTCGAAACCGTACTATCCCATCCATGTCTATCGGGCTGCAACTAAGACGGAAGAAGAAGAGAACCAGTAAAACACATACGCTCCTTTTGTTTTGGCATAAATGCAATTGACTTTTGTTGTTCGTTTGCTCTTGAAGTTGTTTCCTGCATCCATTTTTTGTGTTTTGTTTTTTTTTCCTCCTTGTTTGCTGTTTATTCAGTTTTAGTTATCCTTTTTTTGTGTAGTTGTTTTTATTCTTCGCTTTTGTCTTATAACTAAATTTATACGAATCCTTTTGCTGCATTGCTGCCTGTTGTTATTTTCTATGCCAAAAGCGAATATCTATTCACAAGATAGCATCCACTATAGTTGTAGTAGTGGAATGAATTTAATGCAATTCCGTAAACTAGAAGGTAATAGGTATTTTTGGATGGATCAGAGGCGTAGACAAAAAAATAGATAAGAGATAGGCAATTTTAGAACTTGAAGACTATTATCCTTTTAAAATAGCAACTTTGAAATATAATGACAAAATGATTTCCCTATGTTGTATGAAAGACTTCATTCTTTGCACATTATTTTCGGCCAATCAATAATTAATTTTTTAAATCTTTCGTATATTTCTATTAGTAAGTCACCGATATAAAAAGTAGGTGAGAAATGCTCACGGTATGCGGCCGAAATGTTTGTCTTCCCAAGGCTTCAATACTGTCTTTAGGACATTTTCGCGGCTTAATTGGGAATGGCTTTGCAGCGGAGAACACCAAATTCGGTTACTGGCCATAGGGTGCCTAATATGTAAAGCACAAGTAAAGTCCCTTATTTCTTAAAAAACAAAAAAAAAAACATTTCAAGATATTTCCGAAATAACATCAAATTTTAGAAACAATTTAGACTTGTTCGCATTGGCTACGTTTGATACGAATTATGGCGACAAAGCCGTCAAACGTTGCAAGGAAGTGACTCTGCCGTATATTGGCCCATTCCCAGCGAAGTGCCGCCTTGAAATGGTTGAAATTTTTGTATTGTTTAGTGTCAACCTCACTCTTCCAAATGCCACAGGCGCTCTAAAACTCTAACGGATTAACATCTGGAGATTTTGGGTGACCATTGTGCTCTAGAAATGAAGCAATGTTCTTAATTTTTAAGTCATTATTGATTGACGCTTGATAAATGCGATGGTGCTGAGTCCTGTTGGAATGTCCATGGTTTGCGGCCGAAATGTTTGTTTACTAAGGGCTTCAGTACTGTCTTAAGGACATTTTCCTGAAAATATTCGGCATATGTTTTAACCCCACAGTAAGTATGAGCGGGAAGCGAGTATCAGGGGTCACAACATTACTATAAGCGGTGCTTGAGATTTTATGGTCAATCGAAGGTGCAAATTTTCTACTGACTTCTTTGGCTTCTCGTCGGAGAAAACAAATTCGGTAGCTTAGATTAGGCATATTGGCAGTCGATTATATTAGTCTCGCTTAGACTAGTCAGCCCATTGTGATAACACAAGCAGTAAACTTTTCTCTTATGAAATAAGTGTAGACCGATTCTATGTTTAGCTCAATGTCAAGATTCCTCCTTTTCCTGAAAAACTTTTTGGTGTTTGGTCGAAATTGGGATTGATGCCATGTTCCTTTGTATGCAAGGTGGACATATTAGCCATTACCAAATTGGGTAACTTGCCACTTTCATATTGTTCTTTTTTTCTCTTTCATCCGGAGAAGGGATATGATCACCTCCTAGAGATGCTATGTTTGGACGGTGAACATGTAACATTTTTGTTGCAAGCATGCTATTTTTTCGGCCATTATGTGTGTGGTTTCGAAAATTTATGTTTGTCGTGAATTTTTTTAAATATTTTTTAAAAATTTGTCTTCCAAACATATAATTTTTACACATATGAAAAACATTTTTTTGTCCATGTGGAGGACTCTAACAATAGCCATTTGTAGTTTTCCTTTCAAATATATAAAGCATGTAAACAATAAAATGAACTGTCACTGGAATAAATCGGCCAGGCGAGCGGTTTAGAATCGATAGCAACATGAACTTAGTTGAACTTCATAACACCAATATAACAAACTTATACATGGTTGCTGCAATCAGATACATAATTTTCGAGAAAATAACATAGTTGCGACAAATATGTTACATATCCCCCGTCTAAGGGAGCCACCGTGGTGCAATGGTTAGCAGGCCCGCCTTGCATACACAAGGTCGTGGTTTCGATTCCTGCTTCGACCGAACACCAAATAGTTTTTCAGTGGTGGATTATCCCACCTCAGTAATGCTGGTGACATTTCTGAGGGTTTCAAAGCTTCTTTAAGTGGTTTCACTGCAATGTGGAACGCCGTTCGGACTCGGCTATAAAAAGGAGGTCCCTTGTCATTGAGCTTAACATGGAATCGGACAGCACTTAGTGATAAGAGATAAGTTCACCAATGTGGTAGCACAATGGACTGAGTAGTCTAAGTGAGCCTTATACATCGGGCTGCCATCTAACCTAACCTAACCTTCCCCGTCTAAAAATAACATTTTACTCTTGAAACAGGTTTGAGATTATCATATTCCACCGTATTGCAGTGGTTAGCATGCCCGCCTTGTATACACAACGTCGTGGGTTCGATTCCTGCTTCGACCGAACACCAAAAAGTTTTTCAACGGTGTATTATCCCACCGCAGTAATGCTGGTGACATTTCTGCGTGTTTCAAAGCTTCTCTAAGTGTTTTCACTGCAATGTGGAACGCCGTTCGAATGTGGAACATGGATTCGATTCCTGCTTCGACCAAACACCAAAAATTTTTTCAGCGGTGTATTATCCCACCTCAGTAATGCTGGTAGCATTTCTGAGTGTTTCGAAGCTGCTCGAAGTGTTTTCACTGCAATGTGGAACGCCGTTCGGACTCGGCTATAAAAAGGTCCCTTGTCATTGAGCTTAACATGGAATCGGGCAGCACTCAGTGATAAGAGTGGTGGCATCACAATGGACAGAATAGTCTAAGTGAGCCTCATACATCGGGCTGCCATCTAACCTAACCTAACCATCATATTCCTTCTCTGGGTGTGTGTTTCAATAGCAAAGTTGCCCCTAAATAATCAATGTTCTTTCTATCGGCTATATCTGTACTTAGCATACGTCTCTGCTATAACCTCATATACCTATGCAATTGTTTGTTGCAATGCCAATGAAAGCCTCTATACGATTGTTCTTTTCCATCCCATAAAAATTTAAAAGCATGTTAGTAATGCTCTAACTGTAGAATATATTGCCATAGTCTTCCTATACATTTCACTTGGATACATTTGCTGCATTTAGTTTTTTTTTTTGGAAAAAGGACAATTCCTTTTAAGGTTAAGGTGTACATAAATGGTTGTACATATGTGTTTAGGGTTCATTAAAAAAAAAAAAGTTTTTTTCTAGCGAAATTGTTTAAGAATAAATTATATGTATGTACATATATACAATAATCATTTCCCGTCTTTATCATTACAGGTGCTTCCAATGGTCTAACTGTACCCCTATCACCATTTCTAGCTGGACTAACATTATTTTGCGCTTTGCTATTTGCCATTTCCTGTATAATATTGGCTGCAATATATAGGCGGTTTTCCAATCGGTAAGTAATGCCACCATTGACCGGAATACATTAAAATTAAAACTAAGACTGATAGAAATGAAGTATGGATTGTAATGAAACTCAAAACGAAGACTTTCAACTATTATAAAAATTTGAAAATGTAGACTTTTCGATATTTGTTCATCTTTTCGAGTTTTCGATGTTTTCAAAATTTGCAAAATTTTACTCAGAGGAATGGAAAGCACAGAAAATATAAATGGAAAATATCATATTCTCTTGTCTTTTGTTTTCGCCACATTTTGAGTAATGAAGGCAACCACAATATTAAATTTCCTTTATTATTATAAATACATGGTAATATCCTATTTTCGAAAACTTATACATTTACCATGTTAGCTAGTTGAACTTTTAACTAAAAGTTTCAGTTATACATATTGGGGTGTAATGAAATGGATATCCAAAAATACATTTTCTAATAATTCTAAGAGGATGGTCCGAGAAGAAACTATTTTGGCCAAGCGGAAATTTGTCCTTCCATACGCTCCTAAATTTTTAGCATGTCTGTTATAATTAACTATCCAATTTTTGTTACATTTTTGAGGTATTTTTATTTAGCATATTTATTTGCAACAGCCAAAAAATCCGAGATAAGCATATAGTGACTTCTGCAGTAATTTTCAAGGCCATAAATTGAGTCGATTTACCGATGACTGTCAGCTCTTTGTAATTAAAGTATATTTTTTTATGGAAGTATATTTTTTGATAAATTGATAATTTAATTTTTTAATTGAATCAAATATTTTTTTAATTCCTGTGATTGAAGATAGATTAATTTAGTGATTGAAGATAAAAATATTTTTGTGTGTGTGTGTGTCGAAAAACATCTACCTCTCATTTTACTTTTACGCACATGAATAAAAGAAGTCATTCGGTGCCAAGTCAGGACCATACAGCGAATGGCCCACCAAATCGATTTTTTAAGTGGTCAAGAATGCAGTTGTTTGAGCCCATATGTGAGAGCTCGTATTGTCATGGTGAATAGTGATCCATCTTCGGCGGTTAGGTTTTCTGACTTTTCTGTAGCACTCGGAATTGACTGTTCTGCGTTATTATAGTGATACGATTGCGACATGTCCAGTTTTCCGGAAAAAATAGATGATCACTTGCTTCGTACACGAGCATCTTTTGTTGGATTTGGCTGAACTTGAAACACCCATAAAGTCGACTGCTGCTACTTTCGGATTCATACGTGTAAATCCACGATTCATCACCTGTCACGATGTCATATACGTGTTTCGATAATTTTTTGGAGCATTTCTTTTGACTAATCGACACGAGCATTTTTTAGCGATTGACAAATTATGTGGGATCAAACGCGAAAAATTTTTTGACGATCAAATATTCATGTCATATTCAAGATATGCAGGTCTCACTAATGCCTTAGGTTGTCTGAATTTCAAGATAGGTCACATGACGATCTTGGAATATTAACAAATGATTTTGGATGACCTTCACGAAATTCGTCAACGACCTGCGAACTCGGCTGAATTCACCATAACATCGTTGAAGATTGGAGCTTCAAAAAATACTCGCACTAATATGTTCACCGATTTAATACGGTTTTTTGGGCGAGATGAATCTTGTAAATTTCCAGCAAAAAAACGTCGCCAAAAAAGTAGTAAAAATTTTCTTTTTTGATCATGCAAAATTGGCTTATCATACGACGTCCATCATTTCAACAGCCGTTGCACTGAATCTGCATCACTTTTTAAGGTGTGATCCAGATTCAGTGTTTTGGATGTGAATTGAAAATTTTTGTGATGTTTTTCCAAATAAATAATTTTTAACGATTTTTAATGCATTTTATGCTTTTAATGCTTGTCTAAAAAGTTTGACCTCAAATATTTTCAAAAATTCGAATTTTTTTTAGAATGGATTTAGATTTTTTTTTTTGACAAATTAAATAATTTGTACCATGATAGTTCTTCTTGCTCTGTTTTTAACCTATTTGAAACAAAATGAATTAAAATTACCCATTAAAAATATGAAACAAGCGAGTTATAAAAAAATAAATAAAATAACTTCATGCGTAGTTCAAATAAAGAACATCTTTAAGAGGACATTTTTAGAAGTGCTTTTAAAGTTGTGCCTTTAGAAAAACTACACATTTTTTTGTTTGCTGGGTCACTGTAAAAAACGCAAGTAGCGCTCGTATATCAAAACATTCTGAGTTCGTATAACCTCAAAAATGTCAAGCTTTACGATAGTGCTGTCACTTGGCCAATCCCCAAAATATAAAAGGCAACTCTCGTATTGTTGTTGGTTAGGTTAGGTTCAGTGGCAGCCCGATATATCAAGCTCACTTAGACTATTCAGTCCATTTGATACCACAGTGGTGAACTTCTCTCTTATCACTGAGTGCTGCCCGATTCCATGTTAAGCTTAAGACAAGGTACCTCCTTTTTATAGCCGAGTCCGACCGGCGTTACACATTGCAGTGAAACCACTTAGAGAAGCTTTGAAATACTCAGAAATGTCACCAGCATTACTGAGATGGATTAATCCACCGCTGAAGAACTTTTTGACGTTCGGTCAAAGCAGGAATCGAACCTTGTGTATGCAAGGCGTCCATGCTAACCATTGCACTAAGGTGGCTCCCATTGTTGTTGGTAAAAATCACTTCAGGTTGAGATATAGCCGGATATATCTCTTCACTTCGATTTATGTGAAATGTTGCATATACAAAATATTTGTTGTTCCATTTGCAAAAAGAACCAAATTTGGACCAATTCGCTACGGACTTAACTAAGCTCCCATAGACGCCTAAGGACATACTTTCATACGAACGTAGTGTCTACAGTTTCATGCGAATTTAAGCGGTATTTGCTACAGGGAGTACATTTCACATTCTATTTTTTTCGAATTTGATTGACATTGGCACAAGTTTAGATATATTTCCACAAAAATACTTACCGATTTTAGATTGGACCAAGAAAGTTGGTCTATAGGGTGGTGTAGGATACTATATAGACGGCTCCACCTTTCTTGTTTCTTTTTTATAGGAAGGGGGTTTATTAACTTTGTCATTCAGTTTGTAACACATCGAAATATTGCTCTAAGACCCCATAAAGTATATATATTCTGGGTCGTGGTGAAATTCTGATTCGATCTAAGCATGTCCGTCCGTCCGTCTGTTGAAATCACGCTAACTTCCGAACGAAACAAGCTATTGACTTGAAACTTGGTACAAGTAGTTTTTATTGATGTAGGTCGGATGGTATTGCAAATGGGCCATATCGGTCCACTTTTACGTATAGCCCCCATATAAACCGACGCTAACATTTGGCTTGCGGAACCTCTTGGAGGAGCAAAATTTATCCGATCCGGTTGAAATTTGGCACATGGTGTTAGTATATGGTTTCTCACAACCATGCAAAAATTGGTCCAAATCGGTACATAATTATATATAGCCCCCATATAAACCGATCCCCAGATTTGGCTTGCGGAGCCTCTAAGAGAAGCAAATTTCATACTATCCGGCTGAAATTTGGTACATGGTGTAAGAATATGGTCTATAACAACTAAGCCAAAATTGGTCCACATCGGTCCATAATTATATATAGCCCCCATATAAACCGATTCCCAGATTTGGCTTGCGGAGTCTCTAAGAGAAGCAAATTTCATCCGATACGTCTGAAATTTGGTACGTGCTGTTAGTATATGGTCTCTAACAACCATGCAAAAATTGGTTCTCATCGGTCCATAATTACATATAGCTCCATATAAACCGATCCCAAAATTTGGCTTGCGGAGCCTCTAAGAGAAGGAAATTTCATTCGATCCGGCTGAAATTTGGTACATGGTGTAAGTATATGGTCTCTAACAACTATGTAAAAATTTGTCTACATCGGTCCATAATTATATATAGCCCCCATATAAACCGGTCCCCCGATTTGAATTGCGGAGCCTCTAAGAGAAGCAAATTGCATCCAATCCGGTTGAAATTTGGTTCGTGGTGGTAGTATATGGTCTCTAACAACCATGCAAAAATTGGTCCATACTGGTCTTAATTATATAACCCCCATTTAAATCCCCAGATTTGACCTCCGGAGCTATTGGAGGAGCAAAATTCATCCGACCCGGTTGAAATTTGGTACGTGGTGAAATTTGGTACATTGCGCTAGTATATGGCCGCTAACAACCATTCCAAAATTGGTCCATATCGGTCTATAGTTATATATAGCCGATCCCCAAAAATTATCTACAAAATTTTATTTCTATAGAAAATTTTGTCAACATTTTATTACTATAGAACATTTTATCAAAATTTTATTACTATAGAAAATGTTGTCAAAATTTTATGAATACAGAAAATTGTGTCAAAATTTTATTACTATAGAATATTTTATCAAAATTTTATTACTATAGAAAATTTTGTTTCTTTAGAAAATTTTGTCAAAATGTTATTTCTATAAAAAATTTTGTCAACATTTTATTACTATACAAAATTTTGTCAAGATTTTATTTCTATAGAAAATTTTGTCAAACTGAAGTATTTACGTATTAAATCGGTCTTTTTTGTTTAATATATACCCCGTATGGACTAACTTACAATTGAGAACACGGTGTTAAGAAGTTTTAAGATACCTTGCCATCGGCAAGTGTTAGGTTACTTAACCTAGGTTAGGTTAGGATAGGTGGCAGCCCGATGTATCAGGCTCACTTAGACTATTCAGTCCATTGTAATACTACATTGGTGGCAAGTGTTACCTCAACCCAAGTAATTCGATTGTGGATGACAGTCTTTAGTACAAGTTTCTATGCAATCCATGGTGGAGGGTACATAAGATTCGGCCTGGCCGAACTTACGGCCGTGTATACGAGTACTTTTTTTTAATTCTTCGCTATTGTCAACATCTACATATTACCCCAATATATAATATGTAGTCTCAGTAATGTCACAAGTATTAGTTTCCTAATAGAGAATATAGCATTCAACAGCCCCCCAGTTCAGCACTGTCTATGTTTCAATGAAGCACAAAAACTTCAATAGTCTAAGAACAGTTTGGACCCATGTCGAAGAAAACGAAAAAAAAAAAAAACAAAGAAAAAGAAAAAGAAAAAAGTCGCACACAATGAACATTTTGTTAGGGTAATTTTATTTAATTAAATGTAATCGAATACTCAACAGCAACACCAAATTTCACCCCATGCTCTATAGTCTGTTTCCGTTTAGCATGGGAGAAAGGCTGACTAGGCGGGAGGATGATGGGTGCTCCGTGTTGACCGGAAAGTGAAAGGAAGCCTTTAATTTTTATGGACGGTGTTTTTTGTAGATGTTTGGCTTTTATGTCCGAAAGGCATAGCCAACACCAGACCAATACCCGACCAACACCATTCACAGTACAATTTTTGGGTGTTATATGAAAAATAGAAATAAATGGCCATTTTTTCCTCTTTCCTCCTCGATTTTTTGTTTGTGCAGACTATAAGCGTAAGCAAATATAGTGTATGCTCTATGTTCGAGTCCATGTTTAGTTGATGGTCACTATACGGAGCAACACCATAAAGGATCAATAGGTCTTATTGAGGACTAATGCTTTAAGGTGGGTGGCTTTGCTGGCATATCCTGTCAACGACAAACATTTAGAGAGTTTATTTGTGAGTTTCCTTTCCCTATTTCCACCCCCCCCTCCTCCCTTTCTCTACCCTCTAACAATGAAGTAGAACTAGAAAAAAACTGTTGGAAACATTAGATGGATCGTTGGCCCCCCCAACATCCATTCGAGAACACCCACTCTTCAGTTTTTGGGTTAATTTATTTAATATTACACATTCTGATGAGTAGGCGTCATGTTTGCCATTAAAAGTTGAGACAGATGCTGAGCTATTGGACGATTTATATGAAGGATACCAATAAGATATGTGCTAAATATTACATCTTTGATTATCTCTTTGTGGCTTTTTCTGTTCTTAATATAATTTTCCTGGCAAAATGTACAAATATTTATTAGATTCGGTTTCTTTTTGGGAAAATAAACTTCACAAATAGATAGTCTGTCATAAATTGATATTTTCTCTTTGCTTTCGATATTATTACATTGTCAATACGGTAGGAAAGAGCAAACGCACAAGGCACTTCCAGCTTTTTTTCCATAGAAAATATAGAGTTTCAGAAACGTGTATTTGCCATTGGCTTAAATTTATTTATGAAATTAGCATTCGGAAATTACTATAAATGCTTTAATAGCCAAATTTTAACCAATTATACCCTTGTGTTTGAAATTGGTAGCCCGGGTGAGGTACCCAAAATTACAGGAAAGTGAATTTTATATTGACGCAATATCAGAAAAAATGCAGCCAGAAAAAGCTTTGTATTTATAAAAACATTTCTCATTAAAATTGAGCCAAGGAAACAAATTCGACTTGAAACTTGGCACAAGTAGTTGTTATTGATGTAGGTCGGATGGTATTGCAAATGGGCCATATTGGACCACTTTTACGTATATCCCCCATATAAACCGACCCCCAGATTTGGCTTGCGGACCCTCTTAGAGAAGCAAATTTTATCCGATCCGGTTGAAATTTGGTACTTGGTGTTAGTATATGGTCTCTAACAATCATGCAAAAATTGGTCCATATCGGTACATTATTATATATATAAACCGATCCCCAGATTTGACCTCTGGAGCCTCTTGAAGGAGCAAAATTCATCCGATCCGGTTGAAACTTGGTACGTTATGTTAGTATATGGTATCGAACAATCATGCAGGAATTGTTTCATATCAGTCCATAATTATATATAGCCCCCATATAAACCGATCCCCAGATCTGATATCCGGAGCCTCTTGGAGGAGCAAAATTCATCCGATCCCGTTGGAATTTGATACGTGGGATACTTATATAGTCTCTAACAACCATGCCGAAATTGGTCTATATCGGTTTATAATTATATATAGCCCCCAAATAGACCGATCCCCGAGATTTTACCTCCGGATCCTTTTGTAGGAGCAAAATTCATCTGATCCAGTTGAAATTTGGTACATGGGGTACGTATATAGTCTCTAATAACCATGCAAAAATTGGTCCATATTGGTCGATAATTATATATAGCCCCCATATAAACCGATCCCCAGATTTGACCTCCGGAGCCTCTTGGAGGAGCAAAATTCATCCGATCCGGTTGAAATTTGTTATGTGGTGTTAGTATATGGTTTCTAACAGCCATGCAAAATTGGTCCATATCGGTACACTCATAGAAAAAAGTCTGCTAAAAACAGCAGTCGATGTCTGCTGTTAAATTTTTGTACTTCAGGGCGTAGTGAACAACAATTTATAAAATTTTTAGGTTATACAATTTTCCCCAAAGCCTATTTAAGAACCAAAAGTAGTTTTTGGTATATTTTTGCACTGTAATATACTTACAAGCTCCTAAATAAGATCAGCAAACATTTTGTTTGCTGTTATGCCTCAATTCGATAAATATTCAGATTTTTGGTCAAATACTATAGATATTCATAAAATATTATGTTAATTATGTTAGGATAGCTCCTAAATTGACATTTTTATTTGTTTTAGCCAAAATAAAACATGTTTTAGTGTAATCGAGCTTCAAAAATAGCAGGAAATGTGTGCTATTTCAGCAAACAATGACTGCTGTCCCTTTTTCAGCAGACTTTCTGCTGTTTTAGCAGACTTTTCTGCTGTCCCTACTAACAAATTTCTTTGGGTGTACATTATTATATATAGCCCCCATATAAACCGATCCCCAGATTTGATCTCTGGAACCTCTTGGAGGAGCAAAATTGAAACTTGGTACGTGGTGTTACTACATGGTCTCTAACAACTATGCAAAAATTAAACCGATCCCCAGATTTGGGATAACCGTAGACCGATATGGACCATGCCTAACTAGGTCCATATCGATCTATGGTTATATATATTGCCCTCAAATAAACCGATCCCCAATCATACAAAAATTGAGCATTATCGGCTTATAATTGTATATAGCCCCCATATAAACCGATATCAAGATCTGACCTCTGGAGTCTCTTGGAGGAGCAAAATTCATCCGATCCGGTTGAAACTTGGTACGTGGTGTCACCACTTGGTACGTGGTGTTACCAAATTTCATCCGATTCAGTTGAAATTTGGTACATTGTGCTAGTATATGGCCGTTAACAACCTTGCCATCGATAAGTATTACCACAACCCAAGTTATTCGATTGTGGATGGGGGTCTGGAGGGTACATAAGATTCGGCCTGGCCGAACTTACGGTCGTATATACTTGTTCCCTATTGCATTTTTGCATGAGGTTAAGGCTTCCGTGGCTTTTCATCCTCCGGTCCAATATAACCCCAAGATGTTTTGAACATCACCAAAGGTAATTTCAAGAAGATTTACAAATAGAAAAAGTCATGATCACAATCATAAACGGACGGTAACAAAATGAAACGGAAACGTTAACGGATAATCAAAACGGAATGTTCACTGTTTCGTCCACGGGCATTCACGATTTCATGAGCGGCTTTGGCTTTTCTTTTGCCATGAAAAAATCCTTCAGTTTGGTTAAACTTTCTTATGGCATCTCCGTCGGTGGTGCAATGTGCTAAGGTGACTGTTATCGCGTATGGAGCCGATAATCCAGGTTCGAGTCACGATAGCGGATTTTTTTTATAAATTCGTAACCCTTACGATTTCAGATCATGAACGCTGGTTGTTGTTTTGACAACGCATGGTGTTATTTTATCGTTGTCAGATTGAGACGATCTGATCTCCGTTTGACACCACATGTGTGTTGATTCACTTTCATGAACAGATCGTTTTGAAACGTACATGCCATTGATGATTTTTTCTATGGGTGTTGGCTTAACCATGGGAATTTTGCGTTCTTGCCGTACATGAATAGTTCAGTCTTTGTAGGATTTACTCCTAGGCAATTCTCCTTCGCCCATTTCTCAGTCAACCGGAGGGCCACCTGAACAATATTTCTAATTGTGGATGGGGATTTCCTTTGACTGCCAGAGCCACATCTTCTTCTGGAGGGCTATCTGAATAATATTTTTAATTGTGGATGGGGATTTTCCCTTGACTGCCAGAGCCACATCTTCTGTGTGTGCTATTACTTTTATCCTTTCTTTCTTCTTCTATTTGACTTCATGTTTCTAGTTTGATTAAAAAGTTAATTGTATCAATTAATTTTTTAATTTAAAAAGTTTTCAGATTAAATTAACTCTTTATTTGGATACATTTTGGTGATATTTTTCCGTGTAGAATCTCCTAACTCTAAGTAAAAAGTTAATCAACTTTTGATCAAGTAATAAACCTTCCCAGCAAAAAAATAATTGTAAATTTGAAATCAGTAAAATTATAGTGTCCTCACAACATTTCCAGTACAGAATACATCGCTTCATCTTACACATATACGACGAACAACATACATAAAATATGTAAATAATTATAGTGCTGACATTGGCGCAGCTGAGTTGCACTAGGGTAAGTGGGTGCTTCGTCTCTCGCTTACAAAGTTACACTCCTGTAAAGAAGAATTATTTGTGTATTTTATCACGACTTCTTACGAACTATGTGGCAAGTTACGATTTCATGCTCTCCACATCCATATTTTGTATTTGTGAAAGCGTTGATATTCATACATAGAAGAAGCGCATTTAAGTGGGACATTTCTTTATAAATTCATCGATGAATTCCTTGCAAGGGTAAGTGCTGCTTGACTTTTCTTCCTTTACAAAGCTGCTGAAAATTCAGCAAGTTTTTTGCTGGGTTTCTATCAGAAGAATCTATCTTCTCAGCGACGCAAAAATAGCATTCGACAATACTTCGGTTTCAGTGTGGGGAACGGTTTATATGGCTGCTGGTCCGTTTGCAATATTATCCGACCTACATGATTAGTAGCTACTGTTGCCAAATTTTAAGCCGATAGCTTGTTTTGTTCGGAAATTAGCGTGGTTTCAACAGATGGACGGACGAACATCATCACATCGAATTAGAATTTTAGCGCGATCCAGAATATATATTTCGATGCGTTTGAAATGGAATGACATTGTTAGAATACCCCCACTCCAAATTATAGTGAGACAAAAGCGTCATTTGAATTCTAAAAAAAATATTTTCAAACTAAAAAGGTTTCATCATTTAAAAAAGTTTCCATTTGAAGTGAAAATGCTATGTAAACAATTTCCTTGACACTAAGAAAATATGTATATTTCACAAACATTTATACCACATACATCCTCATAAAAGCATCACTTAATGACCCAATTTTTCATCTTTGTTTTTTGGTCATATTTGCAGGCAAAACGATAATAATTTGAAACCCACAAAACATACGCAGCTTTCAATACCCTCCGATTGCCAACTGGATCCATTACAACCAAATCATCATCATAATCATTATGAACAGAACAATCATCAGGCCCATCACAGTCTGTTACAGTCAAATGGTGATGGAAAACTTCAGGCTGTTATTAGCGCGGGTGTTGGTAATGGCGGAGGTGGTGGTGGTGGTCCCTCATCACCATCGGGTCTTAGTTTGGGTGGCAGTGGTATTATGGGCGGCATTATGGATTCATCGACATTAAGGTCAACTAACCAAAATCATCATCATCATCATCGCCAATCGCCGCAAATGATGGGCGATCCGCCTGAAGGTGATGACACCGATCCAGATGTCATACCAAATCAATATGGTAAGTTTGAAAGAGCCAGTCATTAGGCATATATTTGAAGAATTAAACAGAAGGTCAAAACATTTTTGCGGCGACTTTGCACAATTTGCAATGGGGTAATTGGAAAAGTCCTCATAGCATTGTGGAAAAAGTGCTTCAATGTGAATAAACTTAAATTGGTTTGAATGCTAGTTAAGAATTTGTGTTGAGAGAGGGAGAGCGAATGAAATGAATTAAGTATGAAATCAATGAAAACGTTCAATAATTCAGCTTTATGTTCCATAATTTCTTTGAATTATTAATCGTAAAACAAAAATATTGACCCACTTAACTTGAATAACGAAAATCCAATAATATTCTTTGATAAAGTTGCCTGGGGAATTATTATAACAAAATGAGTAATGAGAGGAAAGTCATTACTTAAATTTTTTTATATATTTATAATTTATCGTGGGAAATTAGCTGGAGATAACAGTTTTATTAATTTTTAAGAGTTTTTTCTTTTAAGTTTTTAGAGAAATCTTTGTCCAATTTCCACCCTATCCAAAACTGGCACACTGTACTTCAGTATCTACCAAATTTGTTTAGTCCATTTGCATTTATGCTATTTTTCAATGTCCTTGTTACTTGTATTTTTGGCTCTTGGCATTCATAACCTTCTATAGTTGCTCTAATTATAATAATAATAAAGATACAAATTTAATTGGAAAATTTATTGATTTAATATTTAAAACTAAAAATAAATCATTTTTTCTCTAAATATTAGCTCAGCTGTAAATTGATCTAATTTTAATGCCATTCAGAATATTCAAACAAATGCTTATAGCATTTTGCTTTGCAATTTATTATAACAAAAACAAAATTCAATTATATGCATTTAATTATAAAAATTGTGCATTCGTGCTAAGTGTTCAGGCATCTGTTTTGTCACCATCGATGACAGCAATTATTGCAACAGAAGCAAAAAAGAAATGTTTGGCAAATTATTTCAAAGCTAATATTTAAGTATATGGTGCATATATCAATATTTTGCATAATTATTTTATTGATTTACACATTTATGAACTAGCAATGTGTGCATATTTTGTAACATTCGTTATGGACTTATTTTTTGCAGTTCGATATAAAGTTATTATTCAAATGCAAGGGTGTCACACTAAATTAAATAAAACAAACAAAAAACACTAAAGTAACATTTTATCAAATTTACACAATTTCTCATTTGAGAAATTTGTGAAACCAAATATTTTGAAAATGTTTGAAATTACATGGCAGTATTTTTTCTTATAAGTGCTTGAAATTTAATTTAAAATTTGTTCAAATATACTAAAGACAAATCGAAAATACACCCAGAACAAAGTTTACTTGGATTCAAGAGCTTCCCTTATAGCCCATTCACATTAGGCTTGAAATCTACTAAAAGTGTATTTGAAACCCCTTTTTTATAAGGCAAATGACAGTTGAGTTCTGGGTAAAGTGAATTTTGGAAGTATAATGTCAATGAGATATTAAGAAATTTTGTATTTATTCCAAGCTAAAGGCAACTGGGTGCGGAAGACAAAGCTATTTTGACCTTTGCAATGGTCAGACTAAAATACTATGGAGTGACCAAGACAAGAAAAAGTCTGGAGAACAACTCAAGTAGAGTATGACGAAAGTCAGGAGGGCGTGGGAATAATGGCCATAATTCACACATCGGTGAAAAGGTAATAAGAACTCAACCGCCGCCGACTTTCATGGCATAAGCCATCTTACCGGCCGATGGTCGCATCCCGCTCATATTCATCAACAGTGAGGTCGAAATAAATGCTGAAAATTATCGGGAAAATGTCCTAAACACAGTATTAAAGGCCTGGGAAGCAAACATTATGGTCGCAAAGTATGGACCATGTAATAGGACTCAGCACCATCACCACGCGTAAACCAATGGCTTAAATAGAGGTTCCTCGCTTCATCTTCATCTACCACACAATAGCCACGAAAATCACGTGACCTCAATCCGTCTGACTTTTGCATCTGGGGCAGAGTAAGGTTGGTTCTAAAATATACCAAAGTGTCGTTCATCTCAAAACGGCGTTTCCCCTGTAATATGCCAAAATACCGCATAACCACTTTTGTGCAGTGCAGTGTTGGCTTTGTCGTTCGTTTGAAAGCCATAATTCTGGCGAAAGCTAGCCAATTCCAACAAATGTAAACAGATTCTATTACTTACGACAACTTTTGTTTTTGAACAATAAAGTAAAAACAAGTATATACGGCCCTAAGTTCGGCCAGGCCGAATCTTATGTACCCTCCACCATGGATTGCGTAGAAACTTCTACGAAAGACTGTCATCCACAATCGAATTACTTGGGTTGTGGTAATACTTACAGATGGTAAGGTGTTTTAAAACTTCTTAACATCGTCTTCTAAATTATAAGTTAGTCCATACGTGGTATATATTAGAAAAACAGGGTATATATAGGTAAATCTACAAATAATTACAAATCGATATGGACTCTTGCACGGTACTTAGAGAGGCAGAATTGAAATGGGGGTCGCCTATATGGGCGCCATATACAATTATGAACTTGATATGGACCAATTTATGTGTCGATTTATCTGAGGGCTATATATAACTATAGACCGATATGGACCTAGTTAGGCATGGTTGTAAACGGCCATATACTAGCACAAATTTCAACTGACTCGGATGAAATTTGCTTCTCCATGAGGTTCCCAAACCAAATCTCGGGATCGGTTTATATTGGGGGCTATATATGTTTATGGACCGACATGGACCACTTTTCGCATGGTTGTTAGAGACCATATACTAACACCACCTACTACATTTCAAACGAATCGGATAAATTTTGCTCTTCCAAGAGGCTCCGGACGTGAAATCTGGGGATCGGTTTATATGGGGTTACATATAATTATGGACCGATATGGACCAATTCCTGCATGGTTATTAGAGATCATATATTTGCACCACGTACCAAATTTCAACGGAATCGGATGAGTTTTGCGAGGCTCCGAATGTAAAATCTGGGGATCGGTTTCTATGGGGGCTATATATTATGGACCGATGTGGACCAATTTTTGCATGGTTGTTAGAGACCATATACTAACACCATGTACCAAATTTCAGCTGGATCGGATGAAGTTTGCTTCTCTTAGAGGTTCCGCAATCTGAGGGTCGATTTATATGGAGGCTATACGTAAAAGTGGTCCGATAGGCCCATTTGCAATACCATCCGACCCACAGCAATAAAAACTACGTGTGCCAAGTTTCAAGTCGATAGCTTGTTTCGTTCGGAAGTTAGCGTGATTTCAATAGACGGACAAGCTTAGATCGACTCAGAAATTCATCACGACCCAGAATATATATACTGTATGGGGTCTTAGAGCAATATTTCGATGTGTTACAAACGGAATGACAAAGTTAATATACCCCCATCCTATGGTGGAGGGTATAAAAATAAAAATATAAAAAAAATATAAAATATAACAAAATATTAAAAATATAACAAAATATTAAAAATATAACAAACCTACGGGAAATGGATCAACCCCAGGACCGGTACGGGGTTAGTCCCTGGTGTGTATGGACCAGTCACAGTTCTGGTCCAAGCGTATGGAATGGACCGGTCACTTTAGCATGGGTTTGACATTGGTTGGGAAAATTTACACTTTTGGACGCGACTTGGACTCAGGACACGTCCTCGAACAACTTAGAAGGACTACCCCATAGACAACTGACTCATGAAACAGTCTGGTACAAACTTTTAGAACCCTGTTTCCATCCATATCGCACCAGAAAGGAATATGTTGAACAATAAATAATTCTGATAGTTGTATTGAAGTAAAAGTGTAGATTCAAAAAGATTTCAATATCAAGTGAATATAAAAAATCAATAAATTATATGACAATTAAAAATGTTGATAAACTGGAGCACTAGTACCAGTCCTGTAATGGGTCCATTAGTGGCAATTTGCACTCATTTCCCGTAGGGAATATATAGCGCTTTACTTTGTTACATTACCTATCGTCCACCCTATATGTCGTACGATATTTATCCCTACATTCTTCATTCCGAGCCAAAGACGTCTCTTCTTTAAAATAAAGAAATTTTGAAAAAGCAAACTTTGTATTTAGAATCTATAAAATCCAAATTGGGATACATATCTCATTTCAAACATTTCTATCTGGAATTTATTAACCAAGCTAGTAAGGAACAAATTTTATAAGGCGATTATCCTGAGTTTTTTAGATCATCATACGTTTTTGTTATCCCCTCAACATAGATAGTATTCGGAATAAGGTATATATACTCTGGGTCGTGGTTAAATTCTTAGTTGACCAAGCTATGACCATCTGTCCGTCTGTTGAAATCAAGCTAACTTCTGTACAAGCAGTTGTTTTATATGTAGGTTAGGTATAGCACCCTTATAGACGAACCCCCGGATTTGACTTACGGAGCCTATTGAAAAAGCATCATTCATCCAATCCGGTTGAAATTTCGTACGTGATGAAAGTAAATGCCCACTAACAACCATGCAAAAATTGGTCCATATCGGTCCTCAATTATATATAGCCCCCATATAAATCGATCCACAGATTTTACCAACAGAGCCTCATGGAGGACAAAATTTCACCTATATGGATTAACTTTAGAAAACAATTGTAAAAATTATAAATATACCTTATCAAATGTTACTACAACCAATGTAACTCATTGTGGATGACAGTCTTTAGTAGAACATTGTACACAATCCATAGTGAAGGGTACATAAAATTCGACCTGGTCGAACATTCGACCGTATTTCTTTCATTGTACATTACTCCCAAAAGATTTCATAAAACGTATTAGTATTTGTCTATACGTACATTAATACTAAAGTAGCTTGGAACGCTAAAAAAAATTCTTTCCATCATTTTTTTTTTCAATTTTTTCTCCCATCAGATCAATATTTATTAGATACATATTGAAGTTTAACCTCTTTTTAATATTTTTCAATTAACGCCGTACTCCTTTTCCACAATTATAAAGTTTCATTGTTTGTATGTATGTAAGGCACTTTAATGTGTTTGCCAACTACCCATAACAAGTTGTTAATTAATATTGCTGTTGTTTCATGTGATTCTTTTTCTTTCTTTGTCGTTACAGAAAAACGTCCACTAAAGTCTATGATGGCTTCACCAATATTCCGTAGTCCGTCTGCGCGTCTATTGCAACGTGATTATTGCACACCAGATGGTGGCACCGATGGCAGCGGTGGTGGCAGTGCCACATTGGGCAGTGGGAGCGTTATTGGCATAACGAATGGATCGGCGCTAAGTAGCGTAGATGGCGTTTCCAGTTTGGGTTCATTAAAAAGTAATAATGGCAGCCTTGGCATTGGCAATGAGGTGCTGCATTACACATTTAGGCCAAGCAAACAAATTGTAAGTAAACCTTCGTAAATGCCAGTGTAATCAAATATTAATGAACTATGACGACAAACAGTAAAATTGACAAATTGTGCAGAGGCTTCGCTTCCTTGCATCTATCCCAAGTAGTAGAAGAGAAAGTTAGCCTTAAAAAAGACAACAACAAAAAAAAAAAAATAAAAAAAACAGCAAGCAAACAAACAAGAAAGGACAAAATGAAAATATTTATGGGTGCCCATGGAGGGAAGTTATATATGAATTTTAGCTTGATATGATTTTATGACTTATGAATAGGGAGCAGCCCCATATATACTCCATACCATAAGGAAGTCCAGAAATATTGGTATAAGTCCTTAATAATTATATACAGTTGGGAGGGAAACCTAGTGTATATTTTCACTTTTTTCCTTCTTTATTAAATAGAAAATGTCGAGTTAGTCCCACAAAGGTTGGACCGTTGATGACTGGAAATAAGTTATATGGTCAGAAGAAACAAAAATAAGCCTCTTTCCATCCGATGCAAAAGAACCTTACTGGTAATGACCTCAAAATATTACTGGTAATGACCTGGTAACGACAAAGTCTCCAAAAACACCACGTTAAGCAAACCGTTAAACATGGAGAGGGAAGTTTCACGAACCGAAAGACTTAATTTTACGAAACATTCTTCATTAACTATTCTTCGTGAATTCTTCATTAAAACAACTAAATATTCATTCATTTTCGTAAATTTAACGAAGAACATTTTACGAAATTACGAAACGTCTACCACATACCAAATTTCAACCGAATAAGATAAATTTTGCTCCTCCAAGAGGCTCTGCAAGCCAAATCTGGAGGTCGGTTTATATGGGGGCTATACGTAAAAGTGGTCCGATATGGCCCATTTGCAATACCATCCGACCTACATCAATAACAACTACTTGTGTCACGTTTCATGACGATAGCTTATTTCGTTCAGAAGTTAGCGTGATTTCAACATACGGACGGACGTGACTTAATCAGAATTTCACCACGACCCAGAATATATACTTTATAGGGTCTTAGAGCAATATTTCGATGTGTTACAAACGGAATGACAATGTTAATGTACCCCTCATCCTATGGTGGAGACAGAGAATGAAGCCGACCCATTTTTGTCGGCGGCGGCGGACACTAAATTTTTGCCTCCGGCGGCAGCGGCTTGACTGCTAAGCCGATATAAATTTGTTCACTCGGCGGCGGACAATTATCCATTATAAAATCAATTTGAAGTTAATCGAATGGTAATGAGATTAGTTGTACAACCTATTTTACGAACAAATTTACTTTTCGTTCAAATTTTCTGAGCTAAATTTTTGCTAAATTATTATAGCAGATTAAATATGATTGGTTGTGTTGAAAATTTTGGAAAAAATACGACAATTTAATAAAATTTTTTCTGATTTAAATCGATATTTTTGATTACTTGGCGGCTAAATTTGAGTCGAGATGAGTCGACATATTCGGCGGCGGCGTCGACTGGCCGGCTGCGACTGAAATCGGCGGCGCGACTCGGCGGCTTCATTTTCTGGTGGAGGGTATAATAAAAAACTTAGTGAAAGTATGTCAAGATGAATTATAACCGTAATTAGAAATAAAGTCACTGGGCTGAATATTATGACATTTGATTTTAATGTATATTAGGCATAAAGTGCAAAACTGGATGCAGCCTGGGTGTATAATTTATCTGTATGTACAGTTTAGTTTCTCAGTAAATTAAATAAATTTTGTAGCAATTGGACCCTAAAGACGATTTTTATTAAGCACATAAAGCATACTCACAAGTGGTAAAAATACACTCGGTTTCGCTCCCCACTGTATATTTGTTGAACATACCTTTTTCTAGAAAAATAAAAGATTACCTTTAAATAAATAGATCAAATCCATCTAAAAACTATTCGTGATTTTGTTGTCTCAGATTCAGCCTGTTATTCAAATACGATTAGTTTAAAAAATACTTCATAAAATATTCATATGAATTTAAATAAATTACAAATACATACATATGCTGCATATAAAACATTCATTGCTTTAATATTTAGTTTTTTTCTTTTTTTAAGTCTGTATGTATTTGAAGGTCTATTAATATACAACTAACTAAACCCCATAATTTACACTAACACACCAGTGTCCTACAAATCGTAGTGAAATAAAACTCATGGCCATATTTCATGTGACGCATAATAGCCATGGGGAATTGAAAATACACTTTCGTTATGAGTTTTGAGTCCTAGCTCTTTAGCTGAAAACGAAAGGCAAAATAACCAGGACAATACCTACAGTAAAACAAAACACCAATATGCTTAGACTCACACTCATCTACACCTATATTTATGTGTGTACTATATACACAATAACATTTCCCTATTGTGTTGAGAGTGAAAGGAAAATAGAAAAAATAAAAAAAAAAATAAAACAATGTTGTTTTTGATTAAAATGCCCTCAATCCATATAGAATTCCAATGATACATTTTTGAAAAAAAAAATTATATGAGCCATTTGATTTAAAATCGAATAGAAATTTATAAAAACATATTTGTGTAGAAAATAACAATGGTGAATGCATTGTTTGGAATTTAAGCTAAGAGTACCCTCAAAACCCACATTTAACATATTTGGGTCCAAAGACATTGACCTTAGGTTAGGTTAGGTTATGTGGCAGCCCGATGTATCAGGCTCACTTAGATTATTCAGTCCATTGTGATAACACAGCGGTGAACTTTTCCCTTATCACCGAGTGCTGCCCTATTCCATGTTAAGCTCAATGACAAGGGATCTCCTTTTTATAGCCGAGTTCGAACGGCGTTCCACATTCCAGTGAAACCACTTAGAGAAGCTTTGAAACCCTCAGAAATGTCACCAGCATTACTGATGTGGGATAATCCACCGCTGAAAAACTTTTTGGTGTTCGGTCGTAGCAGGAATCGAACCCACGACCTTGTGTTTGCAAGGCGGACATGCTAACCATTGCACCACGGTGGCTCCCGTGACCTTAGCTTAACGATTTTGGTATGAATTCCGAGTCAAGGATGCTGGTTCTAAAACATTAGTTAGCTATCTATTAGAGGCGTACACGAGAGTAATATTTGACTCACGCACACTCACTCACTCATGCACGATATTTTTTGGTAGAACTCACGCTCACGCATACTCACGAAAAGCAAATTTGTACTCACGCACGAAAATCTTTTAAATGTCATGGCTCACGAAAAATATCGTGACTTACGGGAAACATCGTGACTCACGAATAATTTTATGAGTAATTTAAATATAGAACTTAACTCAAAACATGAATATGATTAAAATCGAGAGCGTTGTAAAACTCTTAATACTTACGATGTCACTAAAATTATAATTGAATTCAACTCGTAAGCATTTTATGTTATAAGGGGTATTATTTTCGTGGGCGTGTTTTTCATAAATTCCTTACTCACGCACACTCACGAAGATATTGTTTCCTTGACCCACGATCACGCACGACATTTGGTTGGTTAATCACGCTCACGCACACTCACGCCATTGCCATCAGCGTGTCTCACAACGCACGCGAGAGTCGCGAAAATTTCCGTGAGTCGCGACAATTTCATGTCATGTGTACACCTCTACTGTATATCTTTAAATCTAGGCTCTGCAAATTTTAAATTTTAAATCAGGATCCCAGCAAAAAAGAGCTTTCAAAAAGGTAGTTTGGATCCCCAATTTGTTATACGGAAGTAGTGCAAACTTAGATCATCTCCAATGAATTTTACATGGGCTTGTCATTGGACGGAAGTACTCAATTTTTTGGATCCTTTGCATTACTTTGGAAGTTGTGTCTTGGAAGTGAAGACATTTAAAAAACTTAACAACAAAATTTTTTTCTAATTTCAATTGAAAACCTTTTTCGCTTCACCCGGGGTTTGTTTGCACCATAACAGAACGCCTTAGCACACTCAGCCACAAACGCCATTGAATACGATTCATCAAAACGTATATTCAAATATTTGTAATACAAACTTAATATGACATAACGGCATGATTCTAGCTACTTCCTGAGATGTTCTTTATTATTATGAATGGAGAAATAAAGAACGATGGCTCAAATCTCACTAACGGCAATTTTTTTTATAAAATATTTTTCTAAACAATTTTATTTATACATTGCTTTTATTTTGTCCTTTTTGGCAAAAATTTAAAATAAATTTAGTTTTTCCATTAAAAATCAACAAAAAATTCAAAATTATCGAAATTTGCAAAACCTTCTCAAAAGAACTTCCTTGGAAGTGAAAAAGTCAAACGGCACAGGTTCAAATCCCAGCGGCGATGATTTTTTTATTTTTTATCTTTGTTTTTACTTTTTTATTGATTTTCTATTTTTTTTTTTGTGAAATTTAATTGTGGAAAACTTAAATTTTCACTTAAAACGGCCTAAATACGTACTTTCTAAGACTTGTCCAAAGGTACTGCGTCGGAAGTTGAAAAACAGGATAGGGGATCCCGGGATGCGCTTTAAAAGAAATGTTTATGGACTTGTGCAAAATGACAGCATCGGAAGTGGAAAAAAATTGATGGGGGATTCCGAGATGCGCTTTAAAAGAAATTTTTATGGAACAAGTTAAATTTTTTTATGCTGGGGACACAGATGTCATTTATAGAATTTTCATTCCCATTTTGCCATACATTAACATAGCTCTTTATGCACATACAAATTTCAATTTAAAAATCCAATTTAAAATAAATACTTCAAAGCAAAAAATTCTTTCTTGATTTCAACTCTTTTTAGAAGATTGTAGAAGGTTTTTACTTAAAACATCCCAGCAAAAAAAGAGCTTCCAAAAAAGTAGTTTGGATCCCCAATCTGTGATCCGGAAGTAGTGCAAACTTGGATCATCTCCAATGAATTTTACATGGGCTTGTCATAGGACGGAAGTACTCCCTTTTTGGATCCTTTTCATTGCTTTAGAAGTTGTGCCCTGGAAGTTAATTTGCATGAAGAAATTTAAAAAGCGAAAAAAAAATTTTAACCAATTTCACTTTTTTTTTCATCAATATGTTTTATTACACAATTATTTTCCTACTATCTGATTTTTACAATTTGAAAAACTTTTTCGCTCCGACCAGGGGTTGAACCTGGGTTTCTTGGCACCATAACAGAACGCCTTAGCACACTCAGCCACAAACGCCACTGAACATAAAGCGTCGAAAGGTCAATTCAAATGTTTGTGATATGATCGTAATACGACACCAAGGAATAACATTCTAATTGCTTCTCGAGATGTTCTTTATTAGTATGAACGAAAAAATAAGAAACGCAGGTTCAAATCTCACCAGCGGCAATTTTTTTATCAAATATTTTTCTAAAAAATTAATTTTTTTATGTCATGCATCGTTTTTATTTTTTATTTCCGGCATATATTTTCATATGAATATATTTTTTCCATTAAAAATCAACAAAAAATTAAAAATTCTCGTAATTTGCAAAACATTCTCAAAATAACTTCATTGGAAGCGAAAAAGTCAAACGGCACAGGTTCAAATCCCAGCGGGGATGAAATTAATTTTTTTTTTTATTATTTTTTTAGCTTTTTTTATTAATTTCTATTTTTTTTTTAGTTTTTTATTAGTTTTCTATTTTTTTGTAAAATGTAATTATACAAAATTTGCACTTAAAATAGCCTGATTGCGTTCTTTCTAATACTTGTCCACAAGGACTGCATCGGAAGTAGAAAAAAATCATTGGGGGATCCCAAGATGCGCTTTAGAAGAAATGTTTGTGCACTTGTCCAAAAGGACTGCATCGGAAGTTGAAAAAACTCGATGGGGGATTCTGGGATGGGCTTTAAAAGAAATGTTTGTGGAACAACTTCCAATTTTTTTTTGCTGGGATGGTATAATTTATATCATGTTCCAATTTCGAAATTTGGGTTATGTATGAAAAACTTTGTTGGAATCGGGCAGCAATCAGTGATAAGAAAGAAGCTCACCGGTATCAAATACACAAAACTTTTTCAATGAGTGATATAGGGTGGTGTAGGCTAAATCTTAGTCGAAACCTCGAAGCTTGATTCTTTCCTTTTTAGGGTTATTTTAGGTATTTTTCCCACTCAACTGCTAACACTCGTTCACTCTTCTTGAATATCTCAATATAATATTGGTTTTTCTATGGACATTCTTCTTTTTTTCGCTTACCTATAAAATAATCCATAAAAAAGGCTCTTTACTCTATGCTTCGCCTCCTATGTCATTGTTTGGTCAAAGCCATTATGAACTCAACTTGGCTCAATAACACTCAACACCATTATCCTATTCATAATCTGTATACCGATACTTCAGTACTACAACAAAAAGTCTTTTGCCTATTTGCTTTCTTAACATCATCTTACTCTATGCATTCATTCATTCGTTCTTTCTCTGTGTTTTTTTCTCTCTTCTATTTCAGAGTTATGCCACTTTAAATAAAAAAGGCATCACTACATGCAGTCCTCCACTGGGTGTGGGTTTACCCTTTAGTAGTACAACTACAACATCATCATCATTATCATCCTATCATCCCACCACACAGCCAATGGAAGTAAGTCTGCTTAGTCCCAATAACCCATCGGTAACATCATCCATCAGTGAATATAGATTTCGACCGGAAGTGGTAACAACATCAAATCGCATCCAGGAAAGTTGTATATAAAAGACTTATCGATGCATATATAAACCAATGTATATGTAAATCTATGTATAATATGTAATTGTATGTGTGTAAAGAAGAAGGTGCCTGCCAACCTTCCTGCCTGACTGCCGTCTAACCAATAAATACGAAAACTAAAAACAAATATTTTTAAAAAATAAAAACAAACTTACAACCAACTGAAGGAAATTTTAAGATTACTACCAAAAAATGCCATAAAATTGTTTAACACTATTATATTATATTTTTGATGTTTATTGTACAGCTGTAAATCGAATGTAAAAATTTTTATGTATTATAATATTTGTGTATTTTTTTGTATAAATGAAAATTTAAAAATCATTTGTTGCTACTACTAAAATACTATTAAGCCATATGTGTTTTCAAAAAAAGCGAAAAAAAAAACTAAAATTAAATACGTATATCTATAGAAAATCATTAAGAAAAGGATACAAATATTAGCCCCAAAATTGATGAAGCTTCACATTGAAGATGTGTGCAAATGAAAATATATTAATATATAATAGAGGGAATGAGTTTTTAACCTGGGTCAGGGAACCCAAAACAATATCAATTAGATTTAAATTAACAAATTCCAAAAGACTTTTATTAGACAACTTAAGGAAAAAAACAAAAGTGAAGAATAAGAATTTTTAATTTTGACTTTCAGTTTTTTTTTGTGAATTCCATGAAGGAAAAGATTAGAAAAAATTCTAATCTTTTATTTTATTTTTTTTTATAAAGGGTGATTTGTTAAGAGCTTGATAACTTTTTTTTAAAAAAAAAACGCATAAAATTTGCAAAATCTCATCGGTTCTTTATTTGAAAAAATAGTCTAAAGGCGTCAAATCGCATGATCTTGGTGGCCAACTTACCGGTCCATTTTTTGAGATGAATTGTTCTCCGAAGTTTTCCCTCAAAATGGCCATAGAATCGCGAGCTGTGTGGCATGTAGCGCCATCTTGTTGAGACCACATGTCAACCAAGTTCAGTTCTTCCATTTTTGGCAACAAAAAGTTTGTTAGCATCGAACGATAGCGATCGCCATTCACCGTAACGTTGCGTCCAACAGCATCTTTGAAAAAATACGGTCCAATGATTCCACCAGCGTACAAACCACACCAAACAGTGCATTTTTCGGGATGCATGGGCAGTTCTTGAACGGCTTCTGGTTGCTCTTCACTCCAAATGCGGCAATTTTGCTTATTTACGTAGCCATTCAACCAGAAATGAGCCTCATCGCTGAACAAAATTTGTCGATAAAAAAGCGGATTTTCTGCCAACTTTTCTAGGGCCCATTCACTGAAAATTCGACGTTGTGGCAGATCGTTCGTCTATTCATGATGAAATGTCAAAGCATACTGAGCATCTTTCTCTTTGACACCATGTCTGAAATCCCACGTGATCTGTCAAATACTAATGCATGAAAATCCTAACCTCAAAAGAATCACCCTTTATTTGTTGGCCTGCTAGTTTGTCTATCAATATTATACAAAGCATGGTTTTTCCTGAGCCAATACATTAATACCTTCAAAAAGTATTATTAGAGGTCTGATCGGAATCAAAAAAAAAAAAAATGAATTCATTGTTTAACTCTGAGAGCCATAAAATACAATAGTGAAAGTACACCCAGAAACTTTTTCTCATTTGTTTGCAGAATACACTTTGTTACAATTTTGTCTGGCACTATTATAGAACATCCTTTTTTCCCCGAGCCCATTTAAAATTAATGAATTTAAGATCTATTATTTGAGGCCTTGTCGAAATCGACACTTTTTAACCTAGAAAATGCCCAGTAAAAACAAACATTTGCAAAATGTTTGAATTCTACAAGTTTTTTGAGAGCCATCGTAGTGCAATAGTGAGAGTGCACAAACCAACTTGTCATTTGCTTAACATTCGTCCACACATCTGAATAACCATAAGAAGATTTTAGCCATTTCCTCCCTCGTATGTCCGATTAAGAGTAACAGAGATAAAAAAGCGAGAGACGCAAATAAGTTCGCCACTAAGTTGCAGGCAGGGTTCCCAGTTTGGTCCGGTCGGACCAAAATTGGTCCAAAAAATTATTAAGTTTTCAACTTGGTCCGATTTTGGTCAATTTTTGTCAAATCTGTAATTTTTCAAAATTTATAAAATTTTGACAAAATTTTTTGTAGAAATAAAATCTTGACAAAAATTTCTATAGAAATAAAATTTTAACAATTTGTTTTTTATAGAAATAAAATGTTGGCTAAATTTTCTATAGAAATGGAAATTTGACACAATTTCCTAAAGAAATGAAATGAAAATTTTCTATAGAAATAAAATTTGGAAAAAATTTTGTGTAGAAATAAAATTTTGACTAATTTTTCTACAAAAATGAAATTTTGACAAAATTGTATATAGAAATAAAATTTTGCCATAACTTTCTATAGAAATAAAATTTGGGTTTTCTATAGAAGTTTTCTATAGAAATAAAATTTTGAGAAAATTTTCTATAGAAATAAAAGTTTGACAAAATTTTCTATATAAATAAAATTTTTACAAAAATTTCTATAGAAATAAAATTTTACAAAAATTTTCTATAGAAATGAAATTTTGACAAAATCGTCTATAGAAATAAAATTTGAACAAAATTTTCTATAAGAATAAAATTTGAACATAATTTTCTATTGGAATAAAATTTGGACAAAATTTTCTATAGAAATAAAATTTTGAAAAATTTTTCTATAGAACTAAAATTTCGACAAAATTTTCTATAGAAATAAAATTTTGACATAATTTTCTATAGAAATAAAATTTGGACAAAATTTTGTGTAGAAATAAAATTTTGACTAATTTTTCTACAAAAATGAAATTTTGACAAAATTTTATATAGAAATAAAATTTTGCCATAACTTTCTATAGAAATAAAATTTTGAGAAAATTTTCTATAGAAATAAAAGTTTGAAAAAAATTTCTATATAAATAAAATTTTACAAAAATGTTCTATAGAAATAAATTTTTGAGAAAATTTCCTATAGAAATAAAAGTTTGACAAAATCGTCTATAGAAATAAAATTTTAACAAAATTTTCTATAGGAATAACATTTTAACTAAATTTTCTATAAGAATAAAATTTGGACAAAATTTTCTATAGAAATAAAATTTGGACATAATTTTCTATAGAAATAAAATTTGGACAAAATTTTCTACAGAAATAAAATTTTGACATAATTTTCTATAGAAATAAAATTCTGACTAATTTTTCTACAAAAATGAAATTTTGATAAAACTTTATATAGAAATAAAATTTTGCGATAATTTTCTAAAGAAATAAATTTTGAAAAAAACTTTTCTATAGGAATAAAATTTGGACAAAATTTTCTATAGAAATAAAATTTTGACAACATTTTCTATAGAAATAAAATTTTGACAAAATTTTCTATAGAAATAAAATTTTGACAACATTTTCTATAGAAATAAAATTTTGACAAATTTTCTTTAGAAATAAACTTTTGACAAAATTTTCTATAGAAATAAAAGTTTAGTTAAATTTTCTATAGAAATAGAATTTTAACAAAATTTTCTATAGAAATAAATTTTTTTTTCTTATAGAAATAAAAATTTTACAAAATTTCCTATAGAAATAAATGAAATAAAAATTTGACAAATTTTAACTTTTAAATTATATTAATGTAATTTGGAAAAATATTCCGCTGATACGAATTTTGGTCCAATTTTGCAAAAATGTTGGTCCAAAATAAAAATTCATTGTGGCAACGCTGGTTGCCGGGGTCTTTGTATTTGTAACCAATACGTGATGGTGAGAGATCGGAAGAGAATTAAAGAAAGTCATTATTAAGTCTATCACATATTAATTCCAAACGACTCAAATGTGAAGAAAAAGAATTTTTAAATTTATTTTTCATTTTCTTTGTGAAAAAAAAAAGAAAAAATAAATACAAAAATTCAAATATTCAAATATTTTATTTTTATGAAATTTAGTGAATTTAAGAGCTAGTATTCTAGGTTTCATGGAAATCGAAACTAACTGTAGTACGTGCAAAAATTTCTAGTAAAACTAAACATTTGAAAAAGACTTGAATTTACTTGTGTACTCTATGAGAGCCATAGAATGCGAAAGAGTGAGTACCCACGTACATTTCATCTCATTTGCAACACATGTGCACAAAGCCAATCTAGGAGAAGACGCAATCTGGTTCTTTGAGGGTGGACTAGAAACGGATATAATTTTTATTTATAGTATTACTCAACTTGTCTAATATATTTTTGTAAAATCTTGTCGTGGGGACTCGGCCCTAAATGTTCCCTCTCGAAAGTTTTCATCACTGATATGGATAATCTATCTCAAATAAATAATAGAAATTATGGAGATAATTAAGCATTGTATTGATCTACCACACACAATTTTATTAATTGAGTAGTAGTAAATATTCGTTCATAAGTACGTGATGACTAAACTCCCATTTTCATTTCACGAGGGTTTTAAAGACGATAAGCGGTCCCCTGGTGTTGCGTTTCGAAATTTTTGATCTTAGTGCAGCTTTCAAGCTGATACGATGAAAAATTTTATATATATTTTTTTTTTTTAATTTTTTAATTATTAAAGAGAGCCCATTTCTTTATTATTATTTTTTCATAAACATTTATTGGGAACTTTTGTGAGGAATTTTAATTTAAATTTGGCATTTTTGGGGATAAAAGCGTCTTAATGTGGGAACATGGACTAGACAAATACCAGTAACATTGTTAGCCATTTCTCTTTTCATACGTCCAATTAAGAGCGAACACGAACAAGCGATAGAGTAAAATAATTTATTTTCTATTGAGGAATATTTATTAATATAATTTTATAAAGTTTTTATATGAAAATGATTTATATCATGGTTTTAAATTAAGTTTGATGTTTTTTATTATTTCATATAAAGCAAGAGTAACAGCTTTTTATTTATTGTCATAGCAAAGCGAACAAACTTTAATGCATAGAAAATTTACCATTGCTTACTATGGTATGGTGTTATTCATATCATTATGCATTTATCATTATCCATAACATATTTAGCTTCATTTATAATTTCTTATGCTTTTTTTGCGACTCTTAACCCAATTAATATGCAGACTTAATAATCCGTATGAACATCTGGTGAAATAACAATCCTTGGACGTGTTCATTGTTATAATTATAAACCAGAAAAATTATCTATAAAAACAATGGCAAGGAATGGGTTTATGTATGCGTATTTATGGAACAATGAGTTGACATACATATATGTCTGTGGGAAATCAAATAAAATTTAAATTTAAATTAAAAACTATTTTCCCACAAAAAATGGAAAACGAAATAAAATTAAGATTTAAATTTAAAGCATTTAGTTAAAAATAAATAATATTCATTTAATTTGTATTAAATTTAAATTAATATATTTCAATTTAACTTAAATATATTAAATTAAAATTGACTAAATTAAACTAAATTTGAGTCATGCTTATCCAAATACGCTGTTTTCCATAACATGAAATTTTTTATAATAAAATAAATGTCTTTTAGCAAACTAAAAATTTTTTACCCATTTATCTATAAGTTGATGTCAAACTGCGTTAAGAAGCGTAAGGATAATTCTAATTCGTATCACAATTATATTGTTAGTTTTTTTTTTTGTTAAGTGTATATTTGTTTATTAAGTGTTTTATAAAATTTATATCTACGATATGATTTCTATTTTTAATTATTTATTTAATCTGTTTCTTTGATTACTAAAATAACAGGAACCCTATTATACATCGAAAACTACCTTACAGGAGTCTCATTTGTAACATATATACGAGAGGGAGAGATCGGAAGAGCATGACAGAAAAAAGTTATTATTTATCAAATCGTGGTAGCAAAAAAAAAAACGAAATTCTATCACATATTAATTTAAATCTCATGTAATCTGTTGACTTTTATTATGTTGTGTTAATTGCTGACTTTATTAATGCTAGCAAATATTTAATGCCTTTTTTACCCATTGCTAGTCGTTGTCATCAGGATGTGAGTGTGTAAATTTAAATGGATTTGTTTGTTCAAATATTAATATTTAAAAAAATAATTACAATTATCCATTATTGTATGGCAAATAATATTTATTTTGATTAGGCTGAATAACGACAATCGTATTTTTAACATTAGTTTTTATATATTTGGATTTTTTTTGGTGAACTATAAAGAAATGTATTTTAGTCTTGAGAAACATTAATAAAATATTATATCCGCACTCGGATCGGAATGTATTTAAGATATCATGGGCCTAGTCATTACGTGTACCAATCGATTCAGTGTCCCCTCCAAAGTGGACTCATAAAACTATTTTATTTATAAAAACAAAAATCCAGGATATATTGCCCAAATTTAATTTTAATGTTGGCGTTCTTAATATTAGGAAAAAATTTTTAATTTATTCGTTTTTCCGAGATTTTTTCATGATATAGAATTAAAGTCCTTCATAAAAGCATCTTAAAATTGAAAATTTAAAATAGACTTGAAAAATTATAGCATCGTTAAAATATGAAAAACCATTTAATGACATCTAGCATTTTTGAACGATTTAAACCGAGTTTCAAATCCGCATTTAAAGACGATTTCTAAATTATATAAGAAGAAGAAATATTTAAGGTGGAAACTCCTAACTATAACTACAAAATGACTTCAACGAAAAAATTACCGAATTTTGGTAAGTACACAGCAAAAAATATCACCAAAATATTTTCAATTAAAAGTTTATTGAAGTTGAAAAATTTTGCAATTAGTAAATTAATTGATACAAGTAACTGTTTATCAAGATAGAAATATTTAGGTCAATTATTGACAATTTTTAAATTTTTAATAAAAAATAATAATTGCTACAATTAACTTTGTAATCAAATTCGGTAATCTAAGTCAGTGGTGAATTTTTTGTTTTTTTAATTTTTAATTAAAAATTTATTTCAAACATTTAATTTTTTTCAAACTAAAAACATTAAGTCAGTTAAGAAATTAATTGACAATAGTTACGTTATTGATTAAATAAATTAATTGGGTTTTGCAATTATCAATAAAATATTTAATTGAATCATTTAAAAATGTTCGTTAAAATTTGCTAATGAAATTAAATAAATTAATTGGGTTTTGAAATAATCAATAAAATATTTAATTGAATCAATTAAAAAATTTCGTTAAAATTTGCTAATGAAATCAATTAATTTTTTAATCGAGTATTTTTTGGAAACTGCAATTGCCACTACATTTTCGTGATTGAAGACATTTTAATTAAAAAATTATTTGAATTAATTATTTTCGTGATTGAATCAGAATTTTTTTTTGTACATACGTAAAATCGCATTTGCTTTTTAAGGACAAGATTATATGGCAACAATTTTAGTTTTTTTTTTTTTGCAGTGTACATGAACTATTAAGTTCATCACTTTCAATCTACACAAGCTGTAAATATTCACAAGCTATAAATATTCACAGCGCAATTTTTAATATAGACTAATACCCCCATTTTTATACCCTCCACCATTGGATGGGGGGTATATTAACTTTGTCATAACGTTTGTAGCACTTCGAAATATTGCTCCAAGACCCCATAAAGTATATATATTCTGGGTCGTGGTGAAATTCTGAGTCGCAATTTTTTATAGAGACTGAGACCCCAATTTTTATACCCTCCACCATATGATGGGGGGTATATTAACTTTGTCATTCCGTTTGAAACACATCGAAATATTGCTCCAAGATTGCGATCTAAGCATGTCCACCGTCCGTCCGTCTGTTGAAATCACGCTAACTTCCGAACGAAACAAGCTATCGACTTGAAACTTGGCACAAGTAGCTGTTATTGATGTAGGTCGGATGGTATTGCAAATGGGCCATATCGGACCACTTTTACGTATAGCCCCCATATACACCGACGCTCAGATTTGGCTTGTGGAGCCTCTTGGAGGAGCAAAAATCATCCGATCCGGATGAAATTTGGTACATGGTGTTAGTATATAGTCTTTCACAACCATGCAAAATTGGTCCAAATCGGTTCATAATTATATATGGCCTCATATAAACCGATCCCAAGATTTGGCTTGCGGAGCCTCCAAGAGGAGCATATTTCATCCGATCCTGCTGAAATTTGGTACATGGTGTTGATATATGGTCTCTAACAACCATGCTAAAATTGGTCCACATCGGATCATAATAATATATAGCCCCCATATAAACCGATCCCCAGATTTGGTTTGCGGAGCCTCCAAGAGAAGCAAATTTCATCCGATCCCGTTGATATTTGGTACATGGTGTTAGTATATAGTCTCTGACAACCATGCAGGAATTGGTCCACATCGGTCCATAATTATATGTAGCCCCCATATAAACCGATCCCCAGTTTTTATAAAAAATTTTGTCAACATTTGTTTACTATAGAAAATGTTGTCAAAATTTTATTACTATTGTAAAGTTTGTCAAAACTTTATTAAAGAAAATTTTGTCAAAATTTTATTACTATACAAAATTTTGTCAAGATTTTATTTCTATAGAAAATTTTGTTAAACTTTATTGCTATAGAAAATTTTGTCAAAATTTTATTTCTATAGAAAATTTTGTCAAAATTTTATTTCTATAGAAATAAGTTTCTATGCAATTCATGGTGGAGGGTACATAAGATTCGGTCAGGCCGAACTTACGGCCATATATACTTGTTTTTAGCTGCCATGTTACCTTATAAGAATCCCCATCGGTATCTGTTCTTGTCCTAGGCCTCCTCCCCAAATCAATGTTTCACAGATGGTTTACCTCAATTAATGTTTTCTGTAATACAAACAATATAGAAGCAAGTATTCAATTTTATAAATTAAAAAAAAATGTTCCTTTCGTGTGGGAGAATCGAACCTTGGTCCATACAGTTTTTAAGGAAAAATACTATACATTGGGCCATATACCATAGCTCTTATTGCCATCAATATACAGGCAACACATACAGTCAAGCAATTCTATTTATAGGTTAGGTTAGGTATAGTGGCAGCCCGATATTTCCGGCTCACTTAGACTATTCAGTCCATCGTGATTCCACATTTTTTGAAACATTCAGAAATGTAACAAGCATTACTAAGAGGGGGATAATCCACCGCTGCAAAACTTTTTGGTGTTCGGTCGAAACTGGTTTTGAACCCACGTATGCAAGGCGGGCATGCTAAGCTCGTTTTTCTATTTATAGACCACAAGCTGATGTAACGAAACTTTATTTAATGAAAACAAGACACTTAGTAAATCTCTTAATTCAAACGTTGTACGAAATAAAAATTTTGGAAACGCAAATAATGTAATTTTAAATATTCTAAAAAATTTTGCATGATTTCGAAAGGATGTTCGGCATTTCATGCTATTATTTTGAATTTTTAATACGATACATCAAAATTTGTCTTATTTAAGATATAAAGCCTCAAAAGAATAATTCTTATTTGGACTGCGATTTTGGAATAATTTTTATTACAAAAATCCGGAAGCCGCAATTTTTATATGATATGCCTCAAATCTATTTGGGCCCACAAATACAATGAAAGAAGAGTTTTTTCTGTGGAATGACTTTTGATGCTAAAAAAGTTTCTTTGTAATAACCGTTGCATTGCTTGCCATAAATTTCCTCTTAATGATATTATTTTATAATAAAGGGGATTTTCGTCTGTCTAAGATATCATTCTGGAGAAAAGTATATCATTCTAAAAGAAAAGTAGCGAACTATAAATTAAAAAATCTAATATTGATTTTTGGCCGACCTATATTTGGAATATGTTTTTTTTTTTGTCACATTTTTTACATGACCTTTATAGAGATCGATCTCCTGATTTTAATTTTTGAGCATATAACGAAATGGCATTTTAAACAATATAATCTAAAATTGAAAACAACAAAAACTTTTCTTTTTAAAAATAATCCAACTTTCTAGCTTCGGCTCGCAATGGGTTTCTATTGGTCAGTAATGATAACATATGCTTAATCATTAAAAATGATTAGCATGCATTTTAGTAACATATTACTAATGTTGTAGATGTTGTAAACCCTTTTTTTAAATTTCTGCCAAAAGTATTATTTTCTAATGGAAAATTAAAACAACATAAACAAACCAAGCCTATTAGCTGCAAATAAATTATTATCATTTCAAATAGTTAGATTACAAAAAAAAATAAATAAACATAATCAATGTAAATAAAATAAATAAATGTTTATACATGTATATTTTGGCATTTTTATATACCTATAGATTATATATAAAAACATATTTGTAAACATAACTTTAGGATGTAATAATTAAACCTCTGCATATATAGAGTGTAATTGGAACATAAGTTTTTGAGATTAATTCAAATCGATTTTTAAAGCAAAAAATAAATAAACAAAAAACATATTTACATTAAAAAAAACACACACACACACACAAAACACATTGTATGGCTATTATGTATGAAATTATAAATATATAGTATATAAAATAATTATTACAAACTGTGAGCAACAATATAAGCATTTAAGGACTAATCATATTAAGCATAAAACAAAAAAAACAGCGATTATTATTTTAGTATATACACACACACATACATATATAGACATAAGTAAAGCTAACATTTATATTAATTCCATTATTAGTGTTAATTAATTGTAAATGTTTTGTAAAATATAATTTACACACATTAGCATATACCACATTGATGTATTAATAAAGCTGTAATTTAACTTTTGTAAATATGTAGGAAATTCAACTCATTTAGAGATATTTCTACCTATACATACATGTAGATCTATAGCAAAATGCTAATATTGAGTAGATAGTTGTGCTTGTACAACAGGTAAATGCTATTATCCTTCATCCATTCAACGCCATTAGACATGCATACATATTTTTTTGTATTAGTTTATGTGTATGTCTGTGTGTGTGTGGAGTGTGTTTGTGGATAGTATGCATATGTAAATTTGTTAATTATAAATTTGTAATTTAACGCTTAGCGCATTTCAATTAAGTGAAAATTATTTAACAGTTCACAAAGAATTCTTCTTCAAATCCAGAAAGCCCTTTAATTGGGAAATATTTCATACATATCAAAATTATAATTGCATAGTAGACAAAGTCGAAAAATACACTGTAGAAAAAATGTTTAGTATTCTTTGATCATAATAATTTTCTTAAAAAAATTGTGGAAAGGGTAGAAAATGATTTTTTTTTTTAATTTTTTAGAAAGGTCAATCTTATATATGTATATGTTTTAATAATATATCGATAATTTAATCGGCTAATCGATTTTTGACCAATTAAAGTAGAGGTTTACCTTTGGTGGTTCGATTAATCAATATTTAATATTTTCGAGAAAGGAATGAAAACGACTAATCAACGTTTTACGAAAAAAAAAAACTAAAAAGTCTACATGGGATGAAAAGGAGGATATAATGGAAATAAATCGCTGTAGACCATACCATTTTTCAAAAATTATTTTAGAAGCACAAACAATAATATTTAAAATCCAGGCATAAAAAGAAGTTTCAAAAAAAAAAAATTATGATCCGGCAATAGTGCAAATTTGGATCAACTCCAATGAATTTTACATGACATGGTATCGTGCGTGGTATAACATTCTACTACTTTCATGAATGAACATCTGAAATATAATTATGAATAAAAATTAAAAAGAATTCTGGATCAAACCATCCGTGATTTTTTTATCATTTTTTTTTTGAAATAAATAAAATTTAACAACATTTTGAAGAATGGAAAAACCCAATTTGAATCAAATTCGAGTGACTGCCACGGTTGCCATAGTTCTTAGAATTCTACCAAAAATAGTAGATTTTTTATAAAATTTTTATAAAATTATAAAATTTTGACAACATTTTTTATAGAAAAAAAATTTGGACAAAATTTTCTACGGAAATAAAGTTTTAACAAAATTTTCTATATAAAAAATTTTGTTTTATTTTAATTAAATAAATTTTTGACAAACTTGTCTGTAGAAATAAATTTTTGTTTGCCAAATTTCCTCTAGAAATTAATTTTTGACAAAATTTTCTATAGAAATAATATTGTGACAAAATTTTCTATAGAAATAAAATTGTGACAAAATTTTTTTCTAAACAACATTTTGACAAATTTTTTTATAGGAATAAAATGTTGACAAAATATCTCCCAGAAATAAAATATTGATAAAATTTTCCGTAGAAATAAAATTTTGACAAAATTTTCTATAGAAATAAAATTTTGACAAAAATTTCTGCAGCAATAAAATTTTGAGAAAATTTTCTGTAGAAATAAAATTTTGACAAAATTTTCTGTAGAAATAAAATTTTGGAAAAATTTTCATTAGAAATACATTTTGGACAAAATTTTCTGTAGAAATAAAATTTTGACAAAATTTTCTGTAGAAATAAAATTTTGACAAAATTTTCTGTAGAAATAAAATTTTGGAAAAATTTTTATTAGAAATAAATTTTCTACGGAAATAATAAAGGTTTGACAAAAATTTCCTCTAGAAATAAAATTTTGACAAAAAATTGTAAAGAAATAATTTTTTTAGTTAGATTACAAAAAAAATACACATAATAGTACAAATGTAAATAAAATAAATGAATGAAATAAAATTTGGACAAAATTTTCTGTATAAATAAAATTTGGACAAAAATTTTGTCCAAAATTTGGAAATAAAATTTTGATAAAATTTTATGCAGAAATAAAATTTTGACAAAATTTTCTATAGAAATAAATTTTGGATAAAATTTTTTGTGGAAATAAAGGTTTGACAAAGTTTCCTCTGGAAATAAAATTTTGACAAAAATTTTTGTAGAAATAAAATCTTGACAATTATTTCTATACAACAAAAAATTTTGACAAAATTTTCTATAGAAATAAAATTTTTACACATTTTTACAATTTCTTCTAGAACTTAAATTTTTACACAATTTCCTCTAAAATTTTGACAAAATGTTCTATACAACAAAAAATTTTGACAAAATTTTCTATAGAAATAAAATTTTGACAAAATTTTCAATAGAAATAAAAATCTGTCAAAATTTTCTATAGAAATTAAATTTTGTCAAAATTTTTTAACTAATTTTTTGAAATAAAAATAAAATTTTTACACATTTACACATTTTTACAATTTCTTCTAGAACTAAAATTTTTACACAATTTCCTCTAAAATTTTGACAAATGTTCTATACAACAAAAAATTTTGACAAAATTTTCTACAGAAATAAAATTTTAACAAACTTTTCTATAGAATTAAAAGCTTGTCAAAATTTTCTATAGAAATAAAATTTAGACAAAATTTTTTAACTAAATTTTTGAAATAAATTAATGTTAAATTTTAAATGACATATAGAAAACCCCAAATTTATTCAAATTCGAGTGACTGCCACTGTTGCCATAGTTCGTAGAATTCTACCAAAATGGTGGATTATTTACTGTTTGGTGGATTTCTTGATGCTTTAGTAGATTATGCAAAATACTCCTCTCCAACAAATTCTGTAGAAATAAAATTTTGACAAAATTTCTATAGAAATAAATTTTAGACAAAATTTTCTACGGAAATAAAGGTATGACAAAAATTTCTACGGAAATAATAAAGGTTTGACAAAATTTCCTCTAGAAATAAAATTTTGACAAACATTTTTATAGAAATAAAATTTTGACAAAATTTTCTGCAGAAATAAAATTTTGACAAAATATCTGTAGAAATAAAATTTTGGAAATTTTTTCTACGAAAGGTTTGACAGATTTTTCTACGGAAATAATAAATGTTTTATTTCCTCTGGAAATAAAATTTTGAAAAAAACTTTTATAGAAATAAAATTTTGACAACAATTTTTATAAAAATAAAATTTTGACAACAATTTTTATAAAAATAAAATGTTGACAATTTTTATAAAAATAAAATTTTGACAACATTTTTCTATAGAAATAAAATCGATGAAAGTATTTTCTATAGAAATAAAATTTTGACGAAATTTTCTGCAGAAACAAAACTTTGACGAAATTTTCTGCAGAAATGAAACTTTGACAAAATTTTCTGCAGAAATAACATTTTGAGAAAATTTTCTGTAGAAATAAAATTTTGAAAAACTTTTCTATAGAAATAAATTTTGTACAAAATTTTTTACGGAAATAAAGGTTTGACAAAATTGTCTACGGAAATAATAAAGGTTTGACAAAATTTCCTCTGGAAATAAAATTTTGACAAAAATTTTTATAGAAATAAAATTTTGACAACAATTTTTATAAAAATAAAATTTTGACAAAATTTTCTATACAACAAAAATTTTTGACAAAATTTTCTATAGAAATAAATTTTTACACATTTTTACAATTTCTTCTAGAACTAAAATTTTTACACAATTTCCTCTAGAAATAAAATTTTGACAAATTTTTCTATAAAAAAATTTTAACAAAATTTTCTATAGAAATAAAATTTTGGCAAAATATTCTATAAAAAAAATTTAACAAAATTTTCTACAGAAATATATATATTTTTTTAAAAATAATGTTAAATTTTAAATGACATATAGAAACCCCCAAATTTATTCAAATTCGAGTGACTGCCACTGGTGGATTATTTACCAAAATGGTGGATTATTTATTGTTTGTTGAATTTCTTGATGCTTTAGTAGATTATTCAAACAACAAATTTTTATAATGAAATTTTGACAAAATTTTTCTATAGATATAAAATTGTGACAAAATTTTCTATAGAAATAAAATCGATGAAAGTATTTTCTATAAAAATAACATTTTGACAAATTCTTCTATAGAAATAAAATCTTGATAAAACTTCAATAAAACAAAAATTTTGATTAAATGTTCTTTAAAGTCAATATCATTAACAATTTTAATTTTTGTTTTAGTTCATACTATCAAAGTCTCCCTTTGTATTAAGAAGTATTAACTTTCTCTTGTTGCTGCACGCTACTGATTTTAAAAATTTCGACACATTTACAATTCAAAATATATTTATGGAGCCAAATAAATTGTCGCTATTAGGAATGATCGTAAAATAGTAGATAACCTTCTAAAATAAAATAAAAAAATATTTCTTGGGAAGAAATATTTTTTTTTTCATAATAACAACAAAACTTTGATAAAACACTGCAAAATAAATTTGTTTTTTATTTGGTAGTTTTTTGGTAAAATTTTCTTAAAATTTTGGGAGAATATTTTGGGCTCGAGAGGCAACTGTGGTGACTTACGACATAGAGGTACAAGGTATACTTTTAAAATATTCGCATGTTTTTTTATAACAATAGTTTCAGAATATTGACAAGTGTAGTAAATAACTAAAATATAGTGATCGTATGATTCCAATGTCGATTCAAAAAGGGAAATTATATAAAGGACATATTATTGACATTAAATTCAGATTTTAAGGCAATATTTGTAGATATCTGGATACAAATTTCTAACTTTACCCTAAAGTTGTAAATTCTGTTTTCTCAAGTTATCAAAAACAAGTTTTTAATATGCCAAACCCATATCCCAAATACATCCAATCTCCGTTAGCTATTCCCTAAGTTAAATCATCAATCTTAAATTTACTTTAAAGGGTCCTTAATAGATATTTCTAAATTAAAAAACTCCATATAATTTCGATGTAAATTTACTATGTAATAGAACGGCTATGTATATGTTGAAGAAGAATAATTCTTTCCCGAGGATATTCATTGACTGTTGACCGTTTAATTTTTCACGTAACGAAATTAAAAACGAAAGAAATAAGGAAATTTTGAAAGTTGTAAACTTTGCTCGTGTGCAATTAGAAGTTAAGAGATAAACGAAAAATTAAATTACAAAATGTATTTATGTATGTACGTATGTAGAATTGTTTTATTTCTATTCTCCTATACCATATATTTCGTTTTATTTGAGAGATCTGTTATTATATGAAAAAAAAGTTTATTTACAGTATTGTAAATTAGTATAGACTAAGGTATATTATATGCATATACTTGAAAATATATACACATGCATACATACAAATATATATACACACACAACACAGAGAATAAATATACATAGTTAATGAGATTGTAAGAGCATATTATATTTAAAACAAATATATAGTCCTTAAGTTAGCCTAATTAATGAAAACAATGAAGAAAATAAAGAAATAATTATTTAAAAAGAATATCATACGCTTTTCTTTGATTCAAAATAAACTGAAGGTTATAGCACAGTAAGTAGAGGAAATCAAAAGAAAATCTCCCGCTCGTGATGAAATCAATATTAAATTGGAATTAAAAATTAATTGAGATACAAAAATTCGAGAGGGTCGGATTATGTGATACTTTGCACCAACCCTACTGAGGAAAGTCTAAAGACTATATAAAATAAAAAAAAACAGCTTGACCAGTTCCAAAGAGTGTGTCCTTCCACTATTGATTCCGAACCATATATCCTACTTATGAAACAATTCATTTTTAAATTTGAGTTTTATGTTTCATTTGTGATAATTTTTTTCCAACATGAACAATATGTCTTCTATCTCCTCAAGAAATAAAATCTAAAAATTGGACATTGGACAAAAATCTAGAAGCCCAAGACGTCAAATCGGGAGATTGATCTGTATCAGGGCTATACCAAAAGGTGGAACACTGCACACCATATATTTGTAAACCTAATATACCTCCAGATTTCCAAATCAATTAAATTGAATAAAAACTACGGTATCTCGAAGGGCAAGGCATCCAATCGAGGGTCGGTTTTTATGTGATCCACATCAAAATCTGGACCGATACAAATTTCAGGACGATAGTGCCATCATTGAATGCTGCAAAGTGATTACAATAAAGGGACGGACATCGTTATATCATCTTAGAATTTATCCTCGATCAAGAATATATATAGTTTGTCAAAATTATATTTCTATGGAAAATTTAGACATTTTATTTCTATAGAAAATGTCACAATTTTATTTCTAAAGAAAATTTTGTCAACATTTTATTTCTATAGAAAATTTTCTCAAAATTTTATTTTTATAGAAACTATTCTCGAAATTTTATTTCTATAGAAAATTTTCTCAAAATTGTATTTCTATAGAAAACTTTTTCAAAATTTTATTTCTATAGAAAACTTTTTCAAAATTTTATTTCTATAGAAAATTTTGTCAAAATTTTATTTCTACAGAAAATTTTGTTCTTATAGAAAATATTGTCAAAATTTTAATTCTGTTGAAAAGTTTGTCAAAATTTTATTATTATTATTTAGATGGATTGGTGATTCCATAGAAGAATAAAGTCATTATACCTTCATAATGGTGGCAGGTACAAAAATATTTTTTTTTCTGATTTTTTTATAGAAAATTTTGTCAACATTTTATTTCTATAGAAAATTTTACCAATATTTTATTTCTATAGAAAATTTTGTCAAAATATTATTTCTATAGAAAATTTTGCTTTATTTCAATAGAAAATTTTGTCAAAATTTTATTTCTATTGAAAATTTTGTCAAAATTTTATTTCTATTGAAAATTTTGTCAAAATTTTATTTCTATTGAAAATTTTGTCAAAATTTTATTTCTATTGAAAATCTTGTCAAAATTTTATTTCTATAGAAAATTTTATCAAAATTTTATTTCTATAGAAAATTTTGTCAACATTTTATTTTTATAGAAAATTTTGTCAACATTTTATTTCTATTTATAGAAAATTTTTTCAAAATTTCATTTCTATAGAAGATGTGGTCAAAATTGTTTTTCTCTACAAAATGTGGTCAAAATTTTATTTCTATAGAAAATTTGGTCAAAATTTTATTTCTATAGAAAAATTTGTCTAAATTTTATTTTGATAGAAAATTTTGCCAAAATCTTATTTTGATAGAAAATTTTGCCAAAATTTTATTTCTATAAAAAAAATTTTGCCAAAATTAATTTTTTTCTATAGAAAATTTTATCAAAATTCTAATTCTAGATATATAAGTACCTCGTTGGTGGGGAAAAAAATGTTTTTTTTTTCATAATTCGTCAAGATATCAAGAATCGTACAAAATCTACCAAACAGTAAGAAATCCGCCATTTTTGGTAGAATTCTACCAACTGTGCCGTGTTTTTGACTAGCTTAGAAGATGCATTTTTCTGATACATGTTTTAGTTGCTGTTTTCATTTCTGCATAGCTTTATTATAGAATATATTTTCAATAAAAATTTGTAACAAGTTAACGATAAATAATGATAATCTCATTAAAACTTAATATACTTTTTTTTGCACTGATTTATATTCAGCGCTTTTATGAACCTGGTCATACTGTATTTGAAAGAAAATCCAACTGACGTAATTTTTTTTTGTCGTTCTTGATAACTGCCATCTTTCGGAAAAGTTTCACACGTAATCATTCTCTCTGGTTCTCTCTTATTTTCGAATTGCCTAAAATTATGCAATGTACATCGTTTTTTAAGGAGGGTTCAACTACGCAACTCATTTCAATCATTTAAAGCATATGTTAAGGCAATTAATTTTATATGTATATAAAATCATATAATGATTTGACAAAAAAATACAACAATTAATAATTTTTTCTGCTTTAAATTAATATTTTTGATTATTTGGCGGCTAATTTTGAGTTGACATATTCGGCGGCGGTTTCCACTGGCAAAACTGGTCGGAGGCTTCATTCTTTGATCGGTGACTTCATTCTCTTTCTCTTCTCAGCAGAGAATGAAGCCGCCACCGAATTTGTCGACTCATCTGGACTCAAAAATAGCCGCCAATTAATCAAGAATATTAATTAATTGGAAAAAAGTAATAATAATTGTATTTTTAGTCAAAATGCTTAACTTTAAACTAGAGTTGCGCGCGACAGGCGTGATTCACTAGTGAACAAAATCTGAATCAATTTTCGTGAATGTGCGTGAATGGGACTAACACAAATATGTCGTGCGTAAGTGTGCGTGAGAAGTAAAATTGGTTCGTGAATGTGCGTGAATAAAATTTCTGCAAAACACGCTCACAAAAAAACAAGATTTAGTTCTTACTTGTTTGATAACTGAAACTAATTTAGCTGATTAGCACGTGAATTGTCGTGAATCGTAGTTCGTGCGTGAGTACTGTTTTTAATTTCTTGAATGTGTGAGAGTCGCTACCACACGTATCGTGCATGAATAAATATTTTGCTTCGTGAATGTGCGTGAGTGTAGTGAAAATTCACTCACGCGCACACCTCTACTTTACACCCAAAATCCGTCAATATCAATAGACAAATTTGGATCGGCTTAGCCGTAAAGCCGCCGCCGGGGGGCAAAAAATTTGTGTCTGCTGCCGCTGACAAAAATGGCCTTCATTGTGTGCTTCTCACACACATGTTTTATCGTACATTAAATCATTTGGCGTGACTTTGGCGTTAGATCATACGAAACGACCTGTAGATGGAGGTAATACAATTACACTACATAAATGTAGCTTGCTTTAGGGCGAATTTATTTGTTCACATAGTTTTAAACTATAAATCCTGATCAACATAGTATAGCTTGGAGGGCAGATATAGAGAGCTGTAAGTAGAAATTGCTTTTCTATCATTCTTTTTCTAACGTAGTGGAGGAGCAAATTTCACCAAATCCGATTAATTTGATACCTAGTGTTAACAACCATGCAAAAATTGGTCCATATCGGTCCATAATTATATATAGTCTCCATATAAACCGACGCTCAGTTTGGCTGGCGGAGCCTCTTTCAGGAAAAATTTTTATCAAATTAGCTGAAATTAGGTATGTGGTGTTAGTATTTGGCCTCGAACAACCATTGGTAATTAGTCTATATAGATCTAAAATTATATATAGCCCGTATATAAACCGATCCCCAGATTTGATTTCCAGCACTTCCTGGAGGTGCAAATTTCATCCGACTCGGTTGAATATATGCTCCCATTGTCCTGCTTCGAATACATGCTCCTCTTGTATTACAGAAAAAGTGCTGTGAACTAAATTAATTACGGGGAAGTGAGAAATATGTGAAGAAAGATGCAGATGGCAAGAAAATTTAAAAACAAGTATATACAGCAATAAGTTCGGCCAGGTCGAATCTTAAATACCCACCACCATGAATCAAATATAACAGTTACCTTTGAAAATTCTTCGTCGTAGCGTATTACTTGATAATATATAGCGAGTTATTTGATAATGTATAGAATGATAATATATAGGAATAATTAAATAATGGCCTGATTTGAAATGTAGATTTGGAAATTTTACTTTCAGATTCAAGCATCTTTCATGATCAATGCGCCTTCTATACCCTCAAGAAGTGAAATTGGTCTATATGGAAGCCTTAAAGTTTCAGGAAAATCGAATAAAAACTACTGTTTATATAAGCTCAAGAAGTTAAATCGGGAAATCAGTCTATATGGCTATACCAAAACATGGACCGATACTCACCATTTTCGGCACACCTATTTATGGCCCTAAAGTACCTCTAGATATCTAATTTAAAGCAAATTGGATAAAAACTGAAGATTCTAGAAGCCCAAGAAGTAAAATCAGGAGATCGGCCTATATATCTATATGGGGGCTATACCAAAACATGGACCTATACACACCATTTTCGACACACCTATTTGTGGTTCTAAAATACCTCTAGATTTTGAATTTTTTGGCAAATGGAATAGAAAATAAGGTTTCTAGCAGCTCAAGACCCCAAATCGGGAGGTCGGTTTATATGGGGGCTACACCAAAATATGAACCAATACACCTCATTTTCGACACACCTATTTTTGGTCCTAAAATAAATATAGATTTTCAATTTCAGGAAAAGCGGATTGAAAATACGGTCTCTAGAAGCTCCAGAAATAAAACTGGGAGATCGGTCTATATGGGGCCTGTACCAAAACATGGACCGATAGACACCATTTTCGGCACACATATTTGTGTTACTAAAGTACCTCTACATTTCCAATATCAGTCAAATCGAATAGAAAATACGGTTTCTAGAAGCCCATGACACCAAATCGGGTGGTCGGTTTATATGGGGGCTATATCAAAACCTGGAAATAGCCAATCTTCGAACTTGACCAGCTTGGAGATAAAAAACGATTTTGTTCAAAACTTAAGCAAGATAGCTTTATTGGTGAAGGCTGTAGCGTGATTACAAGACATCCAGACAGACAGATGGACATCTTTATATCGTCTTAGAATTTCTCCTTGATCAAGAATATATATACTTTATATAGTCGGAGATCGATATTTCGATGTGTTACAAACGGAATGACAAACTTATTATACCCCCATCACCATTCTGTGGTGGTGGGTATAAAAATGGTCTTTATTTTTATACCCTTCACCACTACTGTGGTACAGGGTATAATAAGTTTGTGCATTTGTATGTAACGCCAAAAAATAGTGGTCATAGACCCATCTTTTAGTATACCGATCGGCTTAGAATTAAAGTCTGAGTCGATTTAGCGATGTCCGTCTGTCTGTCTGTCTGTCCGTCTGTCTGTATATGTAATTTTGTGCACAAAGTACAGCTCGCAATTTAAGACCGATCGTCCTCAAATTTGGCATAGGGCAGTTTCTTGGGACAGAGACAATCGCTATTGGTTTTGGAAAAAATCGGTTCAGATTTAGATATAGCTGCCATATATATTTATCCCCGATTTGGTCATAGTTAGCGTGTTTATCAACCGATTTTCTTGAAATACCGTACATCCAAATATTTTATGATTCTCGAAAATCTTGCAAATATCAGCCAAATCGGTTCAGATTTCGATATAGCTCCAATATATATCTTTCGTCCGATTTAGACTCATATGACTACAGAAGCCAAAGTTTACTACAGATCTTCGTGAAATTTAGCACAGAGGGTAGAATTGACATTCTACCAATGCTTGGTAAATTTGATTGAAATCGATTCAAATTTAGATATAGCTCCCATATATATCTTTCGTCCGATTTGAACTTATATGGCCACAAAAGCCAGAGTTTTGCCGTTATTTGCTTCAAATTTTGCACAAGTGGTACGTATAATAGTATCGTTAACTGTGTAAAATTTTGTTAAAATCGGTTCAGATTTAGATATAGCTCACATATATATCTTTCGCCCGATTTTGACTTATATGGTCTCAAAAGCCAGAGTTTTGCATTGACTTACTTCAAATATTGCACAAGCGGTACTTATAACGATACTATTGTATGTGCCAAATATGGTCAAAATCGATTCAGATTTAGATATAGCTCCCATATATATCTTTCGTCCGATTTGAACTTATATGGCCTCAAAATCCAGGGTTTTGCCGTGATTTGCTTCAAATTTCGCACAAGGAGTCCGTTCAGATTTAGATATGGCTCCCATATATATCTTCCGTCCGATTTGCACTCATATGACCAGGGGGGCCAAAGTTATACTCCCATTTACGTGAAAATTCGCATAGATAGCAGAATTATTTTCTTACTATACATGTCAAATTTAGTCAAAATCGGTTCAGATTATATATAGCTCCCATATATACGTACACCAGAGTTGGGGAAATATGGTAGACTGTTACACATTTTAGACCCATTTTCAATGGAAGTTTCCTCCAATTAACTGGATAGCGTTAGCCGATTTAAATTTTAATTCTAGAGATTTAGTAGAAGTAAAAAAATTTTCTCCTTTATATAGCTTCCAGCAAATGTGAAGTAGTTGAGATGGTAACACAAATTTTGGCCTACATAGGGGTGAAGGGTATAATATAGTCGGCACTGCCCGACGTTAGACTTTACTTACTTGTTTAGAAAACAATAATTAATAATAATAAAACAATATATTATTATTAATTATTGTTTTCTCGTCCTTTATAAATGAGTCAACTTTTACTACAAAATGTATAACATTTCCTCTAAAAAACTGCCTTACAGCGAAAAGCAAATGGTAAACAAAGTTGTTGGTCTAAAATTTTCATTGCTCCAGGTCGTAGGTTATGGTCGATGTGTCATTGAATATCGTTTCTTCAATGATCATAAAATTTTTGGAAAGCTTAACTTGCCAGTAGAGATTTGCATCATATTCTTAAGGCAAGATTCAATATCATATTTGCAAATACTTGTATAAAGGGAAATCACTTCATAGATAATAATACAGATGCTCCTACACTGATATATACATACGAGTCTCTCAAAACATATGGCTGGTATAAACATAAGGTAAACCAAACCACTATACCGGCAATTCAAATGGAAACTTTTCACAAACACTTGCAACCAACCACAAACCCAATAAGGGGAAAAGGCACGCATACAAATTCAAACAAACGGAAGTGCTGAATATATACGCGAACATATACTCATTCACTAATCCATACAAGCACACACACACACTTGGCCACACACTATCGTGGAGCCATATATAACGAACTCATTTGGCATAAATTCATTATCAGATACCTAAAATACATATAACAACTAAAACCATATGTCTCACATGAAGATTTCCAGCTCACACACACACACTTCTATACAGTTCGGTACGAATGTTGGTGGATAAAGTAAATGAGGGGGGACTACTTCATGGAAATCATGTTGGTGGAAATTGTAATGAAATTGTCATAAATACAATTTGCCACAAAATATAAACACATCCACTGTTTTAATATCCTCATTTGCATATTAACACGTGCTTTATGCTCGACTCTACTATCCCGGTTTAATGTTGGGATTGCCAACGTTCGAAAGTGATAAAATGCAGAAATGTGAAATGTCGAAGCAATGAAGGTTGCTTCACTACAAAAGACCTAAAATTGCATGATATATTTAAGGAGAGAATGTGTTCATAGAATAAAGGGAAACTTTGATCGGAATTCATTGTATAAAAATTGCGAATTTTTTAAAATATTTGAAATTAAACCTTTTCGACAAACGTTAGAATGCATTCAAAATCATAAGAAATTATAAAAATTTGTTATTTGTAAAAAAAAAAATATATAAAAAATTTAATCCACATCCAACCCACTGAATTGGGATCACACCTTAAGAAGTGACGCAAATTCAGTGAAACGGTTGTTGAAATGATGAACGTTTGCTCTATGACAGACCCATCCCAGCAAAAAAAGCGTCGCCAAAAAAGTAATGAAATTGTTCTTTTTGGATCCGGAAGTGGTGCATAATTGACGCAGAAGCGATGAATTTAGCATGGGCTTGTCATAGGACTTAAGTCCTCTATTTCAACAGCCGTTGCACTGAATTTGCATCACTTCTTTAGGTGTAATCCGAATTCTGTGTTTTGGATGTAAATTAAAAAATTCTGTTATATTTTGCCAAATAAATAACTTTTATAATTTTTAATGGATTCTAACGCTTGTTGGAAACGTTTGACCTAAAATATTTTCAAAAATTCACATTTCTTCAGATTGAATTTAGCATTTTTTCAAAAAAAAAAATTAAATGATTTGTAGCATTTTATTAATTCCTACTCTGTTTTTAACCTATTTAAAACAAAACAAAGTTAAAATTACCCATTAAAAGTATGGGCAAATCAAGTTATAAAAAATTGATTTAAAAGAACTTCCTAGGTAGTTAAAATAAAGAACATCAATGGGAGTGCATCTTCTGGAAGTGCTTTTAAAGTTGTGCCTTTGGAAGAACTTCCAAATTTTTTTACTGGGATGTTAAATTCATCGCTTCTGCGCCAATTTTGCAAATCTTTAAATTAACTGATATATTAAATCTTTAGATTTAAGATAAACAAGTATATACGTCCGTAAGTTCGGTCAGTCCGAAGCTTATGTACCCTCCACCATGGATTGCGTAGAAACTTCTACTGAAGACTGTCATCCACAATCGAATTACTTGAGTTGCGGTAACACTTGCCGATGGCAAGATATCTTAAAACTTCCTAACACCGTAATATTTACCACATAGCCCATACGTGGTATATATTAAACTAAAAAAGGCCGATTAAATACGTATACAATTAAGTTTAAAGTTTCTATAGAAATAAATTTTTGACAAAATAAAATTTTGACAACATTTTCTATAGAAGTAAAATTTGGAGAAAAAATTGGATAGAAATAAAATTTGGAAAAAAATTCTATAGAAATAAAATTTGGAAAAAAATCCATAGAAATAAAATTTTGACAAAATTTTCTATAGAAATAAAATTTTGACAAAATTTTCTATAGAAATAAAATTTTGACAAAAGTTTCTATATAAATAAAATTTTGACAAAAGTTTCTATAGAAATAAAATTTTGACAAAATTTTCTATAGAAATAACATATTGACAATGTTTTCTATAAAAAAAAAATTTTGGTAGATTATTTTTGGCTCAAGTGGCAACCATGATTATGAACCGATATCATATGCTGACACCACGTACTAAATTTCAACCGGATCGGATGATATTTGTTTCTCTTAGAGGCTCCGCAAGCCAAACCTGGGGATCGATTTATATGGGGGCTATATATAATTACCCTGCCAGCATTTCAAAGTTCCATTTCATCCTCATCGCTACCACAGACTCGTAAATGTCACCACAACCATCGCGAACTGTGATGGGGGAAGCATATCAAAAAGTACAAAATGTACATGAAAGTATTTTGCCATCACTACTGTTAGAAGAGCCATTTTATTTTTTGTGAAACGCCAAGCGCAACCAGCTTGTTATATTTTATTTAAATAAAAACGAAAATAAAGTTCTGAAAACACAGATATTACGCTTAAAATTGTGAAAGGTATATGGTGAACAATTTTCGACTTTCCAAATAGAATAAAGTGATCGTTTTTCAAATATTTTTCCAGGTACGCTGTCTCCATCGAAAATAAACAAACTGGCTGATAGACGCTGCAATATGTAACTTGCTACTTAAAACTCAACATCATTCTTTTATTAATGCAAAAAATTATGTTAAATGTAATGAGATAAACCGAAAAATGTTATATTTATAAGAAATTATAAATGTTTAATCAAATCAATAAACATCTACACAATCGTGTTTTACTTGACCACAATGATTCTTCTACAATTACCTTAAAATGCACTTTTTCTGATAGTTTGCAGGGGTTCTTATTGGCGTCCTTCGAAATTGATCTAAATAGGCACCTAATAATTGCACTGATGAAAAACTTTTTCGTAGTAACTTGGCGTGGTAGAACTTCTCAATAGTGACGGCGCTTTTCCGACGAGTTTTTGATGTCGTATATGATTGTTTTCGACGTAGTGGGGATTCTCAGAAGCGCCCCCAAATTCAAAAAATGTTGGCAGGGTTATGGTTTATATGGGGGCTATATGTAATTATGGACCGATATGGACCAATTTCTGCATGGTTCTTAGAGACTATATACTAACACAATGTACCAAATTTCAGCCGGATCGGATGAAATTTGCTTCTCTTAGAGCAATCGCAAGCCAAATTTGGGGGTCCATAAAAGTGGACCGATATGGACTAATTTTTGCATGGTTGTTAGAGACCATATACTAATATCATGTACCAAATTTCAGCGGGATCGGATGAAATTTGCTTCCCTTAGAGCAATCGCAAGCCAAATTTGGGGGTCCGTTTATATGGGGGCTATACGTTAAAGTGGACCGATATGGACCAATTTTTGCATGGTCATTAGAGACCACCATTAGAGAGACGGATTATTAGAGACGGATGAAATTTGCTTCTTTTAGAGCAATCGCAAGCCAAATTTGGGGGTCCGTTTATATGGGGGCTATATAATTATGGCCCGATGTGGACCAATTTTTGCATGGTTGTTAGAGACCATATACTAACACCATGTACCAAATTTCAACCGGATCGGATGAAATTTGCTTCTCTTAGAGGATCGGCAAGCCAAATTTGGAGGTCCGTTTATATGAGGGCTATACGTAAAAGTGGACCGATATGGCCCATTTGCAATACCATCTGACCTACATCAATAACAACTACTTGTGCCAAGTTTCAAGTAGATAGCTTGTTTCGTTCGGAAGTTAGCGTGATTTCAAAGGACATGCTCAGATCGACTCAGAATTTAACCGCGACCCAGCATATATATACTTTATGGGGTCTTAGAGCAAAATTTCGATGAGTTACAAACGGAATGACAAAGTTAATATACCCCCATCCTAATAAAAAGTTTCAAATATAGGCTAAGACTTATTTAGGCGATCTTTGGTTTAAAGTTTTATTGGAATTAAGAAAACAGTTTTAACTTTGAAGCATTTGTTATAATTTGGATTTTTATACCCTGTGCCACACTGTGGAACAGGTTATTATAAGTTAGTGCATATGTTTGCAACACCCAGAAGGAGACGAGATAGACACATGGTGTTTTTGGCAAAAATGCTCAGGGTGGGCTCCTGAGTCGATATAGTCATGTCTGTCTGTCGGTCTGTCAGTGAACACATTTTTGTAATCAAAGTCTAGGTCGCAGTTTTAGTCCAAAAACCAGGAGTACAATTAGTAGTGTAGTCACGTGTGCCAAATTTTATTGAAATCGGTTCACATTTAGATATAGCTCCCATATATAACGTTTGTCCGATTTACACTCATATGACAACAGTGGCCAATCCTTTACTCCGATTTAATTGACATTTGGCACCAGGAGTACAATTAGTAGTGTAGCTATGCGTGCCAAATTTGGTTGAAATCGGTTCAGATTTAGATATTGCTCCCATATATAGCTTTAGTCGAAAAATTGTAAAAATGACTCTAATTTTTCTAAACTTCTAATACATATATATCGAGCGATAAATCATAAATAAACTTTTGCGAAGTTTCATTAAAATTGCTTCACATTTAAATGTTTCCCATATTTTTTTACTAATATTATGGTCCACCCTAGTGCATTAGCCGACTTAAATTTTGAGTCTATAGATTTTGTAGAAGTTTATCAAATTCTATCCAGATCGAATGATATTTAAATATATGTATTTGGGACAAACCTTTATATATAGCACTCAACATATTTTACGGATGTGATATGGTATCGAAAATTTAGATCTACAAAGTGGTGCAGGGTATAATATAGTCGGCCCCGCCCGAGTTTAGACTTTCCTTACTTGTTATATTATGAATTTAGTACACATTTCCCAAATGTTAATTATTCTCTCTGTGCAAATTTTCAAGTAAATCGGAGAGATATTTTGAACTGAGTCTATTGGCTGGCAAACATTTTATTAATCTGAACCGATTTTGACCACATTTGGCATGTGTAGTAAGAATGTTAATTCTGCTCCCTGTACACAAACGGTCTTTTGGTCTTTCGGATCATATGAGTGTAAATCGGTCGAAATATATCTAAATCTAAACCGATTTCTTCCAAACTCATTAGGGTTCTATTTTGGCCAAAAAATTTGTTCACAGACAGACGATCATTGCTAGAACGACTCAGAACCATGGTTGCCAGAGTTGGTAGAATCCTACCAAAAATGGTAGATTAGTAGAATTCTTGGTTATTTGGTAGAATTTTTATTCATCTCCAACTAAGAGGTACTTCAATTTTCTTTAGAACAAATTTTGACATATTCTAAGAAATAACATTTTGTCAAAATTTTCTATAGGAATAAAATTTTAAGTTTTTAGGTTTCTATACACGCAAAAAAATAATTCTTTCCTCCCAAACGAAATTTTAGACAAGCAAAGTTCGTTTCTCAATTTGCTTTTCGCTGTAAGGAAGTGTATTTGGAAGAAAAGTATATACTTTTTGTGATAAACGTTTATTCTTTTCCAGGATGTAAAAACAATTTCATAAAGAAAAACTCAAAAAAAAAACATTGTTTTCTTGCTAATTGCATTTTCCCTCACATCTTTCTTACATCCACGAGGTTTTTTAGTTCTTAACACCTTTTTCTTGTAATACAAACAATGTAGAAGAAATTATACGATTTTATAAATTTTTAAAATTTTTTTTTACCTTTCGCCTGGACGGAGAATCGAACCGCGGACCATGCACATTGTAAGCCAACACACTAACCACTGAGCTATGTACCTGTTATGGTCATCAATAGATAAATATCCATATAAGTTATATTTATATAGCATAGCTTGCGGCGCCCACGAACCGAATAAACAAAGTTTATTTAACAGAAACAAACATTTAGTTTGGGACCGTGGAGCAGTGGTTGCTACGTCCGACTTGCATGCCAAAGGTCATGGGTTCGATCCCTGCTTCGGCCAAAGTTTTTTTTTTGTTTTTTTTTTTACATATATTCCAGATATGTTCGGAATATTCCGAAGAAATGTTCAACATTACATTGTAGTATATTAAATTTTGAACTGTAAAATGTGTCTTATTAAAGACCTAAAGTCAGAAAAGAATAGTGTTTGATATAAACGAAATGGACTGTGTTGTTGTTTCAAAAATATTTTTTTTTATTGAAAAAATAAAAATTTTGTAACAAACGATTTTTTTTGGTGATAAAAGTTTAAAATTTTCGAAGCAATTCAAAAAACTCTAACAAAAGAAAAACGTTTTCGGTACACGTTTTCCAAACGTTTTTTTTTTCTTTGCGTGTAGAACTAAAATTTCTATTTATTATACCCTCCACCATAGGATGGGGGTATACTAACTTTGTCATTCCGTTTGTAACACATCGAAATATTGCTCTAAGACCCCATAATATATTCTGGGTCGTGATGAAATTCTGAGTCGATCTGAGCATGTCCGTCCGTCCGTCCGTCTTTGAAATCACGCTAACTTCCGAACGAAACAAGCTATCGACTTGAAACTTGGCACAAGTAGTTGCTATTGACGTAGGTCGGATGGTATTGCAAATGGGCTATATCGGTCCACTTTTACGTATAGCCCCCATATAAACGGACCCCCAAATTTGGCATGCGAGGCCTCTAAGAGAAGCAAATTTCATCCGATCCTGCTGAAATTTGGTAAATGGTGTTAGTATATGGTCTCTAACAACCATGCAAAAATTGGTCCACATCGGTCCATAATTATATATAGCCCCCCATTTAAACCGATCCCCCGATTTGGCTTGCGAGGCCTCTAAGAGAAGCAAATTTCATCCGATTCGGCTGAAATTTGGTACATGGTATTAGTATATGGTCTCTAACAACCATGCCAAAAGTGGTCCATATCAGTCCGTAATCATATATAGCCCCATATAAACCGATCACCAGATTTAACCTCCGGAGCCTCTTGGAAGACCAAAATTCATCTGATTCAGTTGAAATTTGGTACGTGGTGTTAATATATGGCCTCAACCTCCCATGCAAAAATTGGCCGAAATCGGTCCATAATTATATATAGGCCCCATATAAACCGATCCCCAGATTTGACCTCCAGAGCCCCTTGGAAAAGCAAAATTCTTCCCATTCGGTTGAAATTTGGAACGTGATGTTAGTAAATGGTATCCAACAACCATGAAGGAATTCCTATCAGTCCATAATTATGTATAGCCCCCATATAAACCGATCCGCCGATTTAACCTCCGGAGCCCCTTGGAAGAGCAAAATTCAGCCGATTCGGTTGAAATTTGGAACGTGATGTTAGTATATGGTATCCAACAACCATGCAGGAATTGGTTCATATCAGTCCATAATTATATATAGCCCCCATATAAACCGATCCCCAGATTTGACCTCCGGTGCCTTTTGGAGAAGCAAAATTCATCCGATCTGCTTGAAATTTGGTACGTGGTGATCGTATATGATATTTAACAACCATGCCAAAAGTGGTCCATATCAGTCCATAATCATTTATAGCCCCCATATAAACCGATCCCGAGATTTGGTTTTGGAGCCTCTTGGAGGAGAAAATTTCATCCGGGTCAGTTGAAATTTGGTACATTGTGCTAGTATATGGTCGTTAACAACCATGCCTAACTAAGTCCATATCGGTCTATAGTTATATATATCCCTCAGATAAATCGATTTCGAAAATTGGTCCATATAAAGTTCATAATTGTATATAGCCCCCATATAAGCGACCGCCAATTTCAATTCTGGCTCTCTACGTACCGTGCAAAAAGTCCATATCGATTCGTAATTATTTGTAGACTTAACTATACATAAATTTTTTGTCTAATATATACCACGTATGGACTAACTCACAATTTAGAAAACTATGTTAAGAGGTTTTAAGATACCACAACCCAATTATTTCGATTGTGGATGACAGTCTTTCGTAGAAGTTTCTACGCAATCCATGGTGGAGGGTACATAAGATTCGGCCTGGCCGAAATTACGACCGTATATACTTGTTTTAGAATAAAATGTTGACATTTTCTATAGAAATAAAATTTTAACAAAATTTTCTATAGAAATAAAACTTTCCATAGAAATGAATTTCTAACCAAAATTTTCTATAGAAA